>NC_142891.1:21287500-21627500 GCF_054131105.1 Drosophila navojoa | reverse complement strand
TAACTGAAGTTATACATTTTAATAAAAGTACCTTAAAAAAAAAAAAAAAATACCACACATATTTTACAACATATATATTTTATTTTTAAATATTATTTTAATTAAAATAGTCATTATTATTTAGTTTTTAGTCCATGCCATTTAAATGCAGCAAGTGAATAGCGCAATTTATGAAGTATAAGACAGCAAAAATAAAATAAATACAATTCCCTTCAGCTGTGCATCGTTAACTATTGATTCCTATTGGAAAATCTATTCATAGTCAACCACTTTGCATATATTTGAGAGTATATCCAACAGTTAATTGAAAACTTGTGCACTTCAGCATGCATATAATAAATTAAAGTTATTAGTCTGGCATATCCTATTCACGCCTAAGTGACTGGGCATAAACCGCGTGCAGCTACAACAACAATAGCAACAACAAAATAAACAACAACAACAACAACAACAGAAGTGGCAACAGGAAGTAGAAATGCAAGCAAGACGCCGCCGCTGGCAGCGGAAGAAGTCAACGGCAATGCTTTTGCCCCAGCAGAGAGCCAAACAGATTCCATAGCAAAAGCCATGTGCCCCAGCCTGCAATGGTCACACACACACACTCACACTAACATGTCCACACTAATGCAAGTTTTGTGCCGGAAACAGGCAAAATTACAAACTTCCGACAGGCAAACACAAACACATGTAAGCACACACCAAAAGCAACTAGAGAGTGGGAGGCTGGCTATATGTGTGTGCGTTGGGTTGCATTTAGGGTGGACCAAAGTGTGGGAGAGTCAAACATGTTGTCTCTGTGTCTGTGCATTGCACATAATTTGTCGCCTTTTGCAAGATGAATGTGTTGCGGGCGAGCTGCATTATATACAATATAGATGTATATATATATAGAAATGTATATAGCACTACATACCTACACATGTGTGTGTGTATGTGTGTATTTGTTGTGCAATTTTAATGCATTTGAAGTCAAATTACTGAATGCGAAGCACGCACCAAGCCAAACGCAATGAGCTGCTGCCTCTGCCTCTGCCGCTGCTGCTGCCGCTGCTGCTGCTGCTGCCGCTGCTGCTGCCGCTGCTGCTGCCGCTGCTGCTGCCTCTGTTGGCCAAATGATTTGGCAAGTCAGCGCTGTATGGGTAAAAGGAAAAAGGGTTGAGGAGTGCGGGACGCTGAGCTGAAGGACCAACAGGGGGCGAGGCAGGGCAGTAGCTGCAAGTCATTGCAGTCCATTGACGCCTGAAAGTATGCAATGCCGAGCGAGCGAGCGAAGAGTGAAATGCATTTAATATTAATGTGCCATGTTTGTAAAGCCAGCAATTTATTTTGCCACAGCCACGCCCACCCAGCAATTGTCTCTTCTCCATCTTGGTTTTTAGTGGTTGCTGCTGCTGCTCTGTGTTTTCTTTTTTACATTATTTTTCGTTTTTTGTTTTAAGCAAATGATGATGCACAATTTCTCATCACATGCAGATTTTGTTCTCGCGCTAATTTGTCAAGTGTTTCTGGGCACTTGGCTCGGACTGTAAAGCGGAATTTCATGTTGATTACCAGGTCATTTAACTCGCCTTTTTGCTTAGCCAGCTGCGCAAAGAGTGAAGATTGTGGGCGGACAGGCGAAAGAAATGAGGAAGAAAATAAAATGAGGATTTTTGCTTTTGTATATGTATATGTATATATGTTTTGCATGTTTTAGCAGAGCAACTAAAAACAGAAATTCGCTTATTAATATTTGCTTTCTTTTCTGTTACAAGAATTCCTGGTAAAACTTTCCATTTACTCAAATATATTTCTACATAGCTTTAAAGCAAATGAAATCAGACTTGAATAGAAATCGCATATCTATAATAATCAATAGTGCTTACCAATAATTTATATGCTTCTTTCATCAACCAATAAGATTTTCTTGCTATACTTAATGAATTCACATCTCGCTGTTGGCATTTCTTTTTGTGAACTTTTTGGCTTGCCAACAAGGTTATTACGGCGGGCAACTTTAGCGACCTGTTTAAAAAGTCGGAAATTTGCCTAATTACTTTGTTGCCAGCAGCAGGATGCGACGCTGTAAATGCAACAACAACAACAATAAGAGCGGCGACAACAACAACAACAACTGCAGTAACAGCAGCAGCCGGTCATAAAAGTCGCGCCACAGCCGCAAGAATTATAGTCAATGTAATTAAAGAGCACTTCTGTTGACTGTGCCAGAACAGAACACCCTGATACCCAGACCCAGGACACTGGATCCAGGCAGTCAGGCAGCCAGTCAGGCAGGACCCAAGAGGCGGCAGCCACAGCGCCACAGCAGCCAGAATTTCACAAACTGTCGGCCCAGCCACAATTGAGCGGAAGTTGGCGAGGCTCGTCGCCTGGTCTCAATGATAAAGTCTACATAAACCGGGAAATGACTAAAGTGGCTTGGGCCCATTCCGTTGCAGGCGCTCGGCTCTTACCCCACCGCTACCAGCCCGTAGCGCAGCCCGTACCGCAGCATCCTCCTCAGCGGAAGTGCATCTAATGCCGCGCGCGATTTGGCCTGGTTTATGTTTTAGTTTCATGTCCATTTGTTTGTTTTGTGCGGGCTTAGTAAAAGGTGTAAATTAAGTCGCTTAGGCTAAATTGCTGCGGTTTGTAGCAACAGCAGCCGGGCTGATCCTGCAGCAGGAAGCCTTGGCCAGGCAGCGGCTTTGTTATTGCTCCAGCTTAAGTTCGCGTCATTATTATTTTGTTCCACCCATAAAAGTTATGGAAACAGCCAAAGTTGACTCAGTTCTTGCCAGTTTGAGTCTCTGCCGCACACAAATTGCGCTTTGAGTGCCGGCGATGAAGGAGTTGCTACGGCCTGAAATTGGGGCAAAGACATTCAATGGAACGTGGCACAGAGGCTGTGTATAAGCCTCTATAGTTGCGATTCGTAAACACACGCTTGCGTATAGTGATTGAGCTTGGAATTACTCGGAAGTAAAGCAATTTATGTCGCTGCTCAGTTTAATGCCTTAGATTAATTTCCTCTAAGTGCAAGCCATTAATGACGTGCTCAATCAATCATAGGCCAGTGGCCAATGAATGTCAATCACTAATCAATCCATCAACAAGCTTGTTGGCCAATTAATCAATCAGTCAAACAAACTATATATATTTCAATCCTCCAATGCAAATCCCTCTTCGGCAATCGTTTAATCAATCTATTCCTGATTCTATCGTTGTGTGATCAATCAGCTTTGCATTAAGCAGGTTTCCAATAAATATATGTGTAAACTTTAATCTTTCTAATATATAAGCTATGATTATTGATTCTGTCAATCAATCTGACAATACAGTCAATCAATTAATTAGTTTATCTGTAAGTTAACGTATCACAATCATTCAACTTGAATATGTCAGCTATACTTCAGTAAGACAATCACTTAATTAGTTCATCAATCACAATCACTCAATATATCAATTATGATCGATAAATATATATAGATATAAATCATTCATTTATTAGTTAAGCAATCACAATCAATTAAAATTTATATAAAATTATATATACAATCAATCAATCAACATAAACATATAAACTTAATCAGCCATTCAACAAGCCAGTCATTCAATTAAAGCACTGTTAATTATATTTATATTATACATATATTCCTACAATCAATCATTCAATCATAAACCAACTGTATATAAAACCCTCGCTCGTTCTCCTCGTTTCAGGCCCTGCATCAGAGCCAGACCATGGAAGGCTGTTCGGCGCCTCTGGTCGTGAAGTTCGCCGACACGCAAAAGGAGAAGGATCAAAAGAAGATGCAACAGCTGCAGGCCATATGCGGCATCAGTGCGCTGACACAAACGCCCAGCGGCGCTGCAGCAGCCGCTGCCACGCCCACAGCGAACACGGCCACTGCGCTGATTGCCGCAGCGCCGGCAGCTCAACGCCCGAATCCATCGATGGCCGCAGCGTTGGCCGGTGTGCCGCCGGTACAAAGCGCTGGCGCTGCAGCACAGACGCCGACGCTCGTCTCAGTGCCGACGACGGCAGCTCTGAGCGCTTCGCTGGCACCGGCATTGCTCGGCAGCAGTCCGCATCACGCCCAGACGCCGGGCGCAGCGGCAGCCGCAGCAGCAGCTGCCTACCTCAGCGCTGATCCCACGGCTCACTTGCAGCTCTATCAACAGATGCAGCCCTACGGTCTACTGCCGGCCCACTATCTGCAAGGTGAGTGTGCAAGGTTCGAAATGGGCCGAAATAGTTAGTTAATAAGTCCCCCTAAATACAGAATATATCCCAGCTCAGTTAGTCATTGCCATAAACAGAAAAAAAAAATCCACAGTATTTCCTTTTCTACCTCGCCCTCTATCTCTCTCTATATCTGTCTCTCTTTACCTATATCTCTCTTTTCCTCAATGTCTGCATTTGTCTCTATATATATTTCTCGATTTCTATGTTTTTATACATTGTGCTCGAAAAAAAAAAAAAAATTCTTCAACTATTTCTCGTGTTAATTGCGCGCACTTTGTGTCTTGTTTTTCCGTATATATTTAATTTCTTCTCAATTGCAACCAAAAATCAATTTTAATTGTTTAATTTAATTGCGTGTTTAGTTTATCATTACCAAATAATTTAACTCTTTTTCGTATTTATCTATCAATTTATCTGTTTCGTTTCGCCATTGAAATTTCGTTGTTTATGTGGAATTTCAATTAGTTTTGCATTTCGTTTTGTGTGTAAAATTTTTTTTTGTTTTTTATGTGTGAATATGAGTTTGTTAAGGAGGTAATCGAAAAGGATTACCAAAGCAGGGGAAATGATTGGCAAGAAGAAAAAAGCAAGGAAACCCAAATTGAATGAGCTGCAAAATGATGGAAAAGCTGTTGAGGCGAACTGAGAGAAAGAAACTTCTTTTAAATTTATTTTAAAATTAACAATAATTAATATAAAAACTCGGCTAACATCAAAGGTTCGGTTGGTCGACTTTCTTCAATCAGGCTAGTCTAGCTTTAATAAATTTTCATTTAACGCTGGGTCTGCAGGTAAAATGTTAGATTCATTTTCCTCAATAATTCATAGCGCTTCCCGCAAGATAAATGACTTTAAATGTGGCAAACTAAGCGCTCGTACACAACAGTCATTTGTTGAGCATTTAAAAAAGTAAACAAGAATTAATGTAAAAGTTGCAAATGCCAGCGATTTTTTCTATTACTTCCTTATTTTTTTTTTCTGCTAACTCTGTCGTCGTTTCATTTATAACAAGCGACTTCTCGGCTGACACAAAGTCAGCTAAAGAGAAACTAACAAAGACATGAATAACAGTTGAACAGTTGGACAGCTGGACAGGAGGCAGTGTCGTGCACCTACAACCCCTGCTGCCTCCCCTCCATCCCACTCGCACCCAAAGCTGGCGTCGCTTCAGTCATTTGCAAGCGACAACTGTCAAATAATTAATTTCAATTTAAGCAAACGAAATTTACATAAATGTAGAACAGAGCGTAACAAAACAAGAGAAAGAAGAGAGAGAGAAAAAAGACAATGTTGAGATATATATATGTATGTGTGTGAAAGGCAATGTTAAGGTAGGGTAGCTACGAGTGGGTTTTTGAAGAGCAGGCCGGAGTAAAGAGCATGATGAATAAAACAAAAATTCTAATAGGATTAAAAGGTGGACAGGCGCTGGCAATGGCCAAGGCATTGCACAGATTTCAGACCAAAGATATAGAACAACACCAACAGCAACAACAAACACAGACACACATGCACATTTTATATATACAAAGTTACAGTTACAGACAGACACCAATACTGCGACACGTACGCGGCGTCAATGTGAACGTGTTGCATATGCAACGGCGCTTCATTAGAATGACCAACATGCCACGCCCATACCGAACAGCACACCTCTCAACTCTCTGGTCTGTCCGTCCGGCTGTCCAGTCTGTCTGGCCAGTCTCGACGACGTGAACATTTTGCGCATAACAAATCAAGCACAAGAGTTGCCAACAACAACAACAACAAGATCCAAAAGAATCACAGACAGCCAAATGTTGAGCGACGCGTGATGTAATCGTACAAAAAAACAGAAAAAATAGATGTTGATGTAACTTCGTTTACATTGAGGACACTGCAAATGCTCTTTAAGCATATCTGCAATATAAATAAATTATAATAGATATATTAAATATTTAATGTTTGCAATGTTAAGATGCAATTATTTCATTAGATTTTTGGTTTCTATAAAATGTGTGCTTATAAGAATAAATTTAGATCTTCATATTCTGCACAGAATTAAAGCATATTTTCAATAAATTAAAGTTTCTCGAATAAGGAGTGAAAGCTAGACTTATTTATTGACTAATTATCATTGTTCAGCCTGCATCTTCATGGGAATCAGCGCTCCCAAATTATATCATGGATATAAAATAATAGTTAACAGTAACTGACTGATTAATTAAGTTAGTCCACTCAATGAGTGGATGATAATCAATACAAAGCTTTGATCTGCAGTGCCAGCTAAACAAACTATGAAAAAATTTATGAATGATAAACTCCAACTGATTGACTGACTAAACAAATAATAATATATAATAATAAATTTTACATTTTTTTCATTATATTTCGTATTTAACAAGAATCTTTAAGGCCTTTGAATGACTATAAATGACAGTTTGACATCCACTACAATACACAAAATACCAAAACTAAATAAAATTTACAAAAACAAGAACGAATATTTACTAGAGCCTTCGTAGTACATACATCTTTAGTCTGTGTGGGACAAACTTTATAACAAAGCCGTTAGACACTCTAGCAAGTGGAGTATTATGCAGTTGGGTGGTGGCAAATGAGGAACAGTTAACGACAACGGTAAGCGGTGACAGCCAAGGGCAGAGATGGGCAGTTAGAGGCAACTTAGAGCGACGTATGCCACTTGAATAACAAATGACTTTTTTTAAATGTCAGCAACGGACGCCGAGACTCAAACTTGGACTCTAAATGGGGGCGCTCCCTGATGGTCAGCAAATGTATGGTACGTGCCTTTTGTGTTAGACCAAAAAAAAGTAATAAGAGAAAAAGTAGACAGAGAGTACAAAAAAAAAGAGGAATCCGTCTTTTGGTTAAGTGTGCAACCTGTAAATGTGGCAGATTTAACCAATTTACGCTAAAAGTTTCTATGAGGAACTTTTCGCGCTCGCACTTGAATTAGTGGCGAAAAAAAGGCCAGACAGCTGAGGGGGGCATGGCAGTTGCTAATTATTTAATATGGCATGCGAGCATGTGCAAAAAGCTTTGGCGTGTGCTTTAGCAACATTTTCATGCAACAGAAATTATGCCTTTGCCCACACTTCTGGCATATTTGGAGCTGCAATTTTTATAAGCCATGCCAAAATCCTGAGGCAGCGCAACATCAAAGACAGCGCTCGGTGAGGCCTAAGAAAGACACAAGAATTGCCAGCGGCGGCATCTAGTAGCAGAAGGAGGCGAGCGCTCATGATACCCAATAGCCTCGGGCCACTGAGGAGGACGCTGGCATGTAAACAAATGCACAAGATAGAAAGGATGAAAAAGTACGAAGAAGAACACACAAATGAGTATACACTGAGCGAAAAAAGGGGTGAAATCATATAGAAATATTTTTGAGAAGAGAGAAACAATAGGTCTAACTCAATAACCCTTAAGCTGATATTTTCTAATCTATTCTAGCTATGAGAAACCGAGGAATAATGTTTTATTTTATTATTTATTTATTTTTTATTTTTTATTTTTTTATTAATAAATTTTAGTCCAGTCTACTTCAGCCTTTTGTCTAAGGTTTTTATTCCCCATTAAAGAATCTTTTGAAAATGAATATCAATTTGCATAGGGCAGCAAAATTTCTCTCTGTGCACCGCAGGCCACAGGTGAAGCGCACTTAAAATTTTATGAAGACGACAAAGCCCCAAAGGCTTAAGCGCGTGATAACAAAGAGTATAGAAACAGAAACAAAAAAAAAATGCATTCTCTGTGATAGTTGAAATAATGGCTTTTCCAGCAGCCAACAGCAGCTCATTCAAAGTGCAATTTTCTTAAAAAAAATTGAAAAAAAAAAATTAGGAAAGGAAAAAAATTTTAAAAAAGTAGAAGGAGAGTAAACAAATTTTGTGAAATTAGCAAGAAAGGTATCTAAAAACGTTGCCTGTTTTGTTGAATGTTGTGCCCCATGTCTGTGTTCATCAATATTTGTGGGCATGCCACATACACAAACACATGTACACACACCCACCCACACGCGCGCATATGTAAACACACATACACACACGTGCCTGACAGTCTATGTGTCGCTCGCTCCTTCTCCCTCCCTCTTTCGTGTACTCTACCCCCATAGTCTGCAGTCCTTCGTTTTGTGTAGCTGCTTGCCAACTAATTTAGTGAGAGCTCTTAAGATTTCGTTGCAACCCAAACAACAGTTTGCCGTTGGCCAGCGCCCTAAAACACTACCGCCACGCCTTTCATTTCGAGCAGCCTTCTTACCTTAGAGCCTTTTAATGCATATGCATAATTATTAATTTATTTATAATTTAATTATTTAGCTATTACTATATGTCTAACTGCATTTCAAATTGAATTTATGTCTATGCGTTTTTAGTAATATTATTAATTTTTATTTGTTTATCATTTTTTTATCAAAATTGTGTTTTATCTTTTTATTTGTATTTTTTTTTTTTTTTACTTTGGTTGTATTATTATTTTTTATTTTTATTTTTATTTTATTTACGATTTGATTTTCATTTGATACTTTTTTATTATTTTCCTTTACTTTTTTAATTTGTATGCCCCTTTTTTTGTTTATTTATGTTTTATGATTTGTATGTTATATATATTTACATGAAAAACGAAAAAAAAAAACAATTTCAACAAAATTAATTTTTAATTTCTTGTAAATGTAAATAATCCAATTGGGTGTGTGTTTTCTTCTATGTTTTTTATATATATAAATATTCGTTGAACATTTTTTGGTATGTCTATGATTGACTCTGTGGTCATGTACAAAAACAAATCAATCAATCAATCAATCAATCAACCAACTCAACCAAACCTTACAACCATAAACCAAAACTCAAAAACTGTACAAAAAAAAAAAAAAAAAAATCAAAACCAAAAAAAAATATGGAAACTGAAAACAGGACTAAATTTCCACCCACCGGATAACAGTGCCCACCACAGCCAACACGGCCCATCATCCGGCGCTGCCGGCAGCACAGCAGCAGCAACTCTATCGGCTGCAGGCGCCGCCGCCGCCGCAGCTGCAGCAGCAGCAGCAGCTGTCGCCGGGTCACCCGCATCAGCAGCAGCAGGCGCACCACCACCCCCAACATCATCATCATCTCTCCCACTTGGCATCGCATCACCAGCATCCGGCTACAGCGGCGGCAGCAGCAGCGGCAGCTGCAGCGGGAGTCTCGCTGCCGCCGGGCATGCTCCTGGCACTGGACTGCTCGCCAATGCATCCATGTCTATGCAGAATCTGGTAACATTGTTCAATGCTAGCCAGCACAGCAACAGCAGCAGCATCAGCAGCCTCAGTCACAGCCATCGCCTCCACAGCAGCAACAGCAACATCAACAATAACAACAACAGCAACAACAGCCACTTACCCAGCAGCAGCAACATTCTCAATAGCCAGCAGCGTCAGCTTGGTGCCAGCTTCGCGCCCAACGCTGGACAATTGGTCACGCATGCGCATCACAATTTAAGTTTGGCACAGCTAATGGGCGTGGCACCGCCACCGCCCCCAGCGGGCGCCAGCCAAGCGCTCACGCTGAGCGCGCTCTGTAAGTAGATGACAATCTCTTTGTATGTATATGTATTTACGTGTATGTGTGCGGGTGTGAATGTTTGTGTATATAACTGTTAACTGTCTGTATGAAATTGTGTGTACTAAAAGTGGATTTACAAGAACCGCCTGCACTACCACCCACACACACCCTAGACACGCCTCCACATTCCTGCAGCTATATGCCGCCTGCATGCGCCTTGCCCAGCTCCCCCCAACAAATAATAGCCCGAATACTAATCAAATAATTAACCCCATGCTGAGGCTACACAAAACAGTCACTCCCAGAAGTATATTACATCAAAACTAATTGCAAGTACAATAAATAAATTCCTAGAAACTTGCCAAGCATAAACATACATGTTGTCAATTGTAGTTATAAAAAAGATATTACATTATGATATTTATGGAATAACCATATTTGGATCATATGAAGCAATTAAAAGATAAAAGTATTTTAAGAAAAATAAAATGAAAATAAAAAAAAATAATAAAATCATCTAAAGCCCAAAACTGAGCTTAATAAGAAGAAAAAAAATATCAGAAATAAATTTACATATATATTGATAGGTGTTTAAATAATAATTTTATCTATTATTTAATTTATTTATATTATTTATATAAATAAATTATTTAAACACCTCTCAATATATATTTCTTGAGTTCAATCAACTCTTCAATTTGTCTCAACTAAAAATATAAAAATACAATGCATAGGCAGATATTTTGTTGTTTTACACTATTTCACCCATCAAATTGAATAAGTTCGAATACGCCCATGCAACTTGATTCTAAACCAGTCACCTGAAAAAACGCCCACCACCGGCCTATTGTTAATTAAAAACACATGCAGTCGTAGGTTCCCTCCCTCCTTTCCACTTGTGTGTTGCCTTCAAAGTTCTACCTAGTTTTTATTTACACACTCTGTCAATAAAAATTGTTGTGCCATAACAATAGCAAAAAAAAAAAAGCGTTGAACAATTTTACAATTTTGACACAAATAAAAACAAAATGAAAAAATCAAATCATGCAACTGACAGAAAAAAAAATACACATTTTTGATTGCAATATAAGAGAAAAATGAATATGATAGAAAAAGCCAGACTGGAAGTTGCCCAGTAAAAGGGAATCAAAATGAATAGATATATGCAGATTTATATGTGATTTAAAATATTTATTAGCATATTAAATTCAAATAAGAAACTATATAAACATATAATATCATTTTAAAGCATTTTTTATATATTTCAAATGAAAATACGATTACTTTAATCATAATCATGACAAAAAAAATGAGCTCAATGTGATACCAAGACTAAAAAATATGTTGATATTTAGTACGAATTATTGCTGAAAATTTAGAACTCTTATTTCAAAGGAACTAAAAGGAAAATAAAGGAATAAAAAAATCTTTGTAGATTGTAAAAAAGAAAAACAATTATATGTAAATTGATGAATCAACTTTTGTAGTATTCATTTGATATATTTTGGGAGCAGGATTAATTATAAGGAAATAAAAATATTTCCCAACACTGATTAGAAAAAAGAGCTTCAATCGATATATTACGCATTGGAGAACCCACCGCAGGGCATATAAAAAATTAATATCTCTAAATTGTGCAGGAAACGCAATAAAATAAATGTTGAGCGTAAAAAATGTAAACTCATAATTTGATGGTACATAAAAAATTTTAGCCATGTTTATGATGATTTTCATCTTCCTTTTTTGCTCGCACGGCGAGTGCACATGAAATGCAAAACTTTCATTGCGCTTTTTGTTTCTTTTTGTTTGTTATGTATTACACGTATGTAAATAACAAAAGAAACGAGGAGAAAACGTAATAAATTTTTAGTAGATTACAAACATTTTTGCCTATCAGTGTGTGTGTGTGTGTGTGCGCCTGTGTTGCACAAAGCAAAAGGCCAGGTTGAGGGGATTTGGGTTTGCTGGTTTGGGCGCTCAGCTCAATTAAAAAACAGGCGCCGTGCGCACAACAAAGGCTAACAACAAATTTTTTTATGCTACAACAAAAGGATATAAAATTTAATAATGTAAGGCTAGCAGCGGGTGAGAAAAAAAATGTAAAAATAAAACAACGACAACAAAAAGTAAAACAAGAACTAAGAAGGAAAATAAATTGCATTATCGGCACGCCGACGCGTTAATACACTCAACTATAGGAAAATTGTATATGAAAACCTTGTTTCAAGCTTTCACATTAGAATGGGTTTAAAGGTCTATACCTTGTAACAGGCTAAAACATATAAATAAATTTACTATACTTTAATGCCTTGCATATTTCATTACAAAACAAGAATACCCAATAAAAGGGCATAACAAAGGAAAACACCAGGGTCAAAATATATAAAGCGCGGTTTCCATATGCGTTAACTCAGCTCCGCCACATAGAGCACTGGAGTGTTTATGTGTGTGGTTCTCTGTATTCTTTATCTGTGTGTTTGTGTGTGCGTGTGAGTGCATGGGCGTGCTCATAAGTTTCTGTCCTAGCCTCTGTTTGTCGTGTAACTTGTATTATTTTTTCTTTTATTGAACAACAACTTGCATAAACTTAAGCAAGAACAATCATATTCTACATAATTTTCTCTTTCCCCTAGCGCAACGGCAAATTCTAATATATTTTCTGAAATATAATTTTAAAAATATCGAAAAATCTAAAATTTTAGGGCCACCCAGCGCCGCAGATCCCTATGGCACCAACACCTTTACCGGCTTACCCAACGGAGCTAGTGTCGCCTATGGAGCCGCACAGACGCTGAATGCCAACGCCTTGCAAGCCGCCGCAGCGAGCGTGGCAGGCAAACAGATCGAGGGTAAGTGAATATACAGTGAATGCTCCTTAATGAGGATGGAACGCAAAGAGAAAACTTATTGAGCTGAGTAGATCTTCAGCGGATTAATAATAGAATCACATAAATTTGAAGCTATTTTCTTTGATGTAATATCAGAGCAAGAATCAATAAATTGAGTAGATCGTGAGCTGTTCAATAATGGAGTTTATTCAATCTATTAGATCAGTGTGGACTACAGATCAATATAGACTATGGACTGATCCATATAGACTTTAGTCGTATCACACATTAGTCAGCACTATGAGTAGATCACAGATAATTATGTGAAGTAGGAAAACAAAGTCATCATCAGCTGTTGAACAGAACATTAATTCAGTAAGTCATTAATTGATTGATCGATATAGAATATGGCTTGATCGCTTGTCACTCAATCGATCTGTTAAGCAATAGTAAGACTTTACTTGCGAAACTTGTTCATTACTCCTTACCTTAACTTGATGGATAATTATAATTGTTGTAAGTAGTCATAGATTTTATAGATTGTTACCTTTGCTGGCTTTCCAATTCCCCCATTCTGGAGCGTTCACTAATAATTTCATAAGCTATTCAGAAATATTAATTATCTCCCACTTCATTTACAGGTCCCGATGGCAGCAATCTGTTTATCTATCATCTACCTCAGGAATTCATAGATACCGATCTCGCTTCGACATTTTTGCCCTTTGGCAATGTGCTATCGGCCAAAGTGTTCATCGATAAGCAAACAAATCTATCGAAATGCTTTGGCTTCGTCTCCTACGACAATCGGCATTCAGCTGATGCGGCCATACAAGCAATGCACGGCTTTCAAATAGGCACAAAGCGGTTGAAGGTGCAGCTAAAGCGGCCCAAGGACTTGGGCAAGCCCTATTAAGCAGCTAACTGAGCGTGATCTATCGCCGCAAAACACAAATCCCAAAACAAAAAACACAAATAGAAATAGAGTAGTTCCATATTGTGCCTTTTAGCGTGAAATGTTTTCGAAACCAAAGGACCAATTAATAAAATCTATCTAATGTTAAGCAAACACCAAAAAAAAAAAAAAAAAACGGAACAAAAAAATAAATAATCTGGGGGCACAAAACAACAATTTCTTTCAATGCACAAAACAAAAAGTGAATAAAAATAGAAATATTCAAATAGAAATATTCACATAAAAACCAACCAAAGAGGTAGCTTAAAAGTTGCATCCTTTTGTTGTAATCACTTTTGCTGAAAAAAAATAATAATTTCTAGTGCATTAAATTTTATATTCATGTGTGGTTGGCAAAACAAAAAATTTTAAACTATTACAAAAAAGTTATAAAAACGTGGAAAATCAATATTAAAAAACTGAGCTGCGTTGTGGCGCCAAAGTATTTTCAAAGCCAAATAGTTAAGCAAAAATGAAAGAAAAAACATTTGTGGGAAAACCAATTACAGATTCGCAATCAAAAATCACATTGAAAAAAAAAAATACAAAAAAAAATATTATACTTAATTAATTTGTAGTTTTTAGTAATAAAAAGAAGTTTTTAAATTTGGATAAAGAAAAATATTTGATTGCAAAACATTAAATATCCAGATTAGCTCTGATAAATATTTATATATATATTTAAATATATATACATTCATATTTACATATACACATATTTATATTTACATAGATAAATATATGTTAATATATTTTAGTAGTCATAGTTCTATGGCACACACAAAAACATTCGAAATTCCGTTCGTAGCGCACGCACACTGCAATCTAAACACTAAATCAAATTTTAAGAATTAGTTAAAAAAAAACATGGGAGAAATCTTTGCAGCTACTTAGCTTTAATAACTTCACACAAACTTTTTCTTATGTCTGTCATACTATAGATGAAATAATAAAATCCCAGAAAATTGTTTCTTAAAACTAATCTAAGCAAGAGCTATAAAATATTTCTTACTTCGTCACCAACAAGAGCCTAATCATATCCTATATATTTTATGTTAATAGTTATAAACTATTCTGTTAAATCATTCAAATTATTATTATTATAAAGCAAAAAGTGTACTTAAATTTTACGTATACATAATTCAGTAATGTGGATGAATTGATCTATTTAGTGAATATTGAAAGTTAACTTTATGAATATAATAAAATAAATGCAAAACAAGCAAACGGTTCAATAAAACAAACATTAAAATCAAAATGATGCAAGCTTGTATTTAATTTTAGAACGAAAATATGTTTATGTTCTGCCAGAAGCCAGGAAGCTCCTAGCTCCTTGCCAAAGCGATTTAGTTGAGGGATCTTAACACATTTATGCGATTGTTCGTGCATTTTTTATGTGTCCTGACAACTCAACTGGGCGCTGATAGCCCAAAGGAGTCGCTGAGCTGGCCAACGAGCCACATAAATCAAAAACTGCCAACAGCCACGCCCCATAGCCTCTCGCGCACACCATCATCTGTTGGCGTTGCCGCTGCAATCCAAATGCTGGCGTTAACGCATGAAATATGCATATGTATATGGGGGAGAATAGCAGGATATGTTTGACTATAAGGATGCAACTGCTGTGCAGATGTTCGCTGCATTCCTTGCCATTTTTTATGCACACCCACACACATACACTCTCTACTTGACCCCCCAGCACAATTTTACTGTATGCCAGGTCAAAGCAAGCACTGCTCAAACTTCAAGCTGTTTCCCGTCGTAGCCTTGCCCGCTCGCCTTAAGCCTCTCAGTTTTGGTCGTCGTTGTAAAGCACATCTCAACAAACCGAAATATAAAAATACAAATATATAAAAATTGAAAAAATATTCTATTCTATTAAGGAAAACTCAAAATGGCTGATAGAGATTATAAAGGTAAAGATAAAAATAATTATGTGGAAGATGAAGAGGAGGAGCCTCCACAGCCGATAGAACGTGTAGATCAGGGCACACAGCGCTCGGGTCGCCGCCCATTGCCGCCACCACGCCCCAAGCGCACCCAGGCGCCAGACGAGGAGTCGCCAACCCCTAGAGGTCGCCATATAAGCCTGCCGCCGACACTTAACGAGTCGCACGATCTCGCCGCTCCAGACTCGCCTAGGCCCTCAACCCAGCCGCTCACAACAGAACAGGCGCCCCCACCGCAAAAGACGGGCATCGCACGACTATTTAGACGTAAACAGATCTACGATGGAGATCGCGGCGAATCAAATACCGAGCCTGAAACTAGACGCAGATCAATATCTGACAGGCAGGGTATGAGAACAAAAGCATCGCGCATTCTCTACACAACCGATGAGGAGGTGCGCGATGCGCTCATGGAATTTGCCGTCTTTATCATATTCCTCGTCTTAACTTCTTTGGGTGAGTAAAATAATAAATTTACATCGAGAGTTCTGCTTCAGCCCACTTAACAGCTTTAATGTTTCTTTTGATACATTTTGTTTCCGCATTTAATTAGTAAATACTGTTTTCAATGTCCATTGCAGTCACACTGTCGGTTCGTCATCCCTACATGTTCTATTTCAATGATACTATAAAGAAACTTTTCACAACCCGTGACATGATTATAGTTCCCTCGGTCACTATATCATTTGAAAAGATCCTGACCATACCAGACTTTTGGGATTATTTAGTTTATAATTTTTTAGTAAATCTACACGGCGATATGACAGGCATAAGTTCGGACCTTCAAGAAATTGAAAACCCAGATGCTCCGATTGAAGAACCTGGAGGTGGACCTGGTGGCGGACCTGGAGGTGGTCCTGGAGGTGGACCTGGAGATGCCGATGAAAACACAGATTATAATGAAGAAAATCCAAAACGCAAAGTTAAACGTCAAGCAGGTCAGGGCAACACAACAAATCTACTAGGTAGAGTCTTTTTGCATGAGAATCTATTGCTAGGACCGCCCCGACTGCGGCAGATACGTGTGCGCAAAGATAGCTGCAATGTTAACGATGCCTTTATACGTTACTTCAACACATGCTATGCAGAGTATTCATCAGCGTCGGAAGAGATTGTAGACCATCACATGGGCGCCCCATATAGAACGATGAAGGGCTTGGACTCGACTCCCTTATGGACACAATTGAAGTTCTATCGCACTGGTGGCTATACCGTCGACTTATCATTTAGTAAAGAGAAAAATCTACGGACTATCAAAAGATTGATGAATGAATATTGGCTGGATCGCGGCTCGAGGCTTTGCTTGATCGAGTTTAATTTATATAACGAAAATACAGACATATTTCAGAGTGTAAAGTAAGTCGATAAGGAGTACTACATAATATCTACAAGTATTTAAATTACTTACAGGAGATTAATAATTGATATATACCAAGAAAATATCTTTTTTTACACCCATTTTCAGGGTAGAATGGTTTTCTTAAATATTTATATGTTACATCGAGAAGGAGACGTGACAGACCCCATAAAGTATATATATTCTTGATCAGGGCGACGAGCTGAGTCGATTTAGTCCTGTCCGTCTGTCCGTCTGTTTGATCTCGATCTCAGAAGATATAACGAAGAATTTTAAAATATCAGTTCTTCGAAGGATTCAGGGGATCTTGTAGTTAAGGATTCTCGACTAGAAGTTTCTTACTTGTTTTATAGAAAAAATCTAGAATACTTATATATACTAGTCGAGGAGTCAACCTGTCGGCCACTTCAAACTCTATGTTTATTGTTAATATTTTGTTTGATTTCAATTTATAATCTTGTTTCTAGATTTATTGCGGAAATACCGCCTACTGGCGGTGTCATACCTCAGAGTCAGCTGCAGACCGTGAAAGAACTCACCTTTTTAAACGATCGAAGTCTGTCCATGACCTGCATATTTATATTTTGGTATGTTATGGTTGTATACTACACCATTTCGGAAATAACTGCAGTACGCAGAATTGGCATTAAGAATTATTTCAAGTCCATAATGAATATACAGGATTTACTTATATTAGTCGTACGTTGCAACCCAATATCTCATATAATTTCCGACTCAATATATCTTCCACGCATTTTAGTTCGCATATCTGGCTATGATCTATAACGTTTGGCACATGTTCAAGGTGAATGCAATTGTAGGTGCATTGAAGGTCCAACAAAAGTACCAGAGTTTGGACACTTTATGTTTGTGGAATACTATCTATGTGGATATGATGGCCATTTTGGCATTCCTCGTTTGGGTTAAGATATTTAAATTTATTAGTTTTAACAAGACGCTCGTGCAGTTTACAACGACATTGAGACGCGTGAGTAACAAACCTCATATAACAATTTACTAGGAGAAGTCTAATCAATTGCCTCTCATATTTAGTGCTCGAAGGATTTGGCAGGTTTCAGTCTCATGTTCGGCATAGTATTTCTGGCCTATGCCCAGCTGGGTCTGCTGCTGTTTGGCACTAAGCATCCAGATTTTCGCAATTTCCTGACATCTATTTTGACCATGATACGCATGATTCTGGGCGACTTTCAATACAATCTCATTGAGCAGGCTAACCGGGTGCTGGGACCCATTTACTTCCTCACTTACATTCTGCTGGTCTTCTTTATTCTGTTGGTAAATAATGAGATATGTTTACTATCAAAATACTGCTGATAATTTTTTACTATTTTAGAATATGTTCTTGGCCATTATCATGGAAACGTACAATTCGGTAAAGAGTGAAATAACGCAGGGTCGCAGTCAGCTGGGCGCATATGTGTATAAGAAAATTTCCGCCGTCTTCTATATGATTAGGCATTGTGGGCGCAAGCGTCAAAATCAAGTTCTGCCACAGCCTACGGAACCCGAAGAAGATTTAGGAACTGATAAGGCTAACAGTCCCTACCAACCCAGGGAAAGAATACATTTACGTAGAAATCTAACGGAAGCCGAGTAATTGAATACAGCAATAATTACTGTTATAATATTTTAATATATTTCCATATTTTGGCTTTCTATAGGGCACACTATTTCGCAGATGTACCTAATGAAGTTATGAATAAGGATATGTACCGGTAGGTACCAAAACATTTCTATGTATATATTCGAAATTCATCAACTGATTTAATTTCCTTTAGTCTCAACAATCGCGTTTCTTTGCTGGAGGAAATTCTGGAACAGCTGGTTACTAATATGGATGTGATATTGAAGCGAGTGGAAAGCGAAATTAAGAAAAACAAATGAAACTGTAGTTTTCAATGAACAAAAAACAATCGATTTTAAAATTATTTAAATAAAATTATTTAGATAAACAAAATTAAATTTATTAAGTGCCACTCGCTGAGCAGCAGCAACAGCGGCAGCCAAGCGAAGAAGCCACGGAAACCTCCAGCGCTAATCTCTGCCAAATCTGCCCTAACGGGTGTTTCAAAGCTTTTGCCACCTAATGTATATTTAGTTAGAGAACAGAGTGCGGACCAGCGTGCCAAAAGGACATGTGGCCCACGCGCGGGGCGCATCATTAAGTATTTGGTGTTTAGGACCAGGTTGCTGGGATACTAGGGTACAAACACTTCTAGCCACCATGTTGCGGTTGTGGCACGGTGGGCTATGTGTGTGTGTTAGTGGTAAACAGCAACAGCTGTGCTGAAAGCCAAAGGGTGGCAGAGTTATGAAACAACATCTATATACAAATTGCATTTAAAAACGTGCAAATAAGTTAACGAAATTTAAAAGAAACTAATGGAAAAAGAAAAATGTTCACAAGAACAGAGAATCATTACAAAGTAAAACGGCAATCGTAAAACTTTACTGCTTAAAACTCTTTAAGTAATGTTAATGTTAATTATCATAGGAATTTCAAGATAACAGAAATGTTGTTTAACTGCAGTGAAATCAATACAAATATGCAAAAAGCAATCCTTTACATATCAAATAGATTTTACTTAACAGGCATACTCTCGTATTATTCCACTTTTGTAAATACAAATACAAAATACAAATTGAAAAGTTGCCGTCGAGGCTCAACACGGAACAGCTATGTAAATACAAAAGCGCGCAGAGAACTGAAGCAGACAAATTGCGCTGGCAGCACTGCCGCCATCGCTGCCGCCGTCAATTGCCACTTGAAAAGGCGCCAATTGCCACAGGATAACTAGCGAGCGGCAGTGCGGCATGAGGCAATGCCATAATTACTTACCTTTATGCTTTATGCATGCACAGAAAAATGTTAAAATGTTGCTGCTGCTGCTGTTGCTGCTGATCATCATCATCGTCATAAAGATGGCGATGATGATGCCAGGCGGTTGGCAACGGGCCAGTTGAACCGGCATTGCCCACTCTGCTGCTCAAGCCCATCCCCCATAATGTACAAATATGTCGGCCACTTGTGCATTCAATGGGCCTACAATTCGCCCAAACAACAGCAGAAAAATGAATACGAAAAAAAGCCAAAAAGAATCTAAATGCCCAACTATTAAATGCCCTGCTAACAGGAAGGCATAACATAAGTACATTGTATGTAGATAAAGCTTTCAATACTTACATAAGTCTACACAATTTACAGCAATTTATCACTCTATTATATTCTGCTCTAACTGCTACACAATGCAGCATACCCCAACTATGTTGGCTAAAGGGTATACGAATATTCACAAGTGCCTGCACACAAGCGCAAGCAAAATGAAATTGACGCGTAAATATTAAAACAGGTAAATATAAAATGAAATGGCAAAAATTACAACTGCTTTTCTGCTATTTGCACACAACTTAAATCAACAGTGCTTTAAAGATATCAATTCTATTAAATATGTATTTGCACTTACACATATCACACGCATAGGCAGAGCAACACGGCGTCTACACACATAATTATTTGTAACTGTACTATTTTATTTCAAGTTGCTTTTTGTCGACTCTCCACTCTCACTTATTCTCATGATATGCATATCAAAATGTTAATTTCTTCCTCTTGGTTTGCATAACACTGTTAATGTTTAAAATGACAAATTTACTTCAGACCTTTTAAGCTGCAATTGCTTTAACAGAAATCTGTTAAAAGCCAAATACCACTGAGAGCAGAAAATCAAATTAAGCAGCTTAGCGAAAACTGATTAAAAAAATAAAAACGCAACAGGCCAAAAGGATAATGCGTAATTAACTGGCCATAAGTTAACCATTAATTAAACGCGTAACTCATTAACAGCAGAGAGATATTAATCAAGCGATTTTTTTTATGCATACACTTTATTAACACTGTCATCGTTTCCAATACTACAACACCTATCAAACATAGCATAAAATGTAATGAAAGCACTTATGTACATATGTAGGTAAGCATTTGTCAATTGTCCAGCTCATTCCAAAGTGGAAGTGGAACAGTTTCTTTTCCACAAAATTATATCATAAGTTGGTACTGAGAGAGAAACTCTACCCACGGAAGTTAGTTGATTTTCATATTCGACCAAAGCATTCGGGGTCTCTACACAGCACGGAGTCCGACAACTTGGAATTCAATTCAAGACTACCCACATTGAGGATAACGTTATCCGCCTTAAAATTCACATAGAATGACAGTTCAATTAACTGGAAAACATCGGAATGATCAGCAAAAGTACAGGAAAGAATTATTTTTCCACAGGACAATTAACATCTTAAGTCGCGTCCTATATCACATCTGCCGTTTCTGTGCATTCGGATACTTTAAGTACAATACGGATACAAAAAAATTATTTATATGTCCATATGGGGACTTTACAAGATACTTCACCTGGATTGTCAAAATATTTCTTATTCTTGTGGATTTTGCTAATTATATTTTTATAGTATTTACGTTTTTTACTCATTACTTTCACAACAGGTCAATATGTCGTAGTGGATATCATTTTTATTTAGAAATGTTAATATACATCAGTGTTAATCGCCAGTTTGTGAAGCTCCTGATCTTTCTACATAGCTGGAAAATTAGCATCTCCTGCGTTGCTGTGATTAACAAGGTGCTGGAAATACATAAGACTATGATATCATCTTTTAGCTATTCATATTTTTCGATTGAACATAATCTACTTTTGATATCTTTTTTCGAATTTTTATTCACTATTGTTCAACTGTGGAATCAAATAATGAGGCTTACCTATGCTATGCTTGTCTTCAAATACCGAATAATATTATTCGAGCTGTTTTATTGGACATACTTTCTATACCAGTTGATCCTTATAGCCTGGCATCGGGTGTTACTTAGTACCCTAAAAACATGTAAAAATAGAATCCGAGATCGCAAACGACTTATTTACATATATAGAATGTATTTTCGCATATGTGAAGTGCACGGCGAGGTTACGCAACTCTGGTTAAGCATATCGGAAGCCCTTTTGGGTTCTATAACCATGTTATCCGCAGATATTTCGGAGGAGCTATATGACGTTATCTACCAAGAAAAGAGCACTGAGGAGAAATGGAAATTTTTCATTGTTTTAAAAGTTGGGAACTGCATAGCTCCATTTCTAAAAGTTTTTCTATTGGGTCTATGTACTGTTCGTATAGAGAATCTTACCAGACTTCTATGTGACCATTTTTATATAATTGAACTGCTTTACGCGTCGAGATCGTATAATGGACTTGAAAAAAAGTCATATATGAAACTGCTGGATTGTCAGGTATAGTATTATTTACAATATTCAGATCAGTTAACGCTTCATCTCATTTTCAGTTCTGTTGCTTCTGTGTTCAGCAACACATCAGTCCGATCAGAAATCACATATGGCACAAGGGGCAATCTATTAATATTGAATTTGTTTTACGATTTATATGGATCGCTTTCCTGAATGGAATGTCAAATTTACAGTATGCTTTTACAGAGAAAATGCCTATGAATACCTTATATTAAATACTTTGGAACTGAAAATTTTTAATTCATTTGTAATTAAAATTATAAGTGTAATAAAATTTATATGTATCATAATAATTAGCTAGAATCGAAACCCAACTGCGGGATTGCTCACTATTGGCTACTGGAAATCCAATATTCTGTCTAGAATGCTTTATTGATTTGAATGCTAACTGGCAGTTTCTAAAAATAATTATCTTTCTTCATGGCTGGAAAACTAACGAAACTTATATTGCTGTGATTAGCAAGCTATTGGAAACACATGAGACAGTGGAATATCGAACAATCGAATTTTTCTTCACTATTATTGGATTGGGGAATCAGATAATAAGACAGTGTCGCTTACTTGTGCACAAATACCAAATAACATTATTCGAGATAATTTACTGGGCGTACTTTCTATACAAGTTTATAAGGATCAACTTGGCATCGGGAATTGCATAATCCCATCAATGATTGTACTACTAGACCGTGAAATCGCAAACTACTAATTCACATACTTATGTACATGGAATGTTTCTTCGAATATGCGAGGCGCACGGCGAGGTTACACAACTCTGGCAGAGAGATATAAATCAAGCGTTTTTTATGCAATGTGTATGCATCACTGTCACAATTTCCAATACTACAACACCTATCAAACATAGCATAAAATGACCACTTATGTATGTAGACATTTGTCAATTGTCCAGCTCATTCCAAAGTGGAAGTGGAAAATTAGATCATAAACTGGTACCCAAACTGAAACTCTACCCACTGAAGTTAGTTGCTTTTCATATTCAACTAGAGCATTCGAAGTTTCTACGCAGCACGGAGTCCGACAACTTGGAATTCAATTCAAGACTATCCACATTGAGGATAACGTTATCCGCCTTAAAATTCACATAGAATGACAGTTCAATTAACTGGAAAGCATCGGAATGATCAGCAAAAGTACAGGAAAGAATTATTTTTCCACAGGACAATTAACATCTTAAGTCGCGTCCTATATCACATCTGCCGTTTCTGTGTATTCGGACACTTTAAGTACAACACGGATACAAAAAAATTATTTATATGTCCATATGGGGACTTTACAAGATACTTCACCTGGATTGTCAAAATATTTCTTATTATTGTGGATTATATTAATTATGTGTATATTTTATATTTATTTTTTTCTCATTACCATTTCAACACCTCGATAAATCGTAGTGGATATCATTTTTATATAGAAATCTTAATATACACCAGTGTTAATTGGCAGTTTGTAAAGCTCATGATCTTTCTACATAGCTGGAAAAGTAGCATCTCCTGCGTTGCTGTGATTAACAAGGTGCTGGAAATACATGAGACTATGATATCATATTTTAGCTATTCATATTTTACGATTGAGCATAATCTACTTTTGATATCTTTTTTCGAATTTGTATTCACTATTGTTCAACTGTGGAATCAAATAATGGAGCATACCTATATGCTTGTTTTCAAATACCGAATAATATTATTCGAGCTGATCTACTGGGCATACTTTCTATACCAGTTGATCCTAATAGCCTGGCATCGGGTGTTACTTAATGCCCAAAAAACTTGTAAAAATAGAATCCGAGATCGTAAACGACTAATTTACATATATAAAGTGTATTTTCGCATATGTGAAGTGCACGGCGAGGTTACACAACTCTGGTTAAGCATATCGGAAGTTCTTTTGGGTTCTATAACCATGTTATCCGCAGATATTTCGGAGGAGCTATATGACGTTATCTACCAAGAAAAGAGCACTGAGGAAAAATGGAAATTTTTCATTGTTTTTAAAGTTGGGAACTGCATAGCTCCATTTCTAAAAGTTTTTCTATTAGGCCTATGTACTGTTCGTATAGAGAACCTTACCAGACTTCTGTGTGACCATATTTATATAATTGAACTGATCAACGCACCGAGATCGTATAATGGTCTTGGAGAAAATTCATACATGGAACTGCTGGATTGTCAGGTATAGTATTATTTACATTATTCAGATCAGTTAACGATTCATCTCATTTTCAGTTCTATTGCCTTTGTCTTCAGCAACACATCAGTCCGATCAGAAATCACATATGGCACAAGGGGCAATCTATTAATATTGAATTTCTTTTACTATTTATATGGATAGCTTTCCTAAATGCAATGTCAAATCTACAGTATACTTTAACAGAGCAAATGGCTATGAATACCTTATATTGAGATACTGAAAACCTTAGAGACCCTGAAAATTTTAAATGTATTTGTAATTTAAATGATTAGTGTAAGAAAATTTATGTGTATCATAATAATTTTACATTAATAATTAGCAAGAATCGAAGCTCAACTGCGGGATTGCTCACTATTGGCTACCGGAAATAGATTTTTTAGTCTAGAATTCTTAATCTTAGTCTTAATTCCAATGTGAATTGGCAGTTTCTAAAAGTAATTATCTTCCTTCATAGCTGGAAAAATAACGAAACCTATATTGCTGTGATTAACAAGTTATTTGAAATACATGAGACAATTTAATATCATGGCCTTTTATGTCCTTTTTCGCTTTTTTTGGAAAAACAGTTGTACCCGACATATATATACAATATACATATATATATATATATATGTTAATTCTTCCTTTTGTTTTGTATAACACTGTTAACCGGTCAAAGTGCAATTGCTTTACTACCACTAAATAATATAATGTATACATATGAAAATTGTAAAAAAAAATATATATATATAAAAGACCAAAAGGAAAATGCGTAATTAACTAGCCATAAGTTAACCATTAATTAAACGCGAAAGTCATTAATAGCAAATCGATTTTCTTCTTATGAATTCATTTTATTATTATTATACCAATACTACAACACTTATCCAACACAGTATGAAATGTAATGAGAGCACTTATGCTGTAAGTTAACATTTGTCAATGTGGAATTGGAACATTTTCTCTTCCACAAAATTTTATCATAAGCTGGTACTGAAAGTGAAACTCTACCCACTGAAGTTAGTTGCTTTTCATATTCGACAAGAGCATTCTAGGTTTGAGGATAACGTTGTCCGCCTTCAAGCATACATACAATGACAGTTCAGTTAAATGGAAAACATCGAGAGGACCAGCAAAAGTATAGGAAAGAATTATTTTTCCACAGGACAGTTAACATCTTAATTCGCGTCCTATATCACATCTGTCGTTTCTGTGTATTCGGACATTTTAAGTACAACACGGATACAAAAAAATTATTTATATGTCCATATGGGGCTTTTGCAAAATACTTCACCTGGATTGTCAAAATATTTCTTATACTTCTGGACTATATTAATTATGCTTATATTATATTTACATTTTTTACTAATTACTTTTATAACACGTCGATTAATCGCAGTGGATATAATTTTTATGTAGAAATCTTAATATACACCAGTGTAAATTGGCAGTTTGTAAAGCTCCTGATTTTTCTACATAGCTGGAAAAGTAGCATCTCCTGCGTTGCTGTGATTAACAAGGTGCTGGAAATACATAAGACTATGATATCATCTTTTAGCTATTCATATTTTACTATTGAACATAATCTACTTTTGATATCTTTTTTCGAATTTATATTCACTATTGTTCAACTGTGGAATCAAATCATGAGGCTTAACTATATGCTTGTCTTCAAATACCGAATAATATTATTCGAGCTGTTTTATTGGGCATACTTTCTATACCAGTTGATCCTAATAGCCTGGCATCGGGTGTTACTTAATGCCCAAAAAACTTGTAAAAATAGAATCCGAGATCGTAAACGACTAATTTACATATATAGAATGTATTTTCGCATATGTGAAGTGCACGGCGAGGTTACACAACTCTGGTTAAGCATATCGGAAGTTCTTTTGGGTTCTATAACCATGTTATCCGCAGATATTTCGGAGGAGCTATATGACGTTATCTACCAAGAAAAGAGCACTGCGGAGAAATGGAAATTTTTTATTGTTTTAAAAGTTGGGAACTGCATAGCTCCATTTCTAAAAGTTTTTCTATTGGGTCTATGTACTGTTCGTATAGAGAATCTTACCAGACTTCTGTGTGAACATATATATATATTTGAACTGATTAACGCGTCGAGATCGTGTAATGGACATGAAGAAAATTCGTGCATGGAACTGCTGGATTGTCGGGTATAGTATTATTTACAATATTCAGATCAGTTAACAATTCATCTCATTTCCAGTTCTATTGCTTTTGCCTTCAGCAACATACAAGTCCGATCAGAAATCACATATGGCACAAGGGGCAATCTATTAATATTGCATTTTTTTTACTATTTATATGGATCGTTTTCCTAAATGCAATGTCAAATTTACAGTATGCTTTTACAGAGAAAATGCCTATGAATTCCTTTTATTGATATAGTAAAGCCCTTTGAAACTCTGAAAGTTTTCAATTTGTAATTCAAATTATTAGTGTAGGAAAATGTATATATACATATCATTATATTATAATAATAATAATCTGAAAATAAAAAGGAGCTCTCATTCTATCAGATTAAGATTTGCAATCACAAAAGTATGATTCATTTAATATACAAGTTTTTGTAAGACCACTCTTTATATTTTATAGACTTGATTAAGCATTATTTTTACTATCTCAAAAACATATTTTCCAACTCTAAGAGTATCGAATAAATGTTATTGAAAAAAAAAAAAAAAAAAAAACAATTTTCTGTTATTAAATAACTCTCGTAGAATAGAAGAATATAGTTGCTGTTCCGCCAAAATAGTCATGTGGTATTTGTGAAATCAATAAAGAATTTGACCCACAATCCAAATTGACATTTCATTAGGCATAATTCAGAAAAGTTGTAGCCTATTACTGTTAACGTTTTCCATCATACCACTTTCACATCGAATTAGTTCATTAGAACTGGAATGAAATACCAACCAGTTAAAGTAGTTGGTTTCATTATGAAATTAGTACACTTGAGCTCGTTGTGAAGCATTGAACTCGGCGTCTGGATAACATCATAGTCTATTATAACATATTTCAAGATTGAACAGAAACGTTATCCGTCTCAACTTCAACAAAATATGTCAGTTCAGTTAAATGAAAGACACCTTGAGGAGCGGCGAGTGTACAGAATAGAGTTATTATTCCACAAGACAGTTAATTTATTGACTTTCGTTTTATATCGCATCTGCCGCTTCTGTACATTTGGATACTTTAAGTACAATGCGAATACAAACAAATTGTTTATATGCCAACATAATAACTTTATAAAATACTTTACCTTGGTTGTTAAAATAATTCTGCTACTTTTTGATTATCTCAATTATAGTTATGTGATTTATAGAATCGAAGCTCATTCTCTGCGGGACTGCTCTCTATTTGCTGCCGGATATAATTTTTACCTAGAATGCTTAATTTATACCAATGTTAATTGGCAATTTCTAAAAATAATTATCTTCCTTCATAGCTGGAAAAATAATGAATCGTGTGTTGCTGTAATCAACAAGTTATTGGAAATACATAAGACTATGATATCATCCTTCAGATATTCATATTTCACAATTGAATATCATATACTTTTGATATCTTTTTTCGAATTTTTCTTCACTATTATTCAATTGGGGAATCAGATAATGAGACACCGCCGCTTACTTGTGTTCAAATACCAAATAATATTATTCGAGATAATTTACTGGTCGTACTTTCTATACCAGTTGGTCCTTATAGCCTGGCATCGGGTATTGCTTAGTACCATTAAAACTTTAACTAGTAGAAAGCGAAATCGTAAACGACTAATTCACATTTATAGAATGTATTTTCGTATATGTGAAGTGCACGGCGAGGTTATACAACTCTGGATAAGCATATCGGGAGCCCTCTTCGGTTGTATTACCATGTTATCCGCTGATATTTCCGAAGAGTTTTATGACCTTATCTACCAAGAAAAGAGCACTGCGGAGAAGTGGAAATTCTTTCTTGCATGGAAAATGGGGAATTGCGTAGCTCCGTTACTAAGAGTTTTCCTGTTGGGCCTATGTACTAATAGTATTGAGCATCTAACCAAACACCTGAGTGAACAAATTTATTTAATCGAACTGACTCACTGGACTAGATCTAATACAAATCTTGAACTGGGTCTGAAAAATCCACTTACGAATGTGCTGGACTCTCAGGTAAGACAATATATAATTGTTCAATCAGATCAGTTAACATTTTATCTCGCATGCAGTTTAACTGCTTCTGCCTTCAGCAACACACCAGTCCGATCAGAAATCACATATGGCACAAGGGACAATCTATTAATATTGAATTTCTTTTGCTGTTTATGTGGATAGCTTTCCTAAATGCAATGTCCAATCTACAATACGCTCTAACAAACAATAGAGCATTGAATTACTTTTATTAATCTTTTAAGAACTTTAAGGACAAATAGGAATACGATAAGCATATGCAAATCTGAACAGTATGAAATTGTTTAAAAAATATTTCAAATATGTCAATATAAATGTACAAATTTATTACAATAATAATATTTATAAAACTAAAATACTAATATATACTATATACAGACTAAAAGTCTCTAATATTTCTATCATACGAGATCATTCTAAACATAAGAAAAGAATAACAGATATGTCTATCGCCGCGATAAATAAAACACATACCACACATATTTTTCCGGCCTTCTATAAAAAAGTTCAAAGTTCAAAGTTCAAGCAAAAATATAGTACAATAACTTGACCCAATACCATAATGGAACATATCATTAGGCATAATTATCGAAATTATGTTGCCTATTATTGTCAACATTTCTCTCACTCGGGACATTTCAGTACAGCTGAAGGTTGATCTTGGGCTCACTCCATCAAAATAAGTTGGCCCCGATGGAACGTTTGGAACGGTATCTGAACGAAGCAAGCATTCAAGTTTTGAGCAATTCACTTTATTTAAGTTGTCGTCTCGCTGGGCTCGGCTACTTTAAGTACGATTCGCAAAAAGAAAAACTGTGCTCGGAAAGTACACATAGAAGTCTTGAATGGCTTATTAAGGTCTTTTTGATTTGCATCGATAATTATAATGTGCTGGGCTATTGCTTTTGTTTTGTCCTTGCGGCTAGTTCGCCATTGGAAGCAAAGCGTGAGGATTTCGATAATTATTTGTTCTTTTCGACGTGGCTGATGAATAACTGGATGCTGCTGCATCTGTTTCGTCTAGCACATAATCGGAAGTACAGTGCTGACTGCCAGCTAACGATCAATGATATAATCAAACTGAATAAAGCTTTGCATTTGGGCTTTGACAGCTGGAGCTTAAGGACGAAACTTGATATACTACTGCTCTTTCATCTGCAATATGTTCTAACCACACTGCAATTGCGAAATATTTGGGATCAATATTTTTGTGAGACATACATCACACTCCTCTTCGAGATCTTCTTCTGTGCCTACTTCGTCTATCAGCTGCTGCTGCTGGCTTGGCTGGGAGCTCTGCACAATACCTTAAAGACTTATTATCTGAGTCCTCGACAAGAACATATTCATAGCTCTCACTCGCGCCGTCAGGTAATACAGTTCTTTAGCTTTTACTTGCGAATCAAAAGCGTCCATCAAAGTGTTAAGAAACTCTGGCAGCGAGTGCCTGGCGTGCTGTTTCTCATTTTGCTCAAGCATACTCAATACCTGGCCTACAATCTGTACAACATGATCTATCATCGGCCCATCAATCACCTAATTGAATTTGAATGCTGTGTGGCGCCGTTGCTAAAAATATTTATTCTCGCCATTTGCAACAAGCGCATTCAAATTCTCAATCAGCAGCTGAGGGAGCATCTCTTTCGCATTGAGCTTATGCATTGGAATTGGCTCGAGTCTGGACTGGAATCAGCTGTGGCCACACAATTTGCCAAGACTCTAAGCCGTAAGGTGAGTGAGTGCCAAATTTTGGAGAAGTATGCCGAATGCTCAACTCTCCTCACTCTTTACAGAACTCCTGGTTTTATCTGCAGCTGCTGGCAGACCCGATGGAAACTTTCAATGGCAAACTGGGATTTAATATCAATTTCAAATTTCTCTTCCTATTTATTTCTGTTTTGCATTTGATATTTTATTTTACAAATACTTATTAAAATCGAATATACTCTGCTTTGAGATATTTTAATACAGATGGAGCCTTTTTGCATAACTTTAAGTGAGAGTAACTGACTCATACACAATTAGATGTAATGATGATACAATGATTGAGACAAGCCCTTTACTCGAACCTATTCAATAAGGGCCATAAATTATAAAAAGTTAAGTAAAAAAATGAAAAGGATTTTATATATTTAAATATATTGTTTCGCCTACATATGCCTGGGCATTCGGGTAGCTCAAATAGCCTTCATAAACAAATTTTGTCAGAATGAAGTAATTCATTATGGAACTATCGCAAAATGTAGTATGTGCAAAAATTAGTGCCGATTCACAAAATCTACAAAATTCGAAATATCAAAAAATTTTGAATATACTTCCATGTCATAAATGAGTTTCAGCATTCACAATTAGTAAGCGAGCAATGTATTCAGAGAATCTGACTGTGCTGTGCTAACTTTATTATACCTACTTATATATCAACAGGCGTATGGCGTATGAGCATATCGACTTTTAAATCTCACCGCTTAAACATTCAAGCTTAAATAAATTTAATAATAGTTTCTGATAGGTAAACAAACCTTTGCCAAGTAGTAAAAATGCTTATGAAAATTATAGTTATCTTGTATATATTTTTTCGATCAATAAACATATTAGCATACTTGTGGTGGATGCATTATAACTCGTACTTACTGCAAATATTGATAATAATTTAATGGGCACTCTTTCATCTCGCCTAAGGTATTGCGCTGCTCTTAGGGCATGCTTAGAATTAAATTCGAGAGCAATGAAAATGATGACTTACAAGGCTAAGACACTTAAGATTAGATAACTAGGCTAATTGAGCTGGGGCCTTCACTTCATCAGCGTCGTCGTCGGTGTTGGCGGCAACAGAGATAATTTCTCAAATTTGGCCATCGTTTGGCTAGCGGCGGGCAGCTCAATCAGCTCGGCGTCTGGATTATATGGATGGTTGGGATTGGCGGCGGCCAGATCGTTGACGGCAATATCATTGGAGAGATCCACGGGGGCAAAGTTCTCGTAGGTGTCAATGTCATTATTCAAATCGTTGTCGGGATCTGCAGCTGCAACGGCTGCCGCATCTTCGTCCAATGTCGCCCATTCATCGTTAAAGGTCTCGCTCATCTCGACGGGCGTTGCACGCTCATCTTCATCGTCTGAGGACTCCAGCTCCTCGCGTTCCCTGTACAGCTGCTCTGATTGTGGCGCGGCCAACTCATCATCCAATGCGTCGCCGAAGTTTTCAATGGCTTCCAAGGACTCGGGCTGCGACGCATTATGACTGTCGCTGTCTGGCAGCGGCATTTCCGTTTCCTCATTATGCGCCATTGTGTCGCCATCTTGAGCTTCGGCCAGCTGCTGCTGCTCCACCTCCAACTCGAACTCCTGCTGTTGCTTCTGTTCATGCTGCTCCTCCTGTTTCAATTCAGCCATTGGCTCGGCCATTATGGTTTGCACAGTCTGTTTGATGTCTGTGGCGTCTGCGAGGGAATCCAGTGCGGCGTCTTCTACAGAGGCAAGGGGGCTTGTGGCTGTACTTTCTTTTGTTCTCGTGCTCTGTGTTTAATGAGTGGCGGGTGCATCATTGTGCGTAGGTGAATATATATGTATGTGTGTGCATGTGTATGTGTAAATAAATGAAATAAAAGTTTTTATTACTGTTGAGTTTGCCAATTATGTGAATAGTTTTAGTGGAAGCTCGCGTCACATGCAAATTTTAAATTTAAGCATAAATAGAACAACAAGATTATTAAAGCAATCGAATGAGAATAAAACTTACAGCAGCAACTCTGTTCTATTTGCTACGCAAGATCGTACTAACCCGCTGTTAATCAAAGCATTCTTTTTATACAAGCAGTGAGATGAAACGTTCAGCGCAAGATGACTCATGTTGAGGAACTGTTAAGCTGGGCTTGAACTCACTGAATAAGAGATAGAGAGAGAGAGAGAGAGAGAGAGGGAGAGAGGGCACATTGTTCTGTTAGTCAGCTGGGCTTCTAAGCAGCGCTCATCCCCTTAAAATAATGTCGTTTAACAGTAACGCTCTTCCTCTTACTTTACATTATTCTCTACTCAATTTGATTTCTAAGCAGCGGCTAATTCGCTTCCGATTAACATTCGCTGTTAAAAAGCTAGCTTAACTCCATTTCTGTTAACAGCACACGCTCTCACTCTCTGCTAACATTACTGTGTTACTCAACTGGTTTTCTAAATAGCGCTTTGTTCCCGTTGCTGTTCGCTCGTTCGCTCTCACTCTCGCTTTTGACATTTTACAGACGTAGCGTTCATTAACATTTCTGCTTATTATGCATTGGCTCACGCATGATTCACCTTCGAGTCCGATAACATTCGTAGAATTCTATTAATATACACCTTGCCAAATATAAATTAGCATGCAAAGAACAAGGCGCCCCCGGCTTGTCATTCATGCGATTTTATTGGTCACTCGGTCGAGATCGATGTAACCGTGACGTCAAAAGTTCATTCATAATTGTTAAAGATGACAGCAGCCGCCAACAAATTCTTTTTTTCTATTCTAAGATTCATATTCCGTAAATAATTGCACAAATTCGCAGAAATTTGTATTATTAATACAAAATGCGCATTAGCTGTCACAATGCCGAGTTTATTTTTATTTGCGACGCTCACTTAACTTTTTTGAATGATTCTTATTATATAACTGGTTGCCGGGCAGGGCAGGGCTATACAAACACACAAATATAATATATTTAATATATAGTACAGCAGATGCTTGGCTGCTTAGCTAACGGCAAGATTGAGTCACTTTTCTTAATGATTGTTTCCGGGGAAATTCTCGAGAATTTAGTTTGTGTTGGCGCTTAAGCTGCGGAATATCCTATGCAAATTTATTGAGTAATTGCAATGTTCAAATTTATGAAGATCTTTAAAAGAATACATACATATGTATATGTTTAATTATATATTTCTTTACTTTAAATATGTTTATTTTTTTTATGTGATATGAATGATCTGTATATGCATATATTTTTTAATCCTAAAATTCAATATCAGTTTGTCAATGAAAACATTTTCTTTGATTCAGCTGTCTCTTAAGCAGCTGCATCGCATTGGCAAATTTATGACCAATTTATATGAGGCAGCCCTTCTTGTGCAACAGCCCCTGCTCCACAGTCGTATGAAAATTTGTTCGCAGTTTAACGCTCTATTTTACGCTGCATATTTGATGTGTGTTGTGCAGAGTTTACAGTTCACAATTCGCACAGCTCTCGTTGCGCTTTTGCTCATTTCACGCACACTTTGTAGCACGCACACTGCTTCGGGGCCCGACCCCATACGTAAACCCCCTCCCGCCCCTCTTAGTTTTAAATAGCGTATAAAAAATAGTCGAGCCGGGCACATAACAAATTGAAATGCAAGTGCACAAAGTAATTTTTACAAAGTTATGAAGGGCTTTCGACATACATATGCAATAAATGCGGTTTAAATATATTTCTGTGTGTGTGTGTATGTATAGAAAAAATAAATACATACTATATAATATTTGCACAGTTTTTTAATGGGAAAATATTAATAAAATATTGCATACACAAGTACATCGAGTTTTGGGAATGTTTGTGCCAAACGACAGGCAAATTGCTTAACAGCCTTCAACAATTTCGCAATATTTCCGCCAGGGGCTTAAAAACATAGCATAGCATTGGCAGCAGCGACCCGGTGGGGGGGTGTACTTTGGGTGCGCTACTCTATATTAATATTTATAACCATGCATTTTACATATTTATGTATATTCCAAATAAATGCATAAACTGAGTTTGGGGTGCCAAAAACCGCAGCTTTCAATATCCGCGGGAGAGATGAAAACAAATATTAAAAATCATATACACTTGTATATATTGTAGTAATATATACAGGGTGCATAAATCGATTAAATTGTGCGACTTGTGCAATAGCTTTTCTTCCTATCCACAAAACGTTTTCCATCATTGCAACATTTTAAATTTGTAACAATGTTGACAAGTCGCACTTCGGCTTTAAAGCTGTTCGTAATTTGCGCATTGCATATTTTTTACGCTCATTTATTAATTTTGCGTTGATTTATGCCATTATGGAAAAGAGAAAAATGTGAAATATGTAAAAAGGAGGCAAACTGCAAAGCGGTCGTAATCGACTGCGTAATACTTTATTTTATAATATCGAAATAAATAAGGAGTTGATAAAAATAGTATTATGTACTGAGTATATTCCATATTGCTTAATAATTTTTTTTTTTTTAACCTGAAACTCTTTCTCAGTCTCTCTCTCTCTCTCTCTCTCTCTCTTTCCCTCTTTCTATCTATCTATGTAAATCACTCACTCTCGTTGTCTATCTCTATATCTCTCACTATCTCTCTCTCTCTCTCTCTCTCTCTCTCTCTCTCTCTCTCTCTCTCTCTCTCTCTCTCTCTCTCTCTCTCTCTCTCTCTCTCTCTCTCTCTCTCTCTCTCTCTCTCTCTCTCTCTGGATGAACGCAATATTTCATTTTCCTTTTGGCAGGCTTAAATTATATATCATTGTTTTGTTATAAAAACATGGTCACTCTATTTCTACCTTACGCTAACTCTTGACTATCCAATCCCTAATTTGATCATAATCTTTCTTCAGTCAACAGCATCTATAAATAAATACTCAATATACTCCTTTCACACACGAAAATCGGCTATAAAAAAATAATGAAAATAAAAATTTAAAATTAAAAAAAAAAGGGTGAAATGGCGGCAACACGCAAAATGCTCGCAAGTCGCGTGCTCGTCGAATTCGATACAATAAATTCTCATAAATATAACACGGGCACGGTCACGCCCACGAGCAGCAGCGAGAAACGCCCAAGACAAGGATTTATGCGCTTGGCGCACATGACTTTTAATATAAATTAATTTTTATTATGGCTAAAAGTAATTAATGGACTTGAAAAACCGCATATATGATGCATGTACCGTTAAATTGCTGCATCAACTGCAACGTGTTGCAAGGGCTGAGCTCAGAGCAGACGCGAAAAAAAAGAAACATTTACTATAATGCTCAGGACAGACTGTATCATATTGCATTTAAAGCAAATTCTAAATGTGTGTATGTAAAGTATAGAAACAATTAGAGATTATATATTAAACCTTAATGAAAGAAATAATTATTTAGTCATTTCAAATTTGCTTTCGTTCTTATTAAAGTCCAGTTCATTAAAAAATTGCTTATTTATATTTTCATATATTTTTTTTTATTTTAGAAAAAGCTACTACTTTTCATTATTTTTTATTATTTTTCAACTGTCAAAACAGCGCTTTAATTATGCAAAAACTCTGTGAATTTTTTACCTTCTATTAAATTAGAAATGAGAAGCTCATTTACGTTTTTTTAGCATAATATTTAATACATGTAATTTGTTTTTATGCACCCCGTTGACACATAATACAAATTTATAATTTGTTTACATTATTAATTTAGACGCAATGAAGTCAATCCGAACAACAACAAAAAATAATTCTCATTAATCTAATTCAAATATATGAATATTACAATAAAATAGTTGTATATACTCGACTAGAAGATATCCAGGAAGCTGATTAGTAATTGATTCATATAATGGAGTAGACAATAATACTTTATAATTATATAATCAATATTTTTTTTTATTGTAGTAATTGAGGCATTGATATTTGCAGCAAATACATACGCAGCGAAATCATAATGTTTATATTGCAAATGCTTTTCTCTCTCATTTTACCTCACTAACTCATATAGAACTTCCAGGGAGTATTGAAAAAAGTAGGAAATCTAATTGCACAATTAAACATTTTGTCGTGTTAATAAAATATTTATGAATGCGGCGGTTGGCTGACAGTTTATTGACCAGGCAAATAAACAAAACTTAATTATGGTTTCAGCAGCAGCAGCATCAGCAGAAAAAAACGCAATCAATTGAAAATTAAAAATATATAAACTGCATAAAAACCAAATATAAAAGCTAAAAAAAATTAATTTAAATTTAAATTATTACTATGAAATAAATAAATGAATATTACCGCTGCCCACAAACCAGTTGCCTTAAGATTAATTTTATTAGTTGCGAAATAGAAGCAGGCACGAAAATATTATTTGAATAACTCGTCGTTAACAGTCCTGTACAGATTATATGTATATATGTATTTACAATACTATTTTTTTAGTTTTATGCAAAAACTTTATTTGAAAAAAAGAATATTAGAAATTTTCTTTTATATACATGAGAAGTTTACATAGTTTGCTCAATATACATGTTGTTTATATATCATATATACAAATATATATATATATAAATATATAATCGGTTAGTAGAGCGCTACGCGGATTTTGTATTATTATATATATTTCTTAGCAAGGCAATTTGCAAACTTTTCCTGGTTAGATTTTGTTTTTGTTTCTTTTTTTTTTTTAATTGCATGGAAATGCTGTGGAAAGCTTTTATACCTGAGGCTCATCGATGTCGCGCACCTCATTGTCCTTGGGCTGCTTCTCGAGTGGCTCACGGCGATCGTTGTCGTCCTCCATATCGTCCGATTCGCTGCGCGTCGCTGGGGCCGATGTACTGGGCGAACTTACCGGCTTGAAATCGCCATGGTTGTTGATGACGCCCTCGACCACCTCCTCGCCGCTCTCCAACGGACGAACATTGACCAAGCGCACCTTGAATAGACTGTTCGAGTCGCCGTAGACGGTCTCGTTGATCTCCACCTTGTGACCATCGACCACCTTTTATATTGTAAATGCATTTGAGATTTGGAACGCTTCTGTAACACTTTGATCTTGGCTCACCTTAACCGTCGATGTGGTATTGCCATTCTTGGTGCTCAGCGGTGTCAGTGGACGCAGACCGAACCCAAGAGAGGACTCGGCTGAGTCTCCAGAACCAGCCACCGAATCATCCTCATCCACGGCGATGGGCCAGAGGCGAGCGCGCAGACGGCGGAAAATGTCTGCAAAATGGGAATGCATAAAAAATGTTGTTGTCTGTGGTATAATTTAACGCGAAAACAAGCAAAATAAAAGTCGTAGAAGCGAGTATGCTCGACGATATTATACTCTGCACTCTTTTAACATAAATAAAAGTAATAATTAATTTGAATTGATTTAGGATCCCAAAATAAATTCATTCTGAACTGCGCATAATACATTTTAGAGCTGTAACTCATAAAAATATAATCAAGATGTCTGAAGCCCTATGGCTTTTCTCTTACATTAAAGTAATATTTCAAACTGATAACTTCGAGCTAATGTTGTTATTCATCGGAAGCTGCAAATTAACTCGGTAATACCCCTTTTTGGTTAATTTAAACAATAGGGTATAATAATAATAGAGAGGCCACCGTCAAATTGAAATAGCTCTGCGCTTACGAGAGCGGCTACAAAGGCGTCTCGCCCTGGGAACTAGCGCAGGTGTTGCAAAGTGCCAAAAATGTCATCTGGAATCGACTTGGCTCTAGTTGTTATTGTTGTTGCTGTTGTCATCTCTTTGATGATGCCCAGACGGTAGACGCCTTTTGCCTAGCTAATGCGTTTTTCTGTTTAAATTCCCTAATCCGTAAACGCACTAAAGAAAATAAAAGAAGCGTTTTCTGTGTCGCCGTCTGCTTGTTACCTAATCCTCTTTGTCCCATGCCAGAGTCTACCAGCTATCTAACCGACTGCTGTAACAGTTCTCACTCTTTCTCTGCTGTAGCTTACTATTTTCTCTCCCACCACTCGCTCTCTGCCTTTCTCTCTTGTCGCCAACCTTGTCATAAATACTTGACCGCATTGTTAGCCTGGCTTTGGCATGTGGCTCATTCATTTGCTTGTTGCATTCTAATGAGTTTAAAGTGTACCTTAAATAGCTGACCAGCCAAATGATTGACATCGTTCTACAAACGCAGACCTCTGAACTTTATTGAAGGTTCTTTCGGTACTAAAAGTTGTAAAAAAGGCCAATTGTAAACCAAGTGGAGAAGTTTTCAATAATTTAATTCATACAAGCTTAGCTTCTATAATATTAATGATTTAGATTAATTCAAATTTGCCAACCTAGTCCGTTAACATTTCAAATATCTAACATGCGGATAAGCTAAAATCAAACTGTTAACAAACAGTGAAACTGATAACTAACAGGGAAACTGTTAACGTCCAAGTAATCTCTAACAGTCAAACTGTTAAATAACAGTCAACTGTTAACTGATTGAGAATAAACGCTTAACTAATGTAGAGTAACCGTAAGAATATAACCTTCCGCTCTTCCAAATGTTAACCCCTGGACAGCTTATCATTTCATAAAATCTACTCATAAATGCCACACACTTTCTCGCAGTGTCGAGTAGCTGTGAACGACGCAGAAGTTTTTCTCAGTGTTTTGCTGTTATTCACTTGTTATCTTTGAAGCTGATGCCGAATAAAAGTTTTCTGCATATAAAACGAGCCATTGGCTTAAGAACTTTTGTCAGCGTATTAGTTAGCAAAAGATTTATGAAGTTTTGGCCTCTTCTTCATACTTAGTTAAGAGCCTGGCATTTTATAAATGTTTTTTCTCTATGCTGGCTGTTGTTGTTGCCGTTATTTTTTTCCGCCCGAAGGCTCAAACTTTTCTGTCTTAATGGTCAGCAGAGTTTTGTGACCCAGCACATGCATATCAATATAAATTTATATATTAAGAGAGACAGAGAGAGAGAGAAAGAAATGAAGACAAGTACAAGGCATAAACTTTATCTGGCCCATACAACATTTTTGACATAATATTTTGATAAATTGTTTACAATTTTCCAGTACCCCCGCTAAGTTTATCTGTGCGGCATACTTTAAGCTCTCACTTAAGCTGAGCGAGGAGCTGATGTTGTAGAGCTTGTGGTCAAGAAATGTAAAGTTTTTCAGGGATTACAGATTGTTGAAAACATTTTTTCAGATTTGGAATATAATAAAATACCTAAAAGTCCATAAGATTGAATGACAATTAAAATATTCATTTATTCTATACCCTGATCTGTGAAAAAAAAAGTTTCAATTATTGTTTGTACATGCAAAGGAAACAACAATAACAACTCTATTAATACAAAACAAAAATTTTACCAAAAGTTATATAAAACATAATCAATATGTCTTGATATACAGGGAAATGCAAATGTTATTTTATTAATTTGTTTTTTAACGATAAAGTGCAGTAAGAAATTAAATTCTTTAATAAATCATTTTTATCTTTCTCAGATTTTTACATTCTGGACTTTGATGTCCTGCTCTTGTTCAATCATATCATTAAAAACTCTCATCATGTAATAACCATAATAATGAAAAGTGCATTAAGTGCATCCCCTACTTTGTAATTATACGCATCTGAGGTCAGGGCAACATCAAATTGTAATTAAATGCAACTGCAATTGCACATGCATCACGTGGCAGCCATAACAACAGCAGAAGAAGAAGAACTTACCATCAAAGGTATTGGCAAAGCCCAGGTTGAAGCGGAAGACAGATGGATTCGATTGCAGGAACGGATTGCCAGCGCCCGTATCAATTACGCCCTTAAAGTCATGGAAACTTGGGTCGCTCGATTCGGGCTGAGCCTGTGGCAGGCGAATCACCTCCGCATCATCTTGCGGACTATTGCGTGCTGCAAGTAGAATGAAAATACAAATTAAAATTAAAATAAATAAAAAATAATATTGCTGCTCATTAAAAGCATAGTCAAGACGAGCCACGCCCTCTCATAAATTAGCCGCCAGAGCTGCCCACGAAATAAGCCAAATCAGCAAATTCGTAAGCAGAAACCGCAGAGCGCAGCGAATCCCAGAGTTTCCCTCTGTCCCTTGTGCTAATCATTTAGTGGCCTCATTAGCGTTTATTAGACTTTTCATTTTGCATATTTTGTAGCGCAGGGCAGGTTGTCTAGGTTTCTAGGATGTATAGGAAAATAACTCGACTGCCGTCGCTGACCTTCTGAATGTCGAGCCATTACAAGTTGGCCAACAGCAAAATGCTGATGAGAGCTCTTTGTAAAATAATTGAAGATAATAACGAGCTAGCTTTCTCACTAATCCAAAGTCTAGTTTGTGATAACAGATTTAAAATTTTGTGCAGATATCTGGTTACATTTTCGTAATTAATTAATTAAATAAATTACATACTTGTAAAACTAATAATCATCCAAAATAATATTTTTTAAATCCAAAATTGATTTTTAATATTTGATGATTGATGATTTAAATATCGATAGACGAAATTAGGTTATTGAGCTAAATAAAAAATATTATATGAAATATGTACTTTCGCTGTTTGTTTACATAATTTAAATCGCATCTCCATTAGATCACCTACTTGCTTATCTATCATCCCCGTGAAAAACTAAACCATCCTTCCATAATAAACCACTCACCAACCGTACAGTCGTCGGGGTAAATAAACAACTGCTGCCACAGTGAGCATTCATTCAGGCGGCTTTGCGTTTCGGTTCATAGATAAATCTGTGTCCCCCTTCGGCCATGTGGCACTTCATAAATCTCAGCAGCTGAGACTGACATACAACAAGTGGCAACAGCGGCGGCGGCAGCAACAAAACGAGGAAGAAAAAAAAACTAACGATGTTAAAAATAAGTCGAGCCAAGACTTGGCTTGACTTGGCATGGAATGCGATATATGAGAGATTTACATGCTGCGTAAAATGCGTACGTAAAGTGCAGAAATGTACGTGACCCCGTGGACGGAAAACCCCCTTTTGCCATATGCGCCAGAGGAGGTCACAAAACGAATGCACTTTCTGTTGGTTTTTTTTTAAGCCGATTTATAAGTAAAACACACGGCACTTGCAATATGCTTGGTTTGAACTGGTGAGGGGGGAAAGCGGGGTATCGGATGTTGACGAAACAGAAGCATAAACAAAATGTGGGCTGGGGTCACATATACGAATGTCATTTACAAGTGCAAATATTTACCTTTTATGGCGCACACGAAAGTGGGCTACAGCCGGGCAAATATGCAGCATTGATATTTATGTGCATATACCATAAAAATAATGGGTATACACGACAGGATAATGAACTACAGATCTGAAGAATTTCCTATTGCTCTCTTGCCTACTCTAACAACAATAAAGTATATCAAGTAACTCAATATATTTACTCAATATATTATTTCAGCTAAACTAATATGCCCGGCTGGCATATTTTGAGCGTATTCGCAAAGCAGATCAAAAAGTCAGCTACACTGTTGCATATAATATTTCATGGCTTCATGTTGCATACCTGGAGGGGTTCGCTGTTGCGATGGCAGATTTTGCTGCCAACCAAATTGAAACATGTTTGAGGGGGGTTGCGGGGTGGACTAGGGTTTGGCGTGCCAAAGAATTTATGAAAATGAAAATGTGTTGCAGCACAACTGAAATGCTGTGCGAGGTGGGAAGAGAGAGAGACAGAGAGAGAAACGCCCAGTCAACCAGAAAAAAAGGCAAAATAACAGAGTTATTAATCATGTGAATGCTATACAAAGCGGCAGGCGTACCCCTAATGAAAACATCTACATGGCATATTCATTAATTTTCCAATAATTAAGCCTGACCTCCCCTTTAGCCTCAGACCCCCCGACATTCAGTTCCATTGTTGCCGTTTTTCTGAATTATGAAATTAATAAGGGCAGTTGGCAAAATTTCGCAGCACTCGGCGCTTTTGTTCTAAACATAACGAATTTGTTGCTAATTATGTAAAGTTAACTGTGCGCCCCAAAGGGTCCGATGCGGCCACTGGGGCGGGGCTTGTGCCCAACAATTGCTGTTGCCGGCTTTTATTTTATTTTTTTCTTTGTGCTGAAACAGCTCTCGACTTGGTGCTAATTGCCAGAAACGGACCTGCGCCCAATACGCTTCAGTCTGCGGAGCGCTCCTGGAGGACGATTCAGAAGCCTTGTGCGTCAATTAATTAACATAATTGTACAATTTTGCATAATTAACTATGCAGCGATTCCTTTTTATTTTGCTTCAATTTTAGCAGCTTTGTCTTGATGGAAAAAGAAAATATTAATTGTGCAGGAAGCAACTAAATGTTTAGGAATTAAATTTGTGGAACAGCATAAAAATAGTATTATATACAAAAATCTAAATCTGTTGGTATATGAACAAAAATAATCATTTTATACAGTCGTCTCCCGATAATACAATTTACACAGAAACTAAAAATATCGTATTAAGCGAGGTAAAAATTACAATCAACTCTTCTTTTACTAGTAATTTTTCTAATTTTTGAAGTATTTTTTAGGAAATAATTCGTAGTAAAATATTGCCTAAAGTATTTTAATTTAGCAATATAATTATTTATAAGAATGTGCTATAATTTATTTTTAGAATGTGCTACATTTATAAGAATGTGCTACAATTTATTACATTCCAACCCCATTTTTTTTTTTTTTTTTTTTTTTTTTTTTATTATTGTTTTATTATTATTTATTTTTATTCATATTTTTTTGTGATTTTTATGTTGTCCCTTTCATTTTAACTCCATTCACTTCCAACGCTTTTTTCTCTCAGCATCACATTCTGCTTATATTCTTATACTTTGTAAGCCTCGCTTAACGCTTTCTCATTCATTCATTTAACAGTCTGAAGCTAGACAAGGCTTTAAGAGATTTACATACTATTCGAAACAAACGCGCCAAGTTGCAACTGCAGCAACTCTCTTCAATCCGCCTCAATGACTACCATAATTACGTGCCTCACGCTCCGCAGCCTGCCCAAGCCATACCCTGTCGTTGCAGTTGCCTCTAGGATATGTGGGTGGCAGAGTGGGGAGGTCTAGCGGAACATCCTGTAACTATTATGCCAACTTTTTACATTAACCAAAGTGCGGGCTATTAAAAATTCATTAATCGCACACAACTAAAAAGCAAAATACGTCATAAAAAACACAAGTAGACATTGAGCAAGATTTACTTAATACCCTGTAAAGGGTGAGTGAAGTATAATTATTATTATGTTAGTTATCAACATTAATTATAAGAAAGAAGTAAAAGGTTCGATTCGATCAGCAAGACTCGAGAATTATATTTGTAAATTTATTTATAGAGAATTAGAATTATATATCAAATAATACTGATATGGTGTATATTAAAGACTTTGTTCGCTGTCATCAGTACTCAACTACGCCTCATTAGATTACACCAACACTACAGGGTATTCACAAATACAAAAACAACAAAAAGTGACTAGCAAAAAAAGCTCAGTGGGAAAAGTTTAATTGATTTGCGCGCAAAATTGTAAAATAATTGATAGATAGAACGCGTTCAGAATTTAATGAGAAATTGCCCGCAGCGAAAGTTGCGAATATTTACAACATTGCAATACGATAATTTCTGAACAATTTAATGGGAAAGTAGCGCTAAAAAAATAGTACAAAAAATGCCTTTTTTTATTATAATTATTAATTAGAAAAGTTTTTGCGGCCAGCGTCGAAGGCAACTGAAAACAAATCAAAATTCCGACATTGATTTTGATTTTGATTTGAAATTCTGATCAAAAGTAATTGCAGATCTGTATATGACGAAGCCTTTTGAGTGATGCATTACAAAATAGTTACAAACATTATGAATATGAATATGTATGTATGTATGTGTGCATGCTGAAAAGTAATTGGAAAACACATGGCATAGAATTGGTTTTTCACTGGCCAAAGTTGGCCATATTCAATTTCGTGGGCACTTGAAAATTTCCAAATGTGTTTTGCCATAGTTTCGTGAGCGGGGCTGTGGAGCTAGGGGTATACGGCCAGAGCAACCGACACTTTTGGCCAGCATTTTAATTACCATTTTGGGCTCAAATTCGGCTTGGCTTGGCTGGAAAAAGCATTTCATATTTTGCAGCAATTTGCCAGCCAAACGAGACGAGATTGAGCGCACAAAGCCAAAGCACACGCACACATTCACACACATATACAAACACACACACATGCGCGCACACTCATGCATGTGTAGCATAAATTATGGGTGGGGCAGGAGCAGTTATGTAATTATCGTCACATAGTATTTTATTTGGTCTACGTCGTATTTCATGTTTGCCTGTGGCTCATATCATATTTCAAACGAATTTGTGTTCTGCGGCAGAGTGAAAAGCTTTTCAATCACATCTGTCTGTCTGCTTGTCTGACTGCCTGCCGTATGTGTGTGTGTGCGTTCAATTGTGGCTGCATATGAACCAAAATTATAACAAATTATTTGCTAGCATTTGATTCAATATCAAATAATCTTTGGCATTAATAATGTTGTTGCCTTGGAAAGTCAAGCGTAATCAAGTGTGAATTTCAATTGAAATCAAATGTAATTGAAACTTTGAAAACAAGACTGAAAAATTTCATCTTTGTTTGGGTTTGAGTAGAAAATATAGAAAATATCCTGCAGCTCAATTTATTTAATTAATTTCTTGTTGACTAAAGTGTTAAAGTGAATTTAATTGAAAAATCATTTGAATAAGTAAAGAGATTTTTCTTAAATGTGAAAAATTATTTGATTTGAATTCTAATGATATCATAATTTATACAGCAAACATATTTTTGATAGAATACTTGATAGATGAGTCAGTGTGAGTGCTCAGTGCATGTATTCGCTTTCACTGCGTACTTTCTTTTTAGGTCAATCTACTTCCCAGCTGCCCCACTCAGCGTCTGTTGCCAATTATCCACAGTGGAGTCTCGCTATCAGTGGACAGCCTTCTCTGTAGCCGTTGCTTATCGGAGTGTCATGGTCTCTTTTACGCCGCTGCCAATCAGTCGCCAGTCAATGGCCCACGCCCCCACCCTCCTCCCCCATCCTCCTTCGACAAGTCGCGTAGATAACTACGCCGCAACCTCTAATAGGCAACGCATCCGCAACAGCAACGCCGGACTCTGACCAAACGCAGCTGCTGCTACGCCTCCACCTTCTACTCTGACCGATGTTGTTGTTGTTGTTGTTTTTGTTGCTTATATTATGCCTGTACTGCGCGTGACATTAATCAAGCCTAGACCAAAGTCCCACATGCCACTGCCAGAGCTATAGCCAGACCCAGAGCCAGAGCCAGAGCCATCGCCACCTGCAGCATCCACATCATCATCAGCATCATCATCATTATCATCGTCATCTGCACTGCCCCAGCGTAGGGTGACCGAAAAATCATTGTAGACATTTGTAATTAGAATTGATAGCAGGCAGTCGTAGCGAGGGGTGTGGCCAGCCAAAAGGGGCAGCTAACCCCACTGCACAGCCCCAGCACTCACACACACACATACACATTGACTCACACACCCACACAATGACAAAGCGAATGTAAAGCGGGCAGCATCGATTCCATTGCGGCCATTGTCGTTAAACAAATTTCATTCTCGCATTGAAAGCAAAGGGAAAACGAAATCTACGTATTGGTGGATATGAGGAGGCTGTGTGTGCATGTGTGTGTGCGTGAGAGGGGGCTTGCCTTGCAACACGTCCATCATTTGTTAAAAGTTTTACTTTTTTGCAACAACAGCAGCAGACCCTAACTAAAGAGAATTTCGGATAGAGATGGGTAGTCTTTGTCTTTGTAGGAAGATATACATACATACCTATATGAAAAGCAAGCAAACTCTTTTTATGTTTACTTGTGAAAATAGATTTCCTATTCATCAATATCAATCATTTAATAGGAACAATAAAAGTCATGATGAAGGGAAATTAGAAAGTCCCGATCAGATGCAAATTAATTGCATTCAGACAATCTCTAATTTAAATTCAATATTCCGACTCTATAAATATTAAAATCAAAAAAGCTTGTTGCACTCAATCGCAATCAGCTCCAATGCAATTAAATCTTAATTTCAATACGTTCGAAAATATATTATTTATATAGATTTTGTTTAAAATTCAGGGTCTACGCCATATCTAATACCATTATTGTATTATTTCCCTATTCACCATCTTGAGTATACCCAAAAGAGCATCAAAAAACAATTTGCTCTAATACATATGCAGTTGCAGAGTAAGCAAGGCAGATGCCGCTCAGTACCTCCACACTCCCTAAAAAAGCAAGCATCAACAACTTGATCGTAATTGAGAGGCTGGCCCTATATAAAGGCAAACCTTCTGCTGTCGCCTCTTCAGTTGAAGACCAGACGACCTGATGGACGGCGATCATCTGCTGGATGGTAACTATTTAAATAAATATTTTTAACTTATCATTAAAATATTGTTAAAATACTATTAACAAATATTTTGCTTAATTATTAAGTAAATATTATTAAATTTGTGTGTAAAAAAATTATTATAGTTTTAATTTTTTTTATATATATATTTTATTTCTCAATTATATATTTATATTATATTAATATATACATATGTATATATATATTTACCTTTTATTGCATTGCCTTTATTTATTTTTATACATATGTATATATTTGTTAATAAATATTATTAACTTATCATTAAAATATTATTAAAATACTATTAACAAATATTTTGTTTAATTATTAAGTAAATATTATTAAATTTGTAAGTAAAAAATTATTATAGTTTTATTTATATATTTACCTTTTATTGCATTGCCTTTATTTATTTATATACATATGTATGTATTTGTTATATTCTCGTGTCACGCTAGAAAAGCACGAGCCGTGACCAGCTCTAGGCTAGGGAATGCAAAAATGCGTGCTAGCAAAATATCAGCACACATCAATTGAATGGATTTTCACTGGGGACAGACGGCTCAACTGTGCTCAGGAGCACTTTCACTTGTGTGGGTGTGAGTGCGCGTGAGAAAGATAGAAATAGAGAGAGATAGAGACGGAATGACTTCCTCTTAAGGGTTGGCTTGAGTTTCACTTTCGGCTCAAATGCTGTTGACACTTGCCAGCGCCCGGGAGCACACAGACAGAGAGTCAACTGACAGCCTTTGGATGTGTGCGCTTATCCACGTGTGTACGTGTTTGGTGTGTATGTGTGTATGTGCGTGCATCAAACTAATTTTCCCCCTGCTTAGAGCTCTTGAACGTGACACAAGTCCGCACTTGGCTGGCCAAACTAACTAACTAACTGGCATCTCGGCCATCGGACATTGGCTCTACCAATGCTGACTCCTCACTCCTTAGCGGCCCCTATCCACTCCCCCCCATTAAAGGACGGCCATGCCACTGATTCGTTTTAGTTTGAGCTGCATTGGTTTTCAACTGATTTGAAATCATTTTAACCCAAATTGCATACAATTGAGTTTGTCAGTTTGTCAGCTGGCGGCATAGACGTCGCTTTAACAGAGTTGGGATTGGGACCTAGCAGGGAGTGGGCAGGCGGCAGAGGCCGTTGCGGCTGCCTTGCTCCTGTATGTAATTGAAAATGTGGGCGTGCTTTGCGGGCGTGCACTGAATATTGTCGCAGCTCAGCCGATTCTCCCGCCTCATTTGGTGGTACGTGCTGGGATTGGAGCTTAAGGTTGTAAGTGCTTTAAAAAGGAATGGAGCAAGAGAAACTAGGGGAGTTCCTGAATGTTAATGCAGGTAAATCCCGCAAATCAAAACACAATACACTCAGAAAGATAATTTATATTTTAAAAACTTGTTTTAAGGCTTTTCATAAATTTTTAAAATTTATATATTCTAAGTTGATAAAAATATACTTTTATATTTTTATTTGTCATAGTTTTTCCTGTAATATTTTTATTCATTTAAATATAAAATAAAATACTGAGAATAAAATTAATTTACAAAATATATAATTTTAATTAACTTTAGATATGTATGAACGTAAAAAAAAAAAATATTACAAATATTTGCTTTTCTTTGAATTTTCTCTTTTCAACATTCACATGTTTCAGGAAATTATAAAATATTTTTTTTTTTTGTAATTTTTTCCCTTTAACTGTTTTATAATAATTGTTTATTCAATCGAACAGAAACCAAACAATTCGGCCAACCACTGCCCGTAAATCCTTGGCTAACAGGAAAAATAAATAAAAGTACGTGTTTATCAATAAGGAAAAATTGTGACCCAAATGGCAGAAACCGCTAAGCCAAATATAAAATTTGCATTACAATAATATTAAATTTAATTAATTTTTTGGGTCGCTGGGTCAGGTGGCTAGCACTTGTCTTGCAATCGGCAGGTAAGTCAGGTGCTGCCTTCGTTTTTCACTTCTCAGTCATTCATTCACGCATTCATTCATTCATTTCTCATTCACTTCATTTGCATTTTGGCGAGAGATCAACAACAACAAAAAAAAAGAAAAAAAAACAGAAAAACAAAATCAGAAAAATGCCTAAATAAAAACCATGCCCCGTTGTAAGCCCCATTGCAGAATGTTGTTTGATTGTTGTTGTCACTGTTGTTTGTTGTTATTGGCAATGCCAAATGTGACAATCGTGTCACGTACGCAATGTTCTGGAAGATTGAACGTTACGTTTGTCGCGTTTAAAATGAGTTTTTTCCCCCAGTCTGAATTTGATTTTGATTGTTTGGCACCCGGACACGGGTCCCGTCTACTCCCAACTCTCAACTCTCAAAAAAAGAAAAACTTACCAGCCCAAATGGCTATGATTTGTCTGTCGTTCATCCCAACTGCCACATGTAGCAAATTATTTGCCAGCAGCAAAAACGAAAATTGTTTAATTTTAGGCAATATTCTTTTTTTTAAGTTTTGAGTTTTGAGTTTGCCTCCAACTCCTCAATCAACGGCCAGCTAAGATATATTATTATTTTTATATTTTTCGACGGTTAACACGTGCACAAAATTTTAAATATATTTTCGGAATTGATTTGCAGGTGAATTTCGCGCACAACTGCAAAGATTGCTGATGAATTTCGGGACATGGAGTTGGGAATTGTAAAGGAATAAAAGATATTTCACTACAAACATGTGCTAAATATGATTTTAATGAAAATTTGATAGGGATAGTTTAGTAAATACTGCACTGAGAAGCGCATAGAAAGGCGATGTTAATGAAGGAATTTTTGAGAGACATAGATTTCTAAAGAAAAAGGAGAGAATGTAATTAATACAACTCCAAAAATATAGTAAAATTATATATACATATATAATATATATTATATATACATATACATATATGTGAGTTCTATGAAAAGTAACTCTTAAATAAGAAGATTAGTTGGAAAATCTATTCAAATTGCACTAAAGCTTCAGCAAATCATAATTGGCATAACTAAAAGTCAAAGATCAATTTAAGCAAATGCCAACAACTCATTTTGAATATTCAAGTATTTAGGCAAATCCGTCTATTAGAATGGGCCAGGACAGAATGTGCAGTCAGGCAAGATGTCAATGTGGCCCAATGCCTCAAAGATGCAAGCTAAGGAAATTTCATAAATGCCAAGCAGGCAGCCATGCAGGCAGAGCGACTCCAGCAAGCATGATTTATGATTACTAAACTACTTAATGTTAATCAATGTTAGCGTGGTCCAGGGGGGTCGTAGGCCACTCCATGCAGCTGGCAATTCATTGTTAATTACAGTGTAAATGCATTGTGACAGCCTGATATGCACATACAGACATACATACATATATTTGTACATATCTATTTAGAGATATAGATATAGATCTCTGTCTCTCGCAGCGAGTGTCTGTGGAACATTTTTGGTTTGGCAGCAAAAACCGCAAATTGCCATTAACGAAAATCTAATCATAACCGGAAATTAATTTGACAGGAATCTCATTAAATTTACAGCCACAAAATGGTGCCCCACACGCACACACACACACACACACATACATGCATACCCCTTCTACACACATACAATCGTTTAAATCTGCACACGTTGACATTGCCAGCTGACTATTTGAGTAATACTCTAGGATTTTCATTATAATGCACAATTATTCACATATGTATATATCTATATATATAAATATAACTATACAAGTATGTATATATGTGTGTGTATGTGTATAATTTGAGCAACTGCCTCTGCAGTGTCATTCACACACTTTCGGTCTCTCTCTCTCCCTCTGTCTCTCTCTATCACTCACTCTGTCTCGCTCGCTGCGCCCCCTTAGCGCGTCGCCTCCTTTCGTAATTTATTTCTGATTTTGGGTTTGCGCCATGCGTGGCTGAGCATTAGGCGCTTGCACATTTTGCCAGCACATAAATTAACATAAAGAGCCGGCTGTTGCAGCAGCTGAGGATGGCCCCTCCGAGACCTACCGCCCACCTACCCTCTGTGGCAGGCCTTGCAGCGTTTACGTGACATTGAACCAGAGCTAAATGCCTGTGCAGCTTTCAATCACAATCACAGCCAATAGACAGACAGTTGGCCAAAATTTATGATTATTCAGCTTTAAAATTTTGCAAATGCCTTCAACTGAGTCATTAGTTGCACATGATGGGGGACGACATGAGGCGGGGCAGAGGTTTGCACTTAACTTAGAGCTTTTCGTGACAGTTGACAATTGGCAGAATATGTCTCTGTGTAAGTGTGTTTGTGTGTGTGTGCCTATTGTAATAGCCGGAAATTGCAGCTGATAAAGCAATCAGACAACGAAATTGTTTATTAATTTTGCGTTGAACTCAACAAAATATCAACAATGCATCCAAATTGAAGCCAATTAGCAGTAAACCAAAATAATTCTACACATAGACAGCTTCCATTCCACACTAAAAGCAAAATGGAAATTTCATTTTGAAATATGAAAATGAATCAAAATGTGAAAACGTTCTAGAAAGAGCAGAGAAAAGAAGTTGTCTCACTCTAAAGCTGAATGTTTACCCTGCTTGTTCTGGAACATTTTCAAATATTGCATATTGATTTTTTAGTAATGTTTTTTATTGCTATACTTACAGTATAGGAAAATCAGGGTATATTAGTTATGAAAATAACATAAATCATGCAGTAGCAGATCTGACAAATAGGTATAGTATATATATATAGATATATATAGATAGTATATATATATAGATAGATACCTATGTATCCTGATCAGAATGAATAGCCCCACAATCTTCAGGGTATCTCCTAGTCAGGCTCACTCTTATTCGTTTTTTTTTCCTAGCCACAATTTTTGCACAGACTCATAAATATTTAAATATAATTTTTACAGTCATTAGGCAGCTTTAATTTTTCTTGTTATTTATTCAAATGAAAACTGTAAACGACTTGAGCAAAACAACTTATGGCATGCCACCCCTCACAATTCGTGAACGTTTGGCTATTCAACAACACTTATCACAAACACTTGCGAATATTTAGTTTTTATTCATGTGTTTATTCATTGGATATTTAAGCAAAGACAGGTGTGATAAAAGCTTTTTTATTAAAATACACAATAATTTTTACTTGCAGCTATAATCAACAATTAATAATAGAGAATTGACAATGAAGACGGCAACAAATCTAAGGGAGATATATGTATGTACACACATACATAGAACGTGGCATTTACTTTGCCATTGAATTATTCATTTGAATACTGTATTTGCTGTGGCTAAAAATAAATATTTTCTTTTACGTAAAAGGCAAAAAAAAAAATTAAAAATAAAATAATCAAACTGCTAAGCGGCTTACCGCGTTTTCCACAGTTTTTCTCATCAACTTAATTGTACACAAATAAAAGTGTTTATTTACGCGTGCGAGAGGGACAGGGAGAGAGAAAAAGAGAGAAATGAATGTTAAATGCATACGTGTAAGCAATTTAACAAAAAGCATCGTGACTCACCCTAGATAATGCATGTAGAATTCTGATAATTAAGATATTAATAATATTAATAATATCACCATATGTAATTAAACTGGAAGCTTTGATCAATTGGAATATTGTTGGTTTAGACAGAAAAAGCCTATATGGTCAAGCGAATCCTACAGCAAATGGATACCGAAAATTACCCTCTAGTATATAAAGCAGTGAAACTCACTAACAGGAAACAGGAAACCCGATAACACAGCTGAGCTAAAGCACAAATTGATAAACTGCTCCAGGAGTAAATAAATATACCATTTTAGTAAAAATCATAACAGTATTAATGGCAATTATAAGCAAAATTCGAAAAAATAATGTTAACACTAATGTTAACACAAATTAACATGCGTATTACATACCCACAAACGATGGTAATGAATAATGCAAGCTCTGGTGAAAAGAAAAATTCCCGGAACACTTTGATACACTTAACTTTGCGTGACCTGTGAATCACCCTAAGTCTTTGTATTAGCGTTTATTTTGTATTTAAAATCCCAATTGAACTCGAGTTCATGAAACCCATAAAAAACAAACCTTGGCCACGCACATGCTAACCATAATGTTTTCTATTTTTGATTTATACAAAGAATTTGATTTGAAAATATTTTAAATTTTTGTTTACACATTTTATTTTAATTTTTTCTTTTTACTGGCCTTTTAAAAATTTTTTATTTAATTTTAGGCGAAAGTGCGCAGTCGAATAAATATATTTAAAAGTAAAATTAATGGTAAATATTAAAAAAAAAAAAAAAAAGTTTTATGTATATTGGAATAGGTGAATATATATAAACAAATATATACATATGTATATGTATGTATATAAAATATATATGAAATATATAATTCATTTAAATATAAAAATATATTGGAAACAATAATAATATATTGAAAACAAAGTCTTTATTATTGATAAAAATATTTTCAAAATAGTTTGGATGTATTCATAGAAAATGTAGAATATTTAATAATTTTTATCAAATTTATGATTAGTAATTATTTCATTTAAAATATATTTCATTATTTTGCATTGGGTACTTGAAAAAAAAATCTTCCATAAAATTACCAAAAATTATAAATGTCACACCACAACGACTATAAATAAAACTTCTATTGATCCATTCACAATGCAGTCCCAAGCTAATTAGCTGCAATTTATGAAACTAATTCGAACATGGTTTGTTTTTGTAAATACCAAAAATTAACGCCTATTGAATTGAAAATTTGTATAAACTTACATATATGTATAACTGTGACAAAATTGAACAAATTGCGTCACAGGCAAATACACAAATGGAATGAAATGTTTATACAACGAAAATAATAATTCATAATATAATTATAAGGCAATTTATTAGTATAGGCAAAAAAAAACAAGAGAAAATTAAATGATTTATTTGAATTTAACTGCAATTTGCACAACATGTACGTGGCGACACCCTCTCCCCCCTCCGTAGGCACCTATAAAAAGGGTATATATGTTTATTTCATGGGTAAGGCCTTAAACACGAATTATAGCCACACTTAACCCAATTGCATGTGTCCCCGTCTGCTGCTGCTGCTGCCAGTTGCCATAAATGTTGTCAAATATAAAATATAAAAGAAAATAAACACATAAAATAAGGAACAGCGAGAGAAGAAATTGCTTAAGAGCTCGAGAACAATTGCACTGGACAAATTGCAACAGCGCCAGCGAAGAAATCAGGCCAAGACGAGAGCCCAATAAAAATAAATAAAAGAAATTGCAATTCTCAAGAAGTGGGTTCATTAAACTGATGAATGCCTGCGGCCCAACTGCCAGCGACATAAATACATACATATATATAGACATATATATAGGGCAGTTGAATTAAATTTCAAATATATATGTATATATAGCAATTATGCATGTGTCTTAAGACACGGCTATAAAGCAGAGAGAGCGGGCCAAGCCATGAGATTAGCTATTCATACTAATTTAAATTACTGCAATTTTGAATTACATTTAATTCATTAAAAATGTCTTTTATGTTTTATACAGATAAGGAGGAGATCTATATACACTCCCATTGGCTGGCAACAAATGGATCTGACGTGTTCTATTCCAATTCTCTATTTAAATTGTTGTTCCGAGAACCCTAATCTTATATTTTTAGTCATATCATTACAGCAATCAGTAAAAATATTTATTAAACAAAAATTATGCTTAAAAAGAATTTCATTTTAAACAAAAATTATGCTTAACAAGAATTTCATTTTAAACAAAAATTATGCTTAGCAAGAATTTAGTTTTAAACAAAAATTATGTGCTATTATATTAATACCAGAGAACGAAATGTTATCAAATAGGACAGCAAAAAATTCTAGTTTACACAGCTGCAAAAACACATTTTTTAAGCTTCAGAAATATACATAAATATATGTACACATATAAATAATTATAAAATAGAAATATGTATGTATATATGAATACCTTTATGTATGTAATTTAATTGATATTAAAATTGATAGAAAGTTTAACATACATGTATAATTATTATTAATTTTTTTTATTTTTTGATATTTTTATATATTTTTAATACAGTTTAATATAGTTCAATATTTTCAACTAAGCCCTAAATAGCACGTAGTCTTCAACTTTTAAGTAAGCAACAAAAAAATTGTATTTTGCTCAACCTGAAATTATGCATAAAATTCACAAATTTCTTTGGTAAATGATTTGACTGCTGCAAATTTGACAAGTTCAAGTGGCAGTGGCAGCTGCCATCCTCAGCCAACCCCCCTCTCTTTGGCCCTTTGCGCCTGCCTCTGCCACTGCCTCTACCCCTGACTGCAACCGATTCAGCAACTTCAACTTTAGCTGCTGCAATTTATGCATTCAAGTGGCAGCAGCCACGACAACGACGCTGATGAGGCAGCTGCGACTGCGACTGCGACTGCGAGTGCGAGTGCTGCTAGCTTTCATCTTGTATCTTGCATCTTTCATCTTGAATCTGCAGGATGCATTTTGTCGATTGTCAAGTGTTTGCTAGCAACGACGTTCTTATCAAAATTCGCGAGCATCATTATTACATTACAAATTACAAATACAATGCCGTAATTCCAAGAATATATTTGCGGCAGTCGGAGAAAATATCTAGAGCTTCAAGTTTTTTGCTCAAAAATAAATTCAGTTAAAAATTCTTATTTGAAATTAAATTTTTTTACATTATCGTTCAAGAGTTGTTAAATAAATGCATTTCTTTATTCTTCATTTAATTAAAACTCATCTAGACAGAAATAAAACTGAAATAAAAACAGGGAAACTTTTTCCATCGTTTCTTCTAGAAATTAAAATCATTTTTTTGTTCTCTCTGCGTAGCTTATCAATTTGCATTAACAAAAGCCAGTTGTGGGTTCAAAAGTTCTTCAACAACATTATCAATCGTTGATGGAAATATAAAAAATGAGCATATATTTATTTATATATAAAATATAAATATATAAAGTTTCTGTCTGCTTAGACAACTTGAAACCGGGTTTTGTTTATATATACACATATTGTATATATTATTTAACATTTCAGTATTGTTTCTTTATTTATTGTAAGTCTAGAACTTACCTGGCAAAGTCCAAACGTCGCTGACAGCCAGCGCGATCAGTAGAACACCGCACAGCAGCTTCATATTTATTTTCCCACGATCTTTATTTGTGTTCGATTTTTTTTGTTTTTTGTTTGAGTTTAACAAATGTTTTTATTGTTTTATTTTTTAAGCACCTTTGTTAAGATCTGTTTTGATTTGCTTAGGATTGTCGATTTGAATTGTTCTGGCACCGGTTGCCGGATTTGGTTCTGTTTCGTAAGACAAACAATAGTCAAATGCGCTGAAATGCGTCGAGGAAACGGCAAATAAACAGAATGAACGAGCAGAAATCACTGAGTGAAACGAGCGCAACAGATTGAGCGACACACAATGAGTGTAGGTGAGAATCGTGTGGAGAACACAGCGAATACTAGTGAGAATCATATATACCCTCCGCACTCAAAGCAAAGCAAAACCCACTCACACTCAATTAGTTGAGCTGTGAGCACTATTAATATGATTAAATGGCGACGACAAAGTCATTAAAGTAAAACTAAAGCTGTCTGAGTGTAGTAAGGTATGGGGGTCATAGAGTGTATGAGAAGTGGGAAGAAGATAAGAAGGCAGACACATAGAATATAGTTTTTAACTAGAAGAAGTTTTGCTTACGTTTGAGAAAAGTGCACAATAAATTATATAGACAGGTGGAGAACAGTGGATATGATTAAAATTGGATCGTAAAGACGGAAGATCAGTATTCCATAAATAAATGATACTGTATTCTAGTTGATTTCATCAAGAAATATTGAATTTATAAAATTAAATAGACCGAAAAATGCTTTTTAACAGAAAATATGTGAAGCCAAGCTTGTTATCTGAAATTTAGAAAAGCTTTACAGTATTTGATATATACAAATAGTTATTATTATAAGGTCTTTCAAAATCACGTCTAGATTATCATTGTAAGGCTTTACAACAAGTCTATAGCATAGCTGGACTTGTTCTGCTGGCCACCAGTGTAGGGCAATGCATGGCGGCAAACGCGGCGAATGCGCAATTTTTTATTGCATATGTATATTTTGTTGTCTGTTGTCTCTTCTCTTTTTTATAGTATTCGTTGCATGTGCCCCCTTTTTCGTAAGCGGGCTAATCAATTGTCATTTGTGCTTCGCTAGTTGCACGTTTAATACATTTTTATTTGAATTTTGCCTTTTGCTTAGTTTTCGTATTTTTGCTTTGCTTTTCAGAGAGCGGGAGAGATGAAGAGAGAGAGAGAGCGAAATTATGTCAATCAGCTAGTTGGCAAAATAATCACTTGTTGTTGCTTGACTGCCTACCGAGTTCAGGGTCAATGCTGGCTGATTTTGTAAACAGTGGAAAACTGCTTTGGATGAATCACTCGCTTCAAATATCAAAGCAGCTGTTATCAATAATATTTATGTAAGCTAACTGATTGATCTTTGGGCTTAGTGGCAAAAAGCGGCTAGTTCCCAGTTTAATTCCAGCTAATTTAATTACAGTAAAGATACTCATGTAAAGATCGACTATATAATTGCATTGCTTATGATTGAGTGTTTCTGGATAATTTGCTAAGCGTAGTTGAAAAGTCACGACTGATCGTTGCTCACATTGAAAATCACGATTAAAGTTTATGAATTATAACACAATGATTACAAAATCAATTAGCAATTAACAGCTCCGATAAGCCATTATCATTAATACTATTTATACTTGAATTTCTATCTTAAAATTTTTTTTTTATTATAATATGTATGTAGATTATTATAGATAATTTCATATATGACCAAAAAAGTAATTAATGAATTTTTGCAAATATTCAGATATATTCTATAAATAGAACGTACATTTTTTGTTGAATAATATTTTTTTTTAATTTTTTATATTTTTCTCATGATAATAAGTTATTTACATATTATAGCCTCTTTTAATAAGTTTTATATAATTGTACTTTTTAATTATTTCAATAGTTTTAATATAATAATCCATTTTTGCTCTATAATTTTTCATTAAGGTTTAGTTATATTTAAAAAAATATATATAATTATATTGAAATTTAATTTGTATAGCTTTAACATGGCTGATACAAAATTTGATATTAACAAAAATCAAATTGAAATTCTAAATTTGGTAATAAGGAAATATTTATGTTTATAACTCGCACGCGTTTTAGATTTGTTTAGAACACATAAACAATTTTAATATTTATTTTAAGACACTAAGGTTTTTTTTTGCATAAATAAATTTCACTTTTTTGCGCAAGAAATTCATTTTGTTGCTTTTGTATATTCAATTTCTTTAAACAAATTTTTCTTGTGTTTATAAACATCAAACGGAAATAACACAAGCTTATTTGCACCTACATACATAGGTATATGTAGGCAAATATTTGCAAATTTATTTACGGTTATATTAGTCTGTTGTTGCTTTCGATGTTGTGGACGTTGTTGTTGCACGCGCGATCGCTGAGGTCTCGCGACTGTTGACTTTTGTATACGATTTCGGACTAAACGCTGCGTACAAATTTGGCTTAATTTATACCAAGGCACGCAGCTAACCAAACACAAAGAACAGCCAAAGCGGGAGAGAGACAGAGAAACAGCAGATGAGAGAGACACAGCGAAAGAGAGAGCGTGTGCGTATGTACGATCAAGAACTGGAACGCATGCAACGGCACGAACAGTGCCTTAAAAAGTGAATGGCTCTTGGCTGCACTTTGACTACGAAACGAACCACCACAACCGAAGCGAGCCCTTGACCAAGGCTTGAAGTTTATTTCGCTTTAAGAATTCATGGCGAATCGCCGACAGCGACGAGCAACGCGTGCCAAGCAACGTTCTCTACGACGTTCCAATAAGAAGAAGGAATATCTGAAAATATTCCACTAACAAATACCCCATATATATTGCTGAGTAAAATTCTATGATATATATTTGTAAAAATTAAAATCAATTAATCGTAGTGTCTTTTAGTTTAAGAACATTAGTTTACAGAATTACAAAATTATATACCCTGTAATATATGGTAAACTTTAATAATTACCAAAATTCCAGCAAAATTGTATGTTAAGCAACATAGCCGATATCGTTCACAACATAGGGTATGACAAAGACCAGCTTTTACGCCCTCGGCTCAGTCCAACTGTTTTATTCTTGTCGTATTGTGTCGCACAGATTGGGATCACAAATCGCGGACTCTTCACATTTTATTCTTGTCACACACACGCGCACACACACACATACACACCCAACCATAAGTACATGTGTGCTTGTATGTATGTGTACTCTCCCCAACCGGATTCACAGTTTAACTGCACATTTTACTGTGCTTTATTTTATACCGGTTCGACAATGCATCGCCTTAAGTGCGAAAAGCATTTCAATTCATAAAATTAATTACGACTACGATTTTTGGTTGGGAATTTTTACAAGCTGTTGCAGCAACATTCTTGCGGTTGCAGATGTTTATATTCAAAAAAAAAAAAAAAAGCTTGCCTCAAGGTCGGTGTTCAGCAGATCAAACTGAATCATCCCGATTTAATTAAATTTCGAAGCTTCTAACTTTATCTGCACTATCGCGCTATCGTTCTCTTTCCCTTGTTCCTTCTTTTCATTTCTTTCTCTTATACAAAATCTCACTGCGAAGATGAGTAAAACTTTTTGACATGAATTGTATTTATAAATATAGCAACATTTCCATAGCTGCTGCGATCGCCCACGCACTTATTGTCATGAGCCACACATGCTCTTGACCTTGACACTGTTTAGTATTGATGCTATACTTACGGAGAATATTTAAGAAACAGGCACAAGCCTTACAATGTGTTTGATTTGAGACGTTACAATTGAAACGCCCTCTATAGTGAAAGGTAACATATACATATGAGTGGCGCCATCTCTTGGCTCTTAAGTAACACTACTGCGTCACATGCGATATATAGAAACATAATATCGATTGAAGTATGCTATCGATATGTAAACTTACCGATTGCCGCTAAATTTGAATTGAATAATGGAAGAGTTGAGTTGTGAGGCCCAAATTGTATATACAGAATAAGCTAGCTATGTAATTTATTTTATTTGCGTAACTTTTCACTTTAACTTAAACTATTATTATTAAAGCACAACACTCGTTTGACATGAGCGATATTTCAAAAAAATAAAGCAACCCTGCGTTGTCCTGGTAACAGTTTTGTTTTGATTTTGTGTTTGCATTATTTAAGATTTTATTTGTTTATAAAAGATAAAGAAGGGATTAAAGATGTTTCGTCGCGGAAAATTTTCTTTTCTAACCAGCAAAGATGATCGCATTAAAATCATCAATGAACGCATAAATTTGACAGAACGCCATTTAATGGAAATGTGTTCAGCTTTTTCGATGCTAACACGAAAAATGGCTAAGTAAAAAATGTACATATTAATATAAATATCTATGATACATATGTATATTTAATAGATATCGCGATGCACACGATGAGTTGGCTAAGCACATTAAGAACTATGCAGATGAGGAGGAAATCAATGAGAGTTTGTGCAATGGACTTAAGAGCTTAACCAACGCTTTGACCATAACAGGAGATTATATGGATATTAATGTGAAGAGGTTGGAGCTGAAGGTAGGGGTTGTTAAATAAGTATAAGAGAACTAAAATGAATATATTTGTATACTCCAGATAGTTAACGAGCTGGCGCACTTTGAGCAGCTGTGCAAGTCCACTAGGGATAATCTGCGTCTTGCTGTCATCGCAAGGGACAAGGAGGTGCTCAGCCAGCGTCAGATGCTGGAGCTGAAATCCAAATTTGCAGCAAACAATGTAAGATATTGCAAGACTTTATCTACTCTCCACAACTATAACCTAATCCCTTAGACCGCCGCTGATTCCGAGCTCTTCAAGACCAAATTGGAAGTTCAGCGCACCAACAAGGACATCGACGAGATCATCAGCGGCTTTGAGCAGCGCAAGCTGCGGGATGTGAAGCAAGTGCTGAGCGACTTTATATTGATAGCCATGAAACAGCACACCAAGGCTCTGGAGGTGCTCAGCGCCAGCTACTATGATGTGTGCAACATCGATGAGCGTGACGATTTCCTGCAATTTCAAAAGCTAATGAAAACAAAGGAGGAACCCGTCGTCACTCGCAAATCGGCTCTCAAAAAAGGTTTGCGCTCCCAATCTATGGACAGTTTGGATCACAATCATCTGAGCCCACTCAAAAGACAGCAGAAGCTATCGAAGAGTACAAAGAATTTGACTGGAGCTGGAATACCGCGATCTGGTAAGCCGGAGCAGAGCGAAGAGGATGACAGCGAGCTGGATGAGGATGATGACGATGAGGAAGAGGAGGAGGTGAGACTTTTTTAATAAATAGCAAAAATAAATACTAATATCTATCTAATACATCGACCATCTAGGAGAGCGAACAAAGCGTCGAGGAGGAGGATGAAGAGGAAGAGGCCTCCGGCAGCGTTTCAGACGACGAGGGCGAACAGGGAATGCCACACGAGAATGTCTTTGGTGCCAAGGCCAGAAACAAGGATTCAGCCAGTTCAACAGCAACTCCATTGAAGCCAGTGGTGCGACAGCCAGTCAAACATCCTTTTAAGGCCGTGGCAGCCACGCATGTAAGATTGCAAAAGCAATTCCATGTGCCACACAACTAGAAACCTAGAATTCCGAGACTAGAACTCATTTGCATATAACTCGCCCTCTCTTGACTACCAGACTACCACGCTACGCCTCTCATTATTTATCCCAAATAAACAATAATAATCGAACGAGGGCAGCCATACATAGTATCTTCGGGTAGCCGAAGTTCAAATACGCTTGCAGAAGAATATTTTAGAAAGAGCTTAGTATTGTATCTATGTGAAGATAATACATGTCCCATAAAAGATATATTGACATAGCCGATCTCATCAAAGCGTTTCTTATATGTTTCGTAGTCAGAACAGATCATTATAGACGATAAAAGGACTGTCATAAAATGCTTTATAAAGCTCATCTACAGATCCAAAACAATCTATCCAACTTCATGGTTAGGTCTTTGAAGTTATCTCCCTCTAAATGTTACATATTGCATAAACAAGTTGAACTATCCTTCTGCAAGGCTTTAGCAATAATAATGATGTATATCTAATCAGGTGGAACCTTTTGCATTTTTTTTTCTTTTTCACCTTTCCGCTCCCCTTTCTCAACTCTTCCTCGTCCACTTGTCCCGTTTCAGGTGGCACTCCGTAAACAACGCACAGAACGAGACGCTGGCATAGCAACTGAGGGTGGAGGAGGCGGGCGTCGCCTGGTGACAGTTGTTGAATCGAAGCGTGCCTAAGATCTGAACAGTTTGACATGCATTGATGGTGTTTTTCTCATTTTTGGTGTGTACAATTCTTGATTTTTAATTATAATAAAAAAACGTGTACCGGCAAAAATTTCAAATGATTGCCTAACAATTAAATTTTCCAAAATGCACTTAACTTAAATTTTGACATCAACTTAAAACTATGCAAAAAATAGGAAATGAGCAAAATGTGGCTTGGATACATTTGGGGAGCAATTGCATGGGTTGTGAATGAATGTGAGATTTTGGAATTGTTACAAAAGTGTGAGAGTAGATGTGTACGTGTGTATATGTAGTATGTTGTGTAGATGTTCGATGTATATGTGATTGTGGTGCTGCATGCCTTGATTGTGGGCGTGGCACTGGGCACTGATATCTTGGATTCACTCATTTCTCCGGTGCCGTTCCCTCGACACCCGCCTGATTCATCAGATCCGCAATACTCTTTTCCAGATCATCGATCCTATTGCCCATGTCATCGATACGTGTGATTATCTGATCTGACATCGTTTGAAATTTGTCCTGCACATTCTGCAACAGATTTTGTACCTAAGATAGATAAGAGGTACACAGCAAGGAAAAGAAAGAGTGTGAGTGACAGGAGGAGGGGGGGAGGTGAAAAGTGGGAGTAGGTAGTTGGATCGTTTTGTTTGTTGTAGTTACTGTGAAGTGTCTCTTATTTCATTCTCATTACTCACGTAAATTGTTAGCTCCTGCATATTCTTTGGATCCGCATTGCTGTTCAGTGAGTAGTTCTGATCCAGATCGCTGTCCATCTCATTGCGCAAATCAGTCATCTTTTGGCTTTGTTGTTATTATTTTTAAAAAAGTACAAAAATTGCTTCGTTTTCGCTCTTTGTTAGCCGTTTTCCTCTTTTCCTTGCTTCTGTTTGCGTCGGCGGCTGCGGCTTTATAGAAAAACTTATAGCAATTTGTCAGGGCACAGCTGTAGCGCGATAGTTGTTCTGTAGAGATAACACAGCGTGGTATATCGATAGTGATATCGATGGCTTTTACTGTTGCTGCACAATTTAAATTTATGTAACCAAGTGACATACAGAAACAATTTAGATGCCTATTATTCCTTGTTTAATATTTGTTTAATTGTATATTTATTTTTTATTTTATTTATAATTTATCTTGAAACGATTTCCATATACGATATTCGGAATTGACTGTCAAGATAACAGATTTTCCTAACTGTTAAACATCAGAGTGACCGCAGTGTGCGTGGCGCATGGCAATAGTATTTCGATAATTAACTGCTTATCTTTTAAAATATGAAACAACATTTATAAATTTCAATAAAAATAATATAAGACATAGGTTATGGAGTAACACTTTGTTTATTTACATCCTTTAGATAAGATACACAAAATATTGCCAGAATCAGTTCCTCTTACTGAACAGCTGATATTTGTTTGTTTGCTGTTATGTTTTTAATTCGACTTCATGCAATTTTACATATTCTCGCTCCAACTCTCATAACTGGTCAAACTCGTTTTTCGTACTCTGTTTTGCTGCCACAGCACGTACAAGGGGACAAAGGAGTTCAGTTCATTATGTGCCTACCACAAAAGATTCAGCACAGAATGAGAAAACTAATGCGTCGTACACAAAAAAAAAAAAATCACCAACAGCAACAAAAACAATAAATGCACGGAACACTGGCTGGAAAAGACACCCCCCGCTAGGGCAACGAATATAAATTCATAAATAAAGCCAGTGGCGTTGTCCGTTACGCTTTGAGAGGGGTCGAAAACAGCTGATAAGCGCATTAGGCGCGTCACTGTCAAGCAGCAGTGAGAGAGACAGACGGAGAGAGAGACAGAGAGCGCACCAGAGCTAAGCAGGGCAGCAAGAGAGCGCAAGCAAGTGTGAGATAATGGGCAGCAACAAGCAGAATATAATTTACAGTATTTCGTTGATGAAAACAGTCTGTGCCATGTTAACGGTCGCTGAGGATCGTTCGTCGCCTGTTGAATACAATTGAAAAATTTAACGAATATTTACAAAAGGCGATAATTATAAGTGAAACGCTGAAACTCGAGTAAATAGTTCATCATACGAATTATGTATTAAAAAATAATGCAGTTTGTGTGTGCGGGTGTAAATGTCCAATAAGAGGCCACGACCTGTGTGCATGTGCATATGTGCATATGTATGCATGCATGTGTGTGTGCCTTTGTGTATCTGTGTGCATGTGTTGGTGTCATATCAGCAGCGATTGTGTTACAACAACAGCAACAACAATAACAACATTAAGAACGTTGTTACTCTAATCAGTAACTTTTGACCAATCAATCGAAAATAATATTTTGTGGTTTACATTGACGTTCAGTGCAACAATTTTTATTAAAACCTGCGATAAGCCGCAAAAGAGCCCAAGCAACACGTTCGCATTTAACACAATATTAGGCGTTAGTTCTAATAAGAACTAGTTTGTGCGTGTGAGTATGTGTGTTGCGGTAGTGTTGCCAATTGAATTATAGACTATCTGAATAGGCCGAAAAATAAAACAGGAAGACTCACCAACACAAACGCACTCACGCATACGCACACACACAACGTATATAAATTAATATATGTATGTGGTAATCAGCTGGCTTTTTTGGCGCTCAGCAGTGCGAAAAAAATCGAGAGCGAAAGTGTGTTTAAAGCGTAACCGAAAAAAAAGTTAAACAAAGATCCAGCAATTAACAGTAATTAAACCTAAGACGAAAAGCGCGGTAACAAGAAAGAATACAAATCAAGTAATACAAATTGTATATACTTTTATTATTTTATATGTAATATTGTGTGCCCCTGTTAACAAAGGCAGAAGACGCGCAAATAAAATACTTACTATATACATACATATGGATAGATGTATATTTATATGTATTTATTTAACTGCATGCATGTACAAACACACAACACACACAAACTCTCGTACAAATAAATATTCATTTGCCTGCCTTAAATGCATTTGCATGGGCTATGCGATGAGCGCGTTTGTTTACGAAAAGCATCAGTGAGCAACAGATAAAAAGAGAGAGGGAGAGACAAAGCGGGAGAGTGAAGGAGACTTAAGTAGACTTTGCACTAATTAGACTTTGTTACTTAGTGCACTAAATAGGATTGAAGTTAAGTAGGCGCTCTCTGAGCGAACTTTCAATTAAAAGCAAAGCAGCAAGAATTTGCGAGCATCTGTCGACACGTGTAAGACAAAGACACCATCAATAATAGCAGCAGCAAGACAGCCAGCAGCTGTCAATGAAATCGAAAAGTATACAAACAACAATAACAACAATTAACCGTTTATGCTCTCTATGTGTGCTATTTTTTGCTCGCATGCCTTGTGGCAAGTTCTGATTAGCAACAGTGCATCAGACCCATCCCCCGCCTCCGCAAGCAATCAGCTAAAAAGCTAATGAACTCTCACACCCACTCACATACACACGCACGCAAACACATATGCACACATACATATACGGCACAACTTTTAAGAGCGTGCTGCTCATTCCGTTTTCTACATACATACATACATACATGTATGTAGACGAAAGAAGAGGAAAAAAGCTACACGAAAACAAATAAACAGACAGAACTCATCAACGCGTTTAGCAAACATTCGAGTCTTGTGTTTATTAGTATTTTTTCGGCCTAAAAATTTTATTTATGCAAATGTTTTTCTCTTTTCGTCGCACCTCTGTAGGCACGACCGTCAAGCGAGAAAGAGTCAGAGATACAGCAAAAGGGATTAGAAGCGAATGCTCAGGGAATTAGAGTTTTTGTAATCACAAGTTTTGACGTGCTTTCGACGCGGCGTGTGCTAAAGACAAAGCAAATAAGCTAGTAATATTTTAAAGTAAAAAGTCATTTGATGAATAAAGCGAACAGATCAAAGGTCGAGGAACAAAAAAACAAAAGAAACACAAATCCAACAACTACAACAGCAAAACCAACAACCAGAACTACAACAACAAAAACAACTGCACGAATTTTATCAACATGTCCAGCTGGAGTTTGGCGAGTGCCGTTTCGCCAACGGTCACGGGCAGCGCTGCCGGTGACGTCATTGGGCTAAACAATCTAAAAGCCGCCTCCGACATAGACATTGCAACAGCGACTGATAGCAAACAGCAGCAAAGAGCAGCCCGTCCAACCACACCTGTGCCCGCCAAGAGGTTGACCTCGAAGCGGCCGCCACATTTAACATTGCACATCCAACCGTCAACAACAAAAACAACAACAACAACGGCGGCGACGAGAACAACAGAGGCTCACGAAGCGCCTCTAGCTGAGGCGGAAAACGTTGCGCTCTCCTGCAGCTCTTCCGTCTATGGAACACCCCTGGGCTCTGCTGCAGCTCTCGCACCAGCTGCCACGCCAGGGAGCCAAAATACAAGCAGCTCCACCAGCCATAGCAGCGATAGCACCGCTAGCTCCATTTTCCCCCACGAGCAATACAAGACAATCAAGAAAATCGACATTCAATTCGATAATGTGAAACATAGTGCGAAATTCGGATTTTTCAGGAGAGGTAAGTCGGAAATAAAATATAATATATAATATTTTAAAATACTATATTACTTATTAATTATGCTTGTGGATAATAGTGAAGTACCCCGTACGTCATTTGATAATCATTATAAATCTATGAATTAAGATAACCCTGTGACACATTTATTATGTTATAAACGTATTTTATAATCGTTAGCCCCTGAAAGAGTATTCCAATAAAAATGAAAAGTTACTTTCATATGACGTCAGCAAATTGCCAAATCAGCTATTCGACGCTCTGGTTCAGTATGCACTTGTGTGACTTTACCTAAGAAGTACCTAAAAATTTAGATTTGAATAAAATAGTCTAAGTATTTTGGTGTCCCTAAAACACCTTGTAGTCGGCTTAGTTCCTAAATTAATATTGAGTTAAACTCTAAAATATACATATTTATATTCTTAACAATCCAGTCCAAATAGTACTTAAACATTATATTACTTTCAAGTTCGATTCGAATGCCCTGTTAAAATCATTCGTTTGCCAACTGCTGCAACAGTGTGGCTCATTAAAAGCCTATTAAGCCATATGACTACTTTGTTTGCACTCTATTGTGTTTTATCAGTTTACAACCTACCATTATGTTTCGATCGTTCTTGTGCCAGTCCACTTCCAGTCACGCCTTGATGCATGTTTCGATAACCAAAACAGCAGACAGACATTCCGTGGCATCTAGCTGAAAACATATTTATTTTTCCATATATACATATTCATGTACTAATGTATGTATGTGTAATCATTTGTGAAATTAACTACGAAATAATAATAACTATAATGTTAATAGCCCGTTTAGAAAACACCCTGTTTCACTCTTAATTCGAACATATAATTTAAAAATATGGAGTTAGGCACCTTTCACACTTGAACCAGTTGATATGCCTTTGAGTTAACGCTCATAATAAAATAACATGCATAATGCAAATATTCCTTACTACCAAACAGAATATATTTATTTATTTTGGATTGGATACAATTTTAATAATTTTTTTTATGGAATATCCTGTGATCACTTATTGTTATATGTACACTCCGCATTTCCTCTAGCTAACACCTTGTGGGCACCTATTTTCTCCTGCTTCAGTGCTCTTTCATATGTTAAAATAATTTTCTAATATAGCTCGAAACATTTGCTTCAGTTCATTGTATTTGTTAAAATTACATTTATGACAAAAAATAATGGGGTTTTCTGTTGTCAAGAAGCACCCTGTGAGCGGGATATTGTGTGGTTAATATACCATATCAATTCAAACGTTTTGTTTTATTTTATTCTGAATTTAATGGTCCTAAGCTAGTTAAATACTCCGATAATACCTACCTAATTATTCTGTAGCTCTGAAAACACTCTTGAACTGTAAACCCTTGGGTTTTCCATCAGATGTGAAATATTTCTTTGGAATAAATGCTTGATATCTGCAATCAGTGCCAGCACAATTAGTATTATATTAGTCTGGCTACTACAGCTCAATTTGTTATAAGCGATAAACATAATACCCATTGATACACCTGCTATTATTTGTACTACCTATTAGCTAAATTTTGAACTCAAGTATTTGACGGAATTCAAAAGAAAAGAGAGTGTAGGGGGCTTATCTAATCAAATCTTAAATGCTGATAGAGATGAGAAAAGAAAACCTGTGAAAAACTGAGAAAATATAGAAAACAGATCTAGAATATAAAAACTAATTGAGCAAATCAAAACTAGGGTCAGGTATAAAGTCAATAGCAAATGTGTATTATATAATCAGTTAAATAAATTAAACAAATATAAATATATCGTCTCTATATATAGTGTGTCCATATCGTATAAATATATAAATAGAATAGTTATATGATCATTTGACGGGGGTCGTTAGGGTCGACATTTACAGTTTTTATGAGTTTTGACGAAACCGATTTGAATATTTACATAACAATTTGAGATACACATGGGTGTGTGTGTGTGTACTGTTGGTATATATATAAATTTATATATTACAAATATTGCAAACCGATAAGATTTACAATAGTAACGCGCCATATAGATATGAACAAGTATATATGTATGTATGTATATGTATGTATGTGTGAATTCGTAAGCGCTGTAATAAATGTTTCTGTCTTTTATCAAGAGACTTAGAGTAAGTAGCCTTCACATACATATATACGCTTATATATGTATATGTACGTACATACGTATATTTATTGTTAACCCAATTTCTTGTTTGGTAATTAGGGAACTCATTTTTCATTTAACAACAATGTGATACATGTCAAATCTCCTGATGACAAAAAATTGTGTTATAAAAGACAGATAATATAGATAGGGCTATACCACTCATAAAGCTGACTCATTGGTTACTCTTTAGTGTCCTGATAGTAAATATGGCACGAGCCAAAGTGACCAATTCCCATAACTGCATAATTGCTAATGACTCAGAGCTCAATTCATTACGACATGGAATTTGAACCAGAAACAAAAATCGAATACATTTATCTACTTGCTTATCTAGTAGAATGCCTGGAAAACTTCAATTAAATATAAATCAGAGAGTAGAGTAAATGCTTAACATAAACGGACAACAAAAGCGAAAACTGATAAATTGTTAAATAAGTACAACTGATTAGAAATAAAGTCAAATCAAGTAGATACGCATGATATCGAACTTGGTTAGGTGCAAGCAAACTAGCGTATGGAATGTGGGGAGTCTCGTAAAACACAGGTTTGCAGTGTATATATAGTATACAAATTAATATAATAATACTTTAGTTGGGGGTGCTCGACTTAAAGATACCCAAAAATTATACTAAATATTGAAATTTTAGTTGTAGTAACTGCCCCTGGGCAGAGCTTCTTTTGTACATATGTATATAACAAAGAATACATACACGTATATATAACATAACGCATAAATAAATAGGGGCTCTGTCTACGTCGCAGTTGACGTTGCGACCAGCTTGCGCTTCACTATGGGAAATTATTAATTAATTGATGATTAACTTTTGTTCTAATTGGACTTCCTTAATAAAGTTTTCAGCGCGTGATAATCTTTATGGGTCTAGTTGCTAAGGTCTCTAGTTTATAAGTCTATAGTATTTAAAATGTCTAGAGAATGTGCAAAAAGGTATTAAAAAACTCACACAAACCTAAAAATTAAATTAAAAACCTCCAGCTGTAATAGTATCGATGATCGACTATTATCGTTAATAAGGGCATGGATGGATTATCAGATAACAAATTATTGATATTTACTGTATTTCCATACGCATACAAAGTTAAGTCAAAATAAAGGCAACCTTATCTATAATATACTTTGGCCACGCCTCCTGTCCTCTCTTACGTACATTTCCACAAAGTTACTGCCTTTTATTATGTGTAAATAAGTAATACTTTAGCATAAAGTCTATTCTGCTTTTGAATAGATATTCCACAATCATACATAATAGCTTGCTGACTAGGCAACAAATCTTGAATAATATATGTATAAAGGTCGCTGGCGCGTTTTAATTGATATCACTTAAGCTCCATTAAATATTATGCATGTTTATTTCTTCTCTTTTCATGCATTTGATTTTTCTCTGTTATTGTTGTCGTATCGTGTTGAGTGAGTTTTCCTGTTATAGTCCTCCTAATGCGGCATTTGACAGCTTCAGTTTCGCGCATAGAACAACAAAACCCAAATACTTATATATATATAAGCTGCCCTCTCGCATTTGTCATACATTGTGTTGTTGTATTGTGTTTCGCTCTAATTTTTAACAAAAATATTTATCGCGTGCGCTTTGTTTTTATTTTAATTACTAAATCTGAGTTTCTCTACGGATATTGTTGACAGTTGATGCGTGCCAGAATATCAAAGAAAGTGAATTATTAATGGAATTAAGAAAATTTGGGTTTAAGTTTATAAATAGATCTTAAAATGAAGTATTGAAATAATTTGAAACAAAGTCCAGATTCGCCTGCTTCTTCTATTCATACAAAGCCATTATATAGATTCCCATTTTTGATAAAACTTTATTATTCCAGAAATGCAAGTAAATTCCACTTGAAAATTTTAATATTTCCAGTTCATTTTAATTAAATTAAGTATACGCAACGTCGTCTTTCTGAGTTCAACCTTTCAAATGTTTTTTAAAATATATTCAAATCGTGCAACAATGTTAATCTCAAGCACTCAAACATAGATTATATATCAGTATATAAAAGGTGTATAAAGCTATATATAGGTATTTGTAACCTTTTCAATGTTCTTAATACGAATTGAAAAGACATACCTATGTCGTTACCAAGCCTTATGTATAGCGATAAGCTGGCTCAGGCCTTATATTGAATGAGTTTCAATAATCTTCATTGTTGGGTTCAACAGTAGATTAGCTCTTTATATATTTATATACATTACGTATGTACATATATGCCTACCCATACAGTATTTGAGTGAGTGCAAGTTTAGACTAGAAAAAAATGATATCAGATGACAGGCACGAGGCGCAAGACTCGTGCTGTAATCGTCTACCGACCGATACTTTTTCCATATAGCCATTGCGAATGCAATGTCAATCTCAAGGCCATGTCAGAACATATGGGCTCTTCCTGCTGAAGAGTTTATGACTGCACTCAGCAGGTGTGTTGGCAAAGACCCTTCGGCCGCAACATCTGGATGGAATAAAAAGTCAACCATCTGTTGTGGCGCTGCTCGTAAAGTCGCGTATCGCGATAAGATTTGATTCGAGTCCCAACCCAAAACCACTTCTGATAAGACAAGTGCGAGTCTCTGGCCGATTAGGAATAGCTCACATAGCCAAGCTAATCGATAGATTATCTTCGATACCACTAAGAATCGTCTATGATGTACAATAAAAAACAAAAGAAACAACTTTAAACCTTACACAAAGCGAAACCTCCAAATGTCACTAACTACAAATTGTAATAAACACACACAATAAAAAAAGTTTCTATATTTTATGACATTATCATTGCAAAGGCGATTAGCGCTCATGGAACGCAGCTAATGGGTTCCCCTTATCAGCTGCCAATTGTGACTGGGCACAGTGGCTATATTATATTCCAATATATGTATTTATATATGTATATCTCTCTCTCACACACACACTCGTAACCCTAATTATGTGTAAAATCAATGAATACTCGTCGAACAGCTATTAATTGAGTTACGTCTGAGTAACTGGCATATCTTGAATATTTAATGTACTTTGTACACCCGATGCCTATTGAAAATGTACTCGGGTCTATAATAGATACGTCCTAATGGCGGGAATAAGCTGAAAAGGGCAGCCATAAGAGCCTATATATATATTTATTAATTGGGGAAATAAGAAATAAAGATAAATGACTTGGAAATGCGTAAGCGAGAAATGGAGAAAGTAAAAGTTGATCTCCAAGTCTGAGATATATTGTAGAATATTGGGGATTGAAGATATACATTGTATACATTTAATATTATCCTTTTATTTATCTATTTATTTTTTTGTTATTTTGTTTTTTATTTAACTACAATATATTCATTCAATTTCCATCTTCACCATTGCAGAAAACAAAGACATACTGAAGGGCTTATCGGGTTACTTTCGTTCCGGCGAACTGAATGCCATTGCCGGACCTTCGGGCGCTGGCAAGAGCACGCTATTAAACCTACTCTCAGGATATACGTAATGTAACCCCGCACCTTAAACCTGTTTCTATTACTAACTTATATATTTTCGTTCACAATCCCTGCAGTTACGCTGGCTATACGGGTGATTTTCGCATCAATGGCAAACCACGAGACTTGAAGGCGTTCAAGCCAAATGTAGCATTCATCACGCAGGACACATCGCTGCAGTCTTTCCTGAGCGTCAAGGAGGCCATGCACTTTGCAGCGAACCTAAAGATTGGCACCCACATGTCGCCAGCGGCTAAGAAGGAGCGCGTGCTCAGCATCCTCGTGGCCATTGGCATGTACGAGAGCCGAAATACGCACACGGGCAACCTGAGCGGGGGGCAACGCAAGCGCTTGGCCATTGCCCTGGAGCTGGTCAATAATCCGCCGGTGCTAGTGCTGGATGAGCCCACCTCGTATGTAGTCAATCCCACATGGAAAAAATTGAAATTCATTTATTCTTATCTGTAACTCTTAGGGGTCTAGACAGCTCAACATGCAATCAGCTGATAACGCTGCTCAAAAAGCTGGCCGTGGAGGGTCGCAATGTCATCTTTACTATTCATCAGCCCAGCGCCTTAACCTTCTCCATGTTCGATCATCTCTATGCGATTGCCGAGGGTCAGTGCATTTTCGCAGGCGGTCCACAGAATCTGGTGCCATTTCTAAGTGCTGCCAATCTGCGCTGCCCGGAGTCATATAATCCGGTGGATTATTGTAAGTTTAAGTAGACAATGGCTTGAGATAACTTAATAATAAGATACGAGAGACTAGTGAATTTGCTGAGATTAAGTTTTAGCTATGCGCTTGTTGTCAAATAAGTCGTATACTGATTATCGTTTATCTACCTGTTAAGACTTAGTTCTTCGCTGTTTAGTTGATGTATTGTACATTAAATTAAATTTCATATTTTTTCGGTTAACATATAGGCTTATCCTCAAGTTATTCTATAAGTTACTAAAACCTTAAAATCTTGTTAAAGTGAATCTCTTAATATATTCTTCAAACTGTCTTCATTTACCAAAGTAATGGAAATAGCGACGCATGACTATGATGAGGATGGCGAGCAGCAGGTGAACAGACTGATAGCACTCATGGACAATGGACGCAACGACGATTATAGACAAAGCAAAACAATGCATGTGGCACAGGTGGCAGCAATGCTCAAAGTTGGTAAGCTATCGAAATTGATAAATAAATCTCAAAAACAAAATCATCTACTAAATTTATAAAATCCTTACTTGCAGAGCAAATGATGTCCTCTGGCTTGCTCACGCCTGTCACAGCGCCCATTATGAATACTGGGCCCAATTATAATCGGCAGTCAATCAGCTTTAAGCCAATGACGACCATCAATGAGATGTCGTCGCGCGTCTGGGATAGTCAAACGATGAACGAGGATGTGGCGGGCAGCAAAAGCGACGCCAATTGCTGTAAGCCGAAGAAAAAGAAAGCAAAGCCGACCATGTCGATGCCCACATTGGAGCTGGATCCGGCCCATCTGTGCAAACGCGAGAATATCTATGCCACGCCCTTTTATCGACAATTGAACATACTGCTGTTGCGCACATTTTTGCTCCTCTGGCGGGACAGTTCGTTGACCACGATGCGTTTCGCCATCCACCTGATCATCGGACTGCTAATTGGCTTTCTGTACTATGGCATCGGCAACGACGCCAGCAATTCTCTAAACAACTTTCGTTATGTCTTCTACACCATCATGTTCATCATGTACTGCGCTTTCTCTGGCATTCTGGTCAAGTGTAAGTTGGCAATTTAGATGACTTCAATAGAAGTCGTCGAATTATGTTCATTTCTAGATTCATTCATAATAATAACTTTAATATATTTCTCTACTTGCAGTTCCTCTGGAATTTCCGATTGTTTCGCGTGAGCACTTCAATCGTTGGTATTCGCTGCGTGCCTACTATGTGGCCATCACGCTGGCCGATCTGCCGATACAGGTCATCTGCAGCTCCCTGTTTATAGTGCCCACATATCTGATGACACGCCAGCCGCTGGAGCCCTGGCGCTTTGGCATGTTCTTTTTGATTGTGTTTATGACGGCGCTGGTGGCGCAGAGCATTGGACTGACTGTGGGTGCAGCACTGAATTTGAATCTTGGCGCAATACTGGGACCGTTCTTCATCTGCCCATTTCTGGCATTCAGCGGCTTCTTTCTGCAGGAGAAGGATGCGCCGGTCTATTTACGCTGGTTCTTTGATGTCTCGTTTCTAAAATATAGTCTGGATGGTGCTATGCTGGCCTTGTTCGGCTACGATCGGCAACGTTTGGACTGCAACGAGATGTACTGTCATCTGTCGCGACCCAAGTACATACTCAAGAATCTGGACATGGAGCATGCCAACTATCAGCTCGCCATATTCTTTATGCTCGGCCTGCTGATCATGCTGCGCATTATAGCCTTCTATATTATGTCCTTCAGACTCAGATTGTTTAGATGATACGCTAATGAGCTCTACTCACATTCCGTTGACAGTTGATAGAGTTTTTTATATATGTATATTTTATCAGATGTACACACTGTATAGAGTTGAGCAACTGCGAGTATATTTATGATTTCTTTTAGCATTTAATTGAGTGAACCATGTGCCAAAGAATTGAACAGCGTGTAGCATAAGGAGAAATCGTGATATACACATACATACTTATCTTATCTAATTGCAGCAAATAATGTTTACCCAATGCACAATTCCATAACATTTATATATTTCGTATATAGATATTTCTTCAATTATATATATACAAAACCCCTTAGACTAGCTCTTGTATTTTTTTACAATCGTATTAATGACCCCCATCATCAACTATTGCTTAGTTTTAAGCTGATGTAAATACATAGATTTATTAAGCTCAGTGTTTTTTTTTCGGTAAACTTAATATGTAATAAATATGAAATTTTTGTATTCATAGTTTTTTGGAATTGTTTGGTTGACATCCACTGCGCGGAGGGAAAACTTGTTAAATTGCAATCAAAAGTCTTTAGAACTTACTAGATGATGAACTTTTATAAGAAATATGTAATTTCGTAATCTTGTAAATCTAAAAGTAATAGATTATTTTTTGAACAAAAGTTTTTAAAATTAAAAATACAAATTTATTAGCACATATTCTAAAATGTTGATCTTAATTTAAGCGAAACCCACCGTAAAGTAAAATTCTTAATGAAAAAATCGTAAATACATTAAAAGAAAGAAATTATTTGTTCTTATGTGGTTTTTATACGTGCAATATTAAAAAAAAAAAAAAAAATAAATAAAATTCTTAAGTAATTATAGACAAAAATGCAATAAAATTTGATAGGAAACATTTAAAAAATATAAATATATTTTAATTATATAATATTACAATGTTTGAATTTTTAAGAATGTTTAAAAAATTGTATTTAGCTTAATAAATAAAATAAAAATGTTTTATATATATTTATAAATAAAAAATATTATATATTTGAATAAAATTGAATTTGTTGAATTTTTTAAGAAGTAATAGGTTTAATATTTAGCTAAAATAATAAATGAAATCGCCCTTAGATTAATATTCAATTTAAGCAATGTGGGCATTTGTAAGATCAAATATTGATTGTATATTTTTTCTAAAATTAATTTTGCTTTACATATTTATGCCATGAAAAATTGTTCTTTGAAAATAAAAAACATATATTTTAAATATTTTCATAACTAAATTCAACCCAGCTAACAAGATAATAACACAAATAATAACTAAGATAAATCCAGCAAAGCCGGTTTGCTCCACTGTTCTCATACAGCCAGCCAGCCAGCCAGTTTGGAGCCAACTCAAACATGTTGGGGCATAGCTCAAGTACTGTGATTACTATAAACACAGAAGCCGGCAATAAATACAAAATAAAACCAAATTGAGAATTCAGTTGTGTTTTGTGTTTCAGTGGAAAGCGATCGTCGTTTGTGTCGGGAGATCGGTTACCCATATCGAGTGAGGAGGAAAGACGTGTGATGAAAATTTAATTGAAGTGAAGCAACCCATTGTTAAAATAACAATCTATATATACGCGATTAAATTTATATATACATAAATATATATTTATATCTAGAGGCATTACAAACTTTTATGAGTCAACATATGATTATCTAGTATTAGTTGTCTAGATGAAAGCCTAAAACTAGTTTTCTCTACAATTGAAAGGCCTAAAATGTGATTGCAAGTGTTTTCCATCTGTAGATACATACACACACATATATAATATACAAACTATATGCGAATTGAAGCATATAGTAGCTGGAAACTGATAAGCCCCGTCAAGGAAAATCATTTGCATTATACGTTACATTATCTATAAATTTGTTATATATTTACTGGAAATAATCTTACGCAGTTGCATTAGTTGAGTTGACGCTCTAGAGTAATTCACTATGTTTTCTGATGTCAGTCGAAACTCATTGAAGCTTAATTATTCTACTCTTATTTCAAAGTTCGCAAAGTGAGACCTTAAATAAAACAAATATTATTTTGTTTCATACTTTTGGGCGCAGTCGTATATGTTTTAAAGTTGAACTCGGCTTTAATTATATTTTTTATTTCATAGCATTTAAGATTCCTAAACATCGTAACTTTATAAACGTAATTACTTGTCGTATATTCTAAAATTTAAATACACAGTTAGGAACATTACTTTTCCATTAGTGCGTCCCATTAGATCCTAAAGTTGTTCGAGTATGTGATAGCCTATTATTTCAAAAATCTTTCCCAATAGTCATCAGACAGATATTTCCCATAACACTAAAACGGTTCTTATCTAGATACTATATCATAATCTATCATCTAATAGCTCTCCCATTTCATACTAAAATTTGTACAGAGTATCAGATAGTTTATAATTTGATATACCATATGTACATAGCTGCACAAAGTGCAACACATAACAATTTGTAGTTGTTATCACTGGGCTTATCGCCTTGCATGTGAAATGAAAGCAAACTAATGATTAGCTTCAAACCTCGACTGACCACAGTCAAGTCATGACCAATTAAGAGAGAACATATTTTATAAAAAAAGTGAATTAATTGGGTTAAAATAAAGCCTATTAATAATGAAAATATCAAGAGTGTAAAGCTTTAAATTTAACAACGGTGATAAGTTGAGCTGCCCAGCTTTAGATACATTTATGAGATACATACATCATAAATGTCAGTGAAATGATTAATCAGCCGAGCAGTATTGTAAATGTTTTATCTTAAGGACGGCCCATCTATCAATACTTACCTTAAGACCTATCAATCATTGACTCAATAAATTTTTAAAATTATATTAAAATTTAAAACAAATGTATTTCCCAGTTAAACATTTGAACAAAGCCAATATACAACAACAACAACAACAACAACCGTCTCGATCGATCAGATAAGATTGCAAAAATTTTCGTTGTTCCCTTTGCTGAATTCGGATTAAACAGCGGACTCGATTACAATGCTGATAATAATAATAATAAATGCAGGCACTTGAACTCCACAATCAATGGAGAGTGCAAAACGATAACCGCATTCACCACTAGACCACAGTCGAGCGTTGTTTTTCTTCCAGGCCAGACGCTTTGATATCAAAATTGGTTAAAAACAAAAGTCTCTGACAATGGTGGATAATGCTGGAGCCACAGTGTCAAATGGCTTGGCTAAAGTGCAGCCACTGGAGCTGCTCTTCAGGCAGGTCAGCTACAAGCTGAAGGGTCCAAATCAGTCGAAGAATCTAATTCTAAATGAAACCTGTGGAGCTTTTCGAGCGGGTCGTCTGACGGCGATACTGGGTCCCTCCGGTGCCGGGAAGTCCACGCTGCTGAATGTCTTGGCTGGATTCAAGTGAGTGATCTTGGATGGACAATTAAGTTAATCAAGTAATATTATTTGCTGCAGGGTCAGCGGTGTATCGGGACAGTTTCTGCTCAATGGACAGCCGAGAGATTTGCAGGCGTTTCGCAAAATGTCCTCGTACATAGCGCAAAACTTTGAGATGCTCTCGCTGCTCACGGTGCAGGAAACGTTGCGCGTTTCCGCAGATCTCAAGCTGCCCACAGGCACAACTGCGCTGCAGAAGCAAATTATTGTAAGTAAATGCTAGTTGGTGATATACGACTATAGCATGCCCTGTAGTCGGTAATGAAATGCAGTTATCTAAAGATCCTTTTGAACTACGTGACATTTTCTAAACCACTCTCATTCCATTTTCCCAGCTGGATGACATTATTGAGGTGCTCAACTTGCATTCGTGTCGACATACGCTGGTCCGGGACATTTCTGGCGGGGAGCACAAGCGTCTGTCTATTGGCATTGAGCTGGTCACCAATCCGCCGATTATGTTCTTTGATGAGCCCACCAGCGGACTGGACAGCGTGGCCACCTACCAGGTGATGGGCTATTTGCAGAGATTGGCGCACAACGGGCGAATTGTGGTTTGTGTGGTGCATCAGCCCAGCTCGCGGCTGATGCAGCTCTTCGATGATATCTTGGTACTGGCCCATGGTGAAGTGCTGTTTGCGGGCGCACAGCATGAGATGCTGGAGAGCTTTCAGGCGGCTGGCTTCAGCTGTCCACAGTATTACAATCCTGCAGATTTTGGTGAGTGGAAGGAGCTCTTGCTAAAGATTTACTAACGGATATCTCTTTAGTGCTCGAGGTGGGCAGCGAGTCATCCGCTCAGCGCTGCGAAACGTTGATCACCCAAAACAAATCCAAGTATGATAGCCTGCAGAGCTTTGATAGCGTTCCCGCAGATGAGCAGAGTAAGTTTGTTATGCTTGAGCTTTAACTGGATGACGTCTTGCTAATCATCTCTACCCGCTTAACTGTTGCTTCTGTATCATGGTCCTATTTGCATGCCACTCTCCTTCATTTATTGCACTGCTCTATCTGTTCCTTTCTCTTGTCTCCCTCAATTTCATTGTAGCAGCTTTTCTTGAGCTGTCGGAGAGCTCGTCTGTGCATCAGGTGCTGCGGCCCAAGGAGCAGGTGGGCTTCTGGTATCAGCTGCGCATACTTATGCACAGACATTTGCGTGCCATGTCCAGGGATACAGTAAGTAGCATGACACAGATCTCTCCCAATGTTTGTATTAATATTACTCCCAATCCTCTCCAGATTGCCGTGCAGATGCGCGTGATCATGCACATCGTCATTGGCCTGCTCTTGGGCGTGGTCTACTGGCAGATCGGCAATGATGCGAACAAGGTCATCAGCAACGTCTCCTGCATGTTCTTCATCATACTCTTTATATTCTCCGGCAATGCCATGCCCTCCATACTGCTCTGCATGCAAGATGCGTCCGTATTTATCAGGGAGTACTATAATGGCTGGTACTCTGTCCGAGCCTACTATATATCAAAGGTATTGGCCGATTTGCCGCTGCAATTGCTGTGTCCGAGTTTATTCATAGGAATTAGTTACTTTATGACTGGACAGCCGCCGGAGCTGGCCAGGTTCGCCATGTGCTGGAGCATGTGCGTGCTGACCGCGTTCATCGGTCACTTTATTGGCGTCATTGGCGGCACATTGCTCTCCATGCAACTGGCCATATTCATCGTGCCCGCCGTGTCCATACCGTTCCTGCTCTTCTCCGGCTTCTTTATACGCATGCGTGAATTATCCTGGTTCCTGCGTCCCATTTGTGATTTCTCCTTCTTCCGCTACGTTTTCGAGGGACTCATGCGCGCCATTTACGGCTACCAGCGCGGCGATTTGCCTTGCCATGAGGAATTCTGTTATTATAAATCATCCGAGCACTTTCTCAAAGATTTCGATATGTCGGGAGATATGGTTCATTCGGATGTTCTGATATTAGGACTATTTCTACTCGTTCTGTTGATTACCTTCAATGTGTCGCTGCACGTGTGCATCCGACGAGCTCTGTGAGATGGGGGAACAGGATTAATTTAAGTGTTTTATAATTATGTCTCAAATGAGCTGGTGGAATAGTATACAAATATTTAGTTGATACTGAGACACTCCAACTTCTACTCCGAATAGCTATAATATATAAATATATATAATAAACATTACAAATTGAATATAATATACATTTGCATACAAAAACTATATAAATTTTAACACACTTTTAATAGGTTCACGCCTCACTCAAACCATTTGATCATTTAAAAGAAATCATCAATTTATGAGCCCATTCACAGTAGAATTTCTCTAACTTGAAACATATAATCTCTAATCAATGGACACGCTAGAAATTTCCATTGAGCTGCTATCGTGTGCCGCCTGCTGCTCTGTTGTTCCTGTCGCCGGCGTTGAGTCCCCCAGTGTCTCCGATTCCGTTGCTGTTGTAGCCGAACTACCCCCGGGCGTCTCCTCACTTATTGTGGGTATTGTTGATGTTGCCGCCGTGGGTGTTGTCGCTGTGCTATTTGCAGTGGGTCCCGTCAGGGTTCGCTGATTGGGCTGCGCTCGACGCACACGCTCCGGCACTGCACGTAACCTTCTCGCACCGGCTGAGGTAGATGCCCCTGTGGCTGCGCTGCCACTGGAGCTGGCTGTTGCGGTTGCCGTTGCCGTAGACGTTGTTTTACTCGTGTCGGCTATGGAGGTAAATGGTACACGGGCACGTACATCGAGCTGCTCCCATTCCATTTCATCCTCGGAACTGGTCTCTGCCGTAGCCACCACCGTTGCCGTGGACTTTTTCTTCTGGCATTCAGCACTCCGACGATAATCGATTGTCTTTAGCAGCGCCTTAGCTTCCGTTTTGCGCTGCAATAAATAGATTATTAAGGAGCTGAGGAAAACGTTCAATAGTTAACTTACATCATCAGAATCCAGACACTTGTAAGCATAGTAGGCAGCACGCTCATAGTCACACTTCTTCTCATAGTAGTTGGCCAGCGTCATGAAGCCCTGATACAGGCTCTGTTTGTCGGTGGCAGCGCGCTCGTCCTCGCAGTACATAATATAACAATGAACGGCCGTCTCGTTGTCGCCTAGCTTCTCGTGTAGGCTGGCCAGCTTATACATGGCTATGCCCTCGATGTCGCCCACATCGCAGGCCTTCCAATAGCATTTCACCGAATTTTCACACTTGTCCAGCTTCTCGTATGTTTCGCCCAATGCAACAAGCATGCGCGAGTCATACGGCCGTAATTGATGGGCAATTTTAAAATAATACAAACTATAATAGTGCATCTTAATGATCTCGTAGGCCTGACCCAAACCATACCAAGCACGATAATCACGCTTGTTAACCTCCACAGCTTTCCGATAGCTTTGTATGGCCGCATTTGTGTTCTTCAGTTCCATAAATTCATGACCCATCAGCGTCCAGGCTGCTAAATACTTCGGATTCAGTTTTAAAGCGCGCTGGAAATATGAAATCGCCACATGGTGATCACAACGTATGCTGTAGTAATTGCCTAGATAGGATTAGAAAATCGATTAGAATATTAATTTACTTAGTTAAATCGGTCACTGCTTGCCTATAACACAACATGTCTCGGGTCGGTATTTGTTAATGCTAACAGCCTTGTGCGCCAGTTGAGCCATTTCCGTTTTCATTTCCTTGACAAACAATAAATTTGAGTAGGTATCAACGTTGTCCAAACGATAGGGGTCGCTCTCAAACAGCGCCTGAAACAGCTCAATAGCCTTATCCACATCTAAAATTTATTAATAGAGATTAGAAACCTTCTCGAGCTAGATCTCAGCTACGAACCCCTCTTGTTGTGATAGACGTGCGCCATTTGTGCGGTTATATAGATGCTCTTGTTGAAGCCGGCAGCCTGCAGATCCTCATAGATCTTCAGTCCATCATCATTCAAATACAGCTCCAAGTAAGTGTGTGCCATGAAGAAATGCCGCATCCAATGACCGCCCAGTTGCAGGCTCAGCAGCTTCTTTTTCTCCATAATGAGGGGTGATAGCTCCAGGTAGGCACTCCACAACATTGGCACCATGCGCACAGCGGTTACAAGCATTTGCTCGGCTGCCTTATTAAGATTTAATGCTTTGAGTACAACGCCATATAGATATATTCCATAACCATCTAAGCGACCGCGTCCATGTTCCGCGCGTAGTGTGGCCAAGAGATCTGCCAAGTCGCGCATTTGATTTGGCTCATTGAGATTCGCTTGATCGGTGGTGGAGTCGAGACGTCGTTTTTCGCGTGCCATGTACGTCGAGTATAGGTGAAGAAATCGTGGCACACTGGATTCGCAGTTTCGGACAGCGTGCGCTGCCCGATCATATTCACGCACATCGTAGTAGCTCTTGGCTAGGAAATAATCGCTATACTCGGCTGGCGTAATGCCCTCCAGCTGGCACTCGCTAAACGAATGATCATCATCCGGTGCTGCATTGTCGATGTTCACATCACTCAAGCCGTGGTGCATCTCTGCTAGCCACTTGGTGCTGTGCAGCAGGCCGCGTTTTGAGCACTCGATGATGCCGCGGCGCAGCTCCTTCTTTACGTCCGGCATCAGCACTCTGAAAAACTCCTGCATTGTGCTGTATGTGCTTTCCAGGCTGCAGTTGCGACTATTTTTAATTAAACAAACTAAATTTGTGTTTGAACGCGCTTAACAAGTGCGTTTGCCGGTCGTGTCGATTAATAATACTATCGATACATCGGCTACTTGCAAGTCGTGCAATCGCACGCAGTGAAAACTTCCATTTTTGTTTTAATTTATTTATTTCTGTTTTTGATCCAAAACTTATTTGTTGGTACTAATAGTTTAGTCTGATTTTTTGCTTAAAATGAAGTCCATAATACAACACAATGTGACCATATGAATGAACGTTAAAAAATACTACAAATCTGCACTCCCTAACACTGGCAAATCAGATGCGCAAAAACAGAGTATCAATAACAAAAAGTATTCATTATCAAAGATAACGCGACGGAAACAACAACATCGGATTTCTTTGTTTATGAAACCGCACAAAAAAATAAACAACAAAAAATAACAGCAGTGGGGCTATTAATATCGCGCCATATTGAGATGCGGAAAAGAACCGCCCATAATTGCAGTTACAGTTACATTTACTGGATAAAAGGTCAATTGAATTTTGGCTGTCTGATAAACATACATACATACATATGTATATAGCCATATATTTATAAATGCTTATACATATGTAATCATATGTAAACAGGCAATTGACGCGCTGATTCATTTGTTTACGACTGTGGATTTAATAGCATTAAATTATCATTATCTGTCCACTGACTGCTGGAGTGAAAAGAATTAAATCAGAGGCTCGCCAATTATAGCTGATCGCTCTTACCGTTATTGCAAAACACAACGGCACACGCATATCATGAGACTTTGCAGCATAATATTCGCAGTGCTGCTCTTTGTAGCCTTGTTCAGTGCTGGAAATTGTTTTTGGCCTTTTCATAAAAAAGGCAAACATCCATCAAAACCAGAGCCCCCAAAGGAAAAAAGACTGAGTCCTGTTATATTTGGTTGGTATTGATTTACATATGTAGATGCACAATTTTCAAGGTCACAATCGAATTTCTGTTCAGTACCTGGCGACGGTGGCTCTCAACTTGAGGCACGCTTGAACAAACCGGACTCACCTTATTTCATATGCGAAAAAACACATGATTGGTATAATCTGTGGCTGGATCTAGAGCAGTTGGTCATACCGATGGTTTACTGTTGGATAGATAATGTGAAGCTCTACTATGATAAGGTAACAAGGACAACGCACAATACGCCAGGTGTGGAGACGCGTATACCTGGCTGGGGTGATCCGGAAGTCGTGGAATGGATAGATCCCACGAGAAACAAGGCAGGAGCCTATTTTAAAGATATCGCCAATGTGTTGGCAGATCTGGGCTATGTACGCCGTATAAGTATCCGTGGAGCTCCCTACGACTTTCGACGGGCACCAAGTAAGTTATCAAATAGTTAATCTTATAAATAATTAATTCTTTCTCGTTTGTAGATGAGAATACACAATTCTTTATCGATCTCAAGCAGCTGGTGGAAGACACTTATGAAGCTAATAATCAAACTGCCGTTACATTTATAACGCACAGCATGGGCAGCCCTATGACCCTCGTATTCTTGCAAGAACAAACAGCCGAGTGGAAGGCCCAATACGTTCGTCGTCAAATTAGTTTAGCTGGTGCCTGGGCGGGCAGCATGAAGGCAGTGAAAGTGTTTGCCATGGGTGACGACTTGGATTCGTTTGCTCTGAGCGCCAAAATTCTACGCTCCGAGCAGATCTCGCATCCATCGACAGCCTGGCTGCTGCCGTCGCCCTTGTTCTGGAAGCCATCTGAAGTCCTGGCATCGACACCATCGCGTAATTACACCATGGCTCAGATGCACGAGTTCTTCAATGATATTGACTACATGACGGGCTGGGAAATGCGTAAGGATACGATGCGATATACACAAAACTTTAGTCCTCCAGATGTGGAGCTGCATTGTTTATATGGAGATGGAGTCAGCACAGTGGAGAGGTAATCATTTCAAATCATGCAATCAAATGTTAGTTGAAGTTTAATCGCATCGCATTTTTTTCTTAGTTTAATATACAAAAAGGATACTATAAACGGGGAAACGCCGAAGCTTAAAATGGGCTATGGCGATGGTACCGTTAATCAACGTTCGCTACGAGCTTGCCAGAGCTGGGAGGGCTACAGCTCCGCCCATATATCAACGCTGGCCCTGAAGGGTGTCGATCACATGGGCATTCTGGTCCATCCAGACGTCCTTCAGTACATACGCACGGTTATGCTACAACCATAAACTACTTCAAATTAGAAAAATAATATCCGCAATTTTATTAAGTTAAATGAGCCCAAAAGTGATCAAATGTTTTCGTAAATGTGACAATTATATGTTTATATATAGTTCAATAATTTAAGCTCTATAATGTTTGCTTGAATATCCAATAAAGTGTTTAAGTAGCCAACGATATTTTATTTACTGCCATCACTAGTGAATTAAGTTTACTCAACTATCGATATTTCGATAAGAATGCTGAACCTCGTATAATTACAATTACTTGCATAAAATTCTTGTCACTTTTATTTACTTACTCACTATTATTTAAAAATATTATTAATATTCACAAAAATGCCACACGGACACTCGCATGATCATGGCCGCGGTTGCAGCCACGAGGCAACCGATATCGACAATGCACTGGAAATGGGCATCGAATACAGTTTGTATACAAAAATTGACCTCGAGAATACGGAATGTTTGAATGAGGAAACCGATGGCAGCGGCAAGACCGTCTTCAAGCCCTACGAAAAACGTTTAGATAACAGCAAGGTGGGAGTGGCAGCGACAATTTGATATTACGCATGGAAATTTTAATATTTCTAATTACAGTTTGTGCAAAGCGATGGTGATGAGGAGCTCCTGTTCAATGTACCCTTTACCGGCAACATTAAGCTAAAAGGAATTATCATACGAGGCTCCAATGATAACACACATCCAAATAGGCTTAAACTGTGCGTATATGTTAAAGTATTGTTATAGTCATGCTATTTTAAATAGGGAGTTTTTACCATTGTATTTAGCTTCAAGAACCGACCAAAGATGACATTTGATGATGCACGTGGCAAAGCGGATCAGGAATTTGAGTTGACGCGCGATTGCCGAGGAGAGGTTGAATACTCACCCAAGTAGGTGATCATTTCATTAATAGGCTTACTAAGTATCATATATGTATTATAACAGTTCTTTGATAGATTGACAGGCTTAAAAAAAAAGAAACAGAAAGATAATGAACAAAATTAAATTTTAATTAGATTAGTCTTTAAGTATATTATATTGATTCTATATACTATAAATATTTACAATATTCTAATTAACTTTATTACAGAGTGGTGACATTTTCCTCTGTACATCATTTGTCGCTGTATTTCCCTAGCAATTATGGCGATGATGTTACGCGCATTTACTATATAGGTAAGTAAATTTAGTTATATACACATAAATTATAAACCCTATTCTCTTACCATTCCTTTTTAAAGGTTTTCGTGGGGAGTTTACGGAGGCCCATTTCCATGGCGTAACTATTTGCAACTATGAGTCACGTGCCAATATTTCCGATCATAAAGAAAAAACCTTCGATGGAGTGGGTCGGGCCATACAATAATTGATTGAGGAATCAAGAGAGAAGGAGGAGATTATAAAAGCACTGAATATGTAATACTTACAATGCTGTAAATTAAACTTGTACAGATTATAGAAATGGAAATGTTTCTTTAATTTATTCTTTATTGTTTATCTTATTGATTTATGCTTATAAGATGAGATATCGAATCACGTGTGTCAATGTCAATGCATAACGCTTTTTATTACTCAATAGTAATTATTTTTCATAATCATTTTTTTTATTGTTTTCCATTTTTTATCTTTTCATGATTTGTAATAAATTGTTTATATGTATTTTACAAAGCGTTTACTTAAATGTATTTAATTTTACATTTATTACCGAATAATTTGTTATTTATTGCACTAGTTTTTTTTTTCATATTTGGTTTTCTTTTTATTATTTTAATATTATTTTCTCCATCTGCTCATTTATTGTAGTTGACATTTTCTTCGTTAAAGTATGCGTTTTTTTGGTTTGTTCAGTTTTTGTTTTGATATCTAATACATAGATTAATAGACATACACCATGTGTTCCATTTGGATAAAAACTTTCGATTTGCATGATTTATTTATGTTCTCCATTTACTTTACTTGAAACACATTGTGCATATACAAATGCAATAGGAGAAAACTAAATTGTATTTAAATGAATGCTTGAAATTCTTTTTCATTTTTGTTTTTTTTTTTTTTTTTAGGTAAAATTATTTAATATGTATATATATATATATGTATTTACAAATTGAATACTCATACAAAATAACGCGTTCATAGGCTGAAAAATATATGTGTGGGTGGGCGTATGTGTGATATAATTAACAAATTGTATTTGAAGTGTGTGTATGTGTGTGTGTGTTTGGGCCGGGGTCGGGTCTTTAAGTGGGAGTTGGCGTTAAGCAAAGATCGGTGATCAATTTGTGCGATTCTTTAGCTAGATATACATACATACATGTTCATGTATTTAGTTGAGGATTTGTATATGTATATAAATATGTATATATTTGATTTTATATTTTTGTCTGATTTTGTATGTGTGTGTGATTGAGAGTGGAATTAAAAAAAAGTTTTTTCTTAGTATTTGATTTTTATTTATTTTTGTTAAACAAAATTTGTGCTCTCGTTCCATAGTTGCAGTTAGGGTTTATATATATGTATACATATATATAATTACATTCGTATATTATATATATATATATCGACTGTAAGTACGATTTTTGCAACAAATCAATATTTTTTTTCTTATTTATTTTATTTTATTTTTTTTTTTTGTTAAAAAATACAATACGTTATTTTTTAGCTGATACCCCAAAAAATCGTCAGTTTTTATTTTTCATTTCAAAGAGTTTTACGTTTAGTATAAAAAATCATTATATCGAAAGTATAAAAATCGTATTAAGCCTTTCTTTTTATATATTTTTGTATTGAATTTTTGTTTTAGTTTTTAGGTTTTTCTTTTAGCAAAAGCGGGTGTATCTTCATCAAGCAGGTATTTCGAATGTTACTTGGCAGGATTATTATTTTTTTTTTACATTTTTTTGTTTTCTTTTTTAAATATATATTTTTAAATAGTTTTATAAAAGCTTTGTGTTGTGAATGTTGTGTTGTGATGTTGCAGGCCTGTTGTAGTTTTTTGCTTTTATTTATTTATATATTTTTATGTAATTATATTTTTTCTTTAGATTTTTAGTTGCACGTTTATAGTAAATATGTGTGTGTGTGTGTGTGAGTGTTGTCACTATTATATTAATTTATGTATGCTTATAGAACTCACATTAGGCGACATTGACTTAGCTCACTAACTGTTAATTAATTGGGTTTTCAATACAAGTTTGTATCTACAATGGAATTTATCAATGGTAATGGTATCAAAATCTGATTTAATTAAATTATTTAAAGCTTTGTGTGTTTTGTAAATGTTAAGAAACCAAATTATAAACACTCTTATATTGCCTTAGTGGAAATTCATTATTTAACACTTTAAAAACAAAAAATTAAAACAAAGTTAAAGAAAACTAAACTTGTTTTTATTAAAAATCTATTTACAATTGAATATTTCGCTACTTATGCACATAGAATTACTATTCAATTTAATAAATATTATTTAATTATATTTTCTTTTTTAGCTACGCGTTCCTACAAAATGCTCACTAAATTTTTTATTCTTTTTTATATTATTTTTATTTGCTTACATTTCAGATTTATCAATGTCGTTAATACAATTGAATTGCCATGAATATTGCTAGATATTTAGCCCCGTCCTAGAGTAAATAAGAAATGAAATTCAATTGCAAATTTACGAAAATTTACAAAACACAAATCAAAAGATCTGTGGAAACTGTCGCAGCTCAGTTTGGGGCTAGACATGTGCTTCGGCTTGCCGAGTCTACAGCTTAAAGTTTAACAAGTTACAATCAATTTTTTATTTATTTTTGTATTTTAACTAGCTTGTTTTTTTTATTATTTTTTATTATGCACTAAATTTTGCTTTGCGCTACATTATTTTATAAGAATTTTTGTATTTTTTTTTTATATAAATTTGTTTGTTTGTTAATTTAAATATCTACGGCTAAGTTATGTATTTATTTAGTTTATTTTATTTTTATTTTTTTGTGGCTTTAATTTATTTAAATCATCATCACATATCAAAAAGTTTACAAAAATTTTTACCTTAACATTTCTTTAGCTACATTTTGCATGTCTTTCTTCTGTTATTTATTTATTATGTTTTTCGTGCGCTTCAGAATAAAACATACAACAATAGATATTTTCTTCATATTTGCTTCTTATTTATTTATTTTTTTTGCTAACTTTTACCCACTTAACAATTGTTCTCAGTTAACAAATTTCACATTCAACAAACTCGTGAAGTTTGAACTTGTGAATATTTTAACCAAATCTTATTCCATTCGTTTTTAAACTGTTGTTAAACATTCTTTGTTTCTTTTATTTTGTTTCCTTATTTTAAGTTTTTAGTTTGTTTGTTGTCTATTAGTGTACGTGTGGGCATGTAAAAGGCATTTGTTTGGTTTCTTTTTGTGTATTTTTTGTATCATTGTGTTTTATTTTGTTTGTTTGTTTTTATTTTGGAAGAACTGAGCTGAAAAACCTGAAATTACTTTCACTATTTGCTAGCATTCCAATTATGTCAGCACATGATATGCCCAATTAAAATTTAAGGCTCTATTTATGTAGATTGTTAAACGTCAGAAATAATACACATTCGAGTTGATAACTCAGAGAAATGATTGATCAAAAATGTTTTCAATATTTTATTTTTTCAAACTTGTTTTTATTTTGTTTCCAACTAAAGCGCGTGTCTTTGTTAAGCTTAGTGATATTATGTCTATGTATTAGTTATTATTTAATGGAATAGTTTAGCTTACATTGTTTTCTTCATTTTTTTTTTACTTTAATTTCCAACCAAATTGACCAAATTCTACAACTGATTTGTTTTTTGTCATCTGAATATTAATAACTAATATTGCTTTCCATTGGGCTCACAATTGATGAGAGAGACAGGGCAAGGAAAATAAATAAATGAAAACTAAACAGCAATTCCAGTTGATTTTCTTTGCTTTTCCTTAAGATGCTTAAAATTATATTAACAGATACAACAAATTTATCATAAAACGAAATTCCAACAAGTTTCGATTCTACACATTCCGCCATAATATTTATAGCATACTTCACTGTGCCAAAAAGTATGCAATATAATTTTGATATTAGCGAGATAGTGTTCAAACACAATTGTTTAATACTCTATAGTGTTAATTGTTGTAACAATTGCATTAGTTGTTTGATTTTATGAATAAACACAATGCATAACTTTTGACTACGAAACGCACAGTTGATGCTGAAATTTGTATCTTTGCCAGAATTTTAGAGAATTTATTTATTTAATTGTTTTTAAATATCAGAAAACTTCTTTTACTCTTTTTGTCTTTCCTAGAATTTTACATAGAAAGCAAAGAACTACCTAAAGAGCTACCCGCCTGTGCGTTTCTTTCGTTCAGTTTATATAATTATTTAGCTTTCATTATTATTATTTATTAAACAACTTACTATACAAGCTCTCACAATTCTCAACTTCATTTCGCTGGCTACAAATATCTGTGTGGTTTTGCGTTTGTTAACAAATTTCGATTTTGCTTGAAATTTTATTTAGTACTTTATTGGATTGAAACAATTCAATTACAATTTATAATTATGATGACATGCTTGAAGTTTGCTTTTCATTTCATTATTTTTACATTTCCAAATGAGTTTTTACTCTTTACTCTTTTTCAATAAATTTATCTTTAGTTTTAAGTCTATCAAAATGTTTTATATTTTCATCATTTTTTTGTTGTTGTTGTTGAGTGTATTGCAAAAATGTGCGAATGTTTGGTTGTGTGTGTATAAAAAAATGTACATGTTTTTGTTCTAAACACTTTCAAAATGAATATTGGGCGAAGTTTTGTGTATTGACTGTCTTCGAAATGGAATCGTTTGTTGATATCGCAAATGAAACAGCGCAGCTGACGCTTAGTTAGTTTCGCTTCTACTATTTGTATTTATAATAAATTCATTTACTGTCATACAGCATGCCCGTTCTTCTCTGGATTAGCACGCTTGGCGGCTGCAGCCGCGCCCATTCGCCTTGCCCGCCAACGATCGATGGGCGTGTAGCAGCATATGAAAAAGGGCGGCACATGCGGCGAACTGCTGGAGCTTGAGCTGCCGCTATGGCTGAGCTGCGACTCGACTGTCAGCTCCGTCTGGACGCCGCTGCTGGTCATGCGCACCTCCGCCTGATAGGGCGGCGGAGATGCGGCATGATAGTCCAGCATGGGTGCCGCCTTGCATATAACGCTCGGCGGCTCCAGTTCGTGCAGCTCAAAGCTGTCCGACCGTGTGCTCGTCGGCGTTGTGGTCGAGGGCCGGAACTCGTGCGAGCTGCTCTCGACCATGGCAGTGCGATAGGTAGCGGCAAAATAGTTTGTCTCCAGATAGTGACACGATTCGAACAAATAATCATCGAACTGCAAGCGTGTCGTACTCTCGCCAGCATGCCCCATAAAGTTGCCCTTGTGCGACTGTGTCGATGGCGAGCCCAAGGCGATGGGCAACATGGAACGAGACATGGGCATCAGCTCCAAGGAGCTGGAGCAGCCAGCAGTAGTAGGTGCAGGTGCAGGCGCAGGCGCAGCGGCAGCTGCAGAGGATCTGCTTGTGCGTTGTTGTTCTTGCTGCTGCTGCTGTTGATGTTGATGATGTTGCTGCTGCTGCTGCTGCTGCTGCTGCTGCTGCTGCTGTTGCTGTCGCTGCTGTCTTTGCTTCATATCAACAATTTCTATTTCTTCTATATCACTAAAACTATTTAACTGTTTCAACAAATAATGCACATCATTTCGTTTCGTATAATCAGCGGCGTCGTGCTGCTGCTGTTGCAGCAATTGTTGCTGTTGTTGCTCTAACATTGCCGTCGTCTTAGTTTTTATTGTGTCTAGTGCTTGCAATGTTAATGGGGTGCTAACGACGGCAATGCCACGACTTGTGCTACGTGGGAGGTTGTCGATTTGTCGCAACTCGTGTTGCTGCTGTTGATGATGTTGTTGTTGCTGTTGCAGCTCTGGATAGGCCAGCGCCAGGCGTTGCTGCAGCGTTGCGCTGCTGAACGCTGACGAGGCCCGATGTGGTTCCAGTTTAGCAGACTCGAGTATACGATTGAATTTAGCTAATGCGCTAGATGCTGTTGATGAGCTGGTTGTTGTTTCTGTTTCTGTTGTTGTTGTTGTTGTTGCTGCTGCGGTGATCTTATGTCTTAGTTGTTGTTGTTTGGTTTGAGGCACTGTTGTGACGGTTTGTAGATTATCACCAACACGGCGACGCCCACTGCCCTGAGCATCGACGACATCCGCAACGTTGTCAACAATGACAACGCTTCGATCATCAGTGGATGCAGTCCTATTGTCATCCACATCATCATCATTACCATTGTCATTATCGTCGTCGTCGCAGACATCCTCATCAACATCATCAATATCAACGCCATCCTGCAGCGTTTCGGTAACATTCAAATTCAAATTCAAATGTAAACGCTGCCGCAACAGCAAACGCTGCGTCTTCGTATCGATGGGCACAGCGCCGGGTGGCGCCGGTGCCGCAACGGATGCAGTTGCTCCAATTAAACCATGTCCGGCGGCTATAACCGCCGCCGCTCGCTGCTGTGCTGTGGCCCTAGCTAAATTCTTTTGTAAAATCAACTTCCTCGACGAAATGATGTCATTATTGTCGCTCCCCCGCGATTACCGGCTGTCGCGGGTGGAGCGAGGCCGCCCCTAACTGGACGTACTGGCGATGGGCGAGACGGGTGACAGCGGACTGCGTACGGCCTGTTCGCGCGGACAGCCAGTGAGTGTGATCACCAGCTTACGGCTGCCGGCCTGATCGCGATGCTCGCACAGCCAAACGCCCTGCCAGGTGCCCAGCGAGAGTTTGCCATCGGTAATGGGGATTGTCAGTGAGCTGCCCAGAAAGCAGGCCTTCACGTGTGCGGGCTGTAAGGCAGAGATCGAATAGAATTAAAGATACCCATATATTATTTATATCATTTATATATTTGTATAGCTACCATGTCGTCGGGTCCTTCGCACGAATGCCTATAGGGCAAACCTTCGGGAACTATTTTATTCAACATCATTTCCATATCGTCTCTGTGAATCGAAATATATATTAAATATACATCTATTGAATATCTTGTGCTTGTTATGACTCACCTGACGTCTGGATCCCAGCTCTCGTTTAACGCTAAACTCGCCGAGGTGTGAAGTACTGCAAGAAAAAGAGAAATAATTGCAAATGAGACAAAGTGAATGCGGCGTCAATTAATTTGTGGTTTAACTTTGAATGCTCTGGCCAATAGGCAATTTAATAGCTAACGCTTATTAGACCATTACGTAGGCGCGCCACGCCCCAAACATACAATGCATTTCCAATTGAGCTGTAAAGCTAATTAGCCAAAATGTTTAACACGAATCGTAATCTCTGCCAGATAGCTCCAACTTTGTGGTAGATTATTAATGAGCTTAAGGCACGCCGCGAAAGCTATTTTCAATCATCTTTCATTACAAATTCCATAAAATTATATGACAAAGCAATTGTTACGGTCGTTAATTCGTAGATAGCTTATTAAAAAACAAAAGGAAAATCTTTGGCATTTTCAGTTGACTTTCATTTAAGTGCATGACGTAAAACTACATGCAAATGGAGCTTTAAGAAAATGTGGGAAATATTGAAGAATTTTAAAATATTTTTTACACATTTGTTAAATTACATATTTATTTATTATTTAAGAAAAAAAAACTCTTTAAAGTAAGATTCTATTATAAAATATTTCTATTTAGCTTTAGTCTTTTCAAGCCATTTTATTTATATATTTTTAGGTTAATTTTAAAATATATATTTTTTTTAATAAACTTGTTAACATTTTTAATTAAATATTATTAGTTCTTTTTTCATCAAAAATTTGGCTTTAGATATCGAATATCTAAGAAAATAAATGTTACATAGTTGACATTTTGTAAGAAAACAAATGCCTCTCACATTACAGGTGAGAATGGCTAGCGTTATTTTTCATCCCCTACTGAAACAAAAGTATTTCAAGTGTTGATATAGAATATTCAGAATTTAGAATTGAATTCTTAGAAAATTAATTGAGTGAAATATTAGGCGATTCTTTTTATACCCTGAACCCATTGAAAATGGGAAATCAGGGTATAATGGTTTTGTTAAAAGTATGTAACAGGCAGAAGGAGGCGTGGCAGACCCCACAAAGTATATATATTCTTGATCAGGGCGACAAGCTGAGTCGATTTAGCCCTGTCCGTCTGTCTGTCCGTCCGTCCGTCCGTCCCTCCGTCCGTCCGTATGTATGAACGCGTCGATCTCAGAAGATATAAGAGCTAGAGACATAAACTTTTTTTTAAAATGTCCGTACATATCACGCGCTTATCGAGTTTATCACTAAAAAACGATAACTCATTCCGATACTTTTTTATCGATAAAAAACCTTATCGAAGATCACTTAAAAAATTATATCTCCTACATTTTTCAAGCTAGAGTCTCCAAATTTAAAATGTATATAAAGATATATTTTATACAATTTCGGTTTTTGTTAAAATTTACCCTCCACCCCTAAATCCACCCCCTCACCCTCATCTTTGTAAAAGTCGTATATCAAATACTAGAGACTTGTGATTCGGTATACACATACATTTTAACATTATGATTACGTTCTGAAAGTTTCATTACGATCGTACGTCTAGAAATTAAATTATTCAACAAATAAGTTGTCATATTGCCAACACTGCAGCGCAACCCAAGCGCAATCGCCTGTATATGTGAGTGTGTGTATATGCGTGTGTTTGTTTGTATGCGTGTGTGTGCGTGTGTTTGTTTGTATGCGTGTGTGTGTTTGCTAATTATTATTGAAATATCAGTTGCTTGTAGGGTTCAGGGGATCTCGTAGTCGAGCTGTCTCGACTAGAGCTTTCTTACTTGTTAATATAGTTAGATTTAAAGATAGCATTGAAGCCCAACAGCGACTATTTAAACTATGCATATACACAAAAAACTATTCCAAGAGTAAATACTTTAGAAATCCAAACAATTTATTGGCTTTATTGCAAATTTACCAAAATGGACTTCGAAATGCGCTTCAAGCTCCACTTGGCCCACAGTTCACAAAAACTTAAACAAAAATTCTTTGACATATCACACACATACACACATACAGTAGACCCTACAGTTTACAGTTGTTTTGTGCTAAACATGACCAATTCATGTCTTGTTTGACTTTGAGGCATTTCGACAAAAATTTCATAGCCTAGTTTTTGCGACTCGCCCGAAGATGGGCAAATTGGCCAAATGCCAGCAAAAGAGACCGACGAGCATTCAAATTGAATACTAGCGCTTAAAATCATTTAGTGTTAATAATAAATAGAGCCATAGAACGGCCGTAACACTTTAATTTGCACACTAATTGCATATTCATGAATAAAAGAGTGGAGGCAACAAAAACAAATGAGTGGAACGCTGCGCAAATTAGTTTATTATTAAATCCCACAGATGTCATTTGAAGCCCCCGAGCGATCTATGTGCGTAAGAGAGACTATCTCAGTATGTATGTATGGGTGTGTGTGTGTGAGTCTGTGTGTTTGCTTGTGTTTATCAAAGTTTAGGTTTCAAGTCCTGCTGGGGGGTTCTTGCTAAATAATTTCCGAAAAAATGATTATGTCATGTCGGACATGTGTAAATGGACAACAGAAATTTGAATGTTAGACAGACAAACACAAACAAACATAAGTCGAGAGTGTTGTGGGCGCGAGTGATGGACTAGCTGTTACCCTATTATATCTAAACATGAATACGGAATAAGTGAAGTCGATGCTAGTGGTAACTCGATATTTATCGATGATAAATTAAGTATGTGCTAAACTTTACCTATATCTAGTATATTAAAATAAACATAAGTGTAATTAGCAATCATTCTAATTATATATTATTCAAGAAAAACGAGATGGAGTTCAATCGATATTTCATAGATTTTTGCTAAAGTAACTGCCAAACTCGATATTTATCGATTACAGCCAAATCGGATTTATAGATTTATGTATGCTTTAAATCGGACCCTAATAAAATGATATGCTTACAAGAAGCGCTGACAAGTTAACATCGATATTTATCGATTTAAAGAATACATTAACTTCATGATTTCGGCAATTGTCTGTCATAGCCTGTAACACGCAAAGCTTCATTCCGCTATTCACTTTCAATTCGTATATACGTCATACCCGACAAAACGAAGCGACAAATTGAGAGAGAGAGATTGAATCAGAGCCAGGAGGCAGAGAGCAGAGGATGTTGCGGGCTGGAGGGAGGAAATAAACAAGCCGGAGGCACAATCTCAAATGGACAAGCGGACAATGCAAATGAAAATGAACTCAAAACTGACAGCCAAAGGGCAGCAGCCCCTATACAAATTTGCAAATTGATTTCAGTCCGGAGCTGAACGAGAAGGAGGCGGCGGCGGCGGCTGCGGCGACGGGACATAGACCAATTGTGGCAGGAGGCGGGCAGCGACCGCAATTAGTTGACACTCGGTAATATTGCTAGCGGAGCGGGGGCTGAAGGGGGCGCTGCGGCTGACTGCAGTTCCGGCAGGCTTTTAACTACAGACATACTGACATCACACACATACATGCATATGTATTTGTAAGTGCGCCAACTATAAATATGTTAATGCGTTAACATAATTGTGCGTATCGCGGCTTTCGAGTGGCCAAAAAGGTAGAATAACCAGCAACGCAACCTCTCCAAACACTGCTTCTCTCCCTGCTCACCCTCCCCTCTTACTTAACTGACATACTATTTTCATGCAGCAAAGCGCCACAACAAACGGCTGTAAAAGGAAAAGGGTTTGAGGGCCTGGAGCAGCAGCAAGCGGCTTTAATATGATTTAGCCATGGTAGCAGCAGGCAGGGGGCCTGAGCCAGGCTGAGGGCAGCGACATTTGTACGCGTCGTAGCATAGCCCTTGTTTGCCAATGGGCAGATGTGCTAAAGGCGCTCAGGAAACACATGCAAGCGCGTAACGGAGGCAGCAGCTTACAGAGCGCCACGTTTTATTGCACTGCCACAAAAATGGGGCATGCGACTTAATAAACAATAAAATATTGTAGAAATGTAGAACTGTATAAACTGTATAAAATGTGCAATAAATTTTGTGAAATATATTACGCACTCTTTACGATTGCAATATTTATGAGATGTGGATTTCTTTGCCGCTAAATTTAGCAGAAAACTTGCTTAGTAAAATATACAAATTATATATAATTATTTTTTAAAATATTTATTAAAGCCATACGAGATGACCTTAAAAATATATAATTCAAGTATTAAGCTGAAATAATTCATTTTTAATCTGATATTCATTTTCGTTTAGCATAACGTTTTAGCATAAATATGTATATTGACTACGTAACAGCATTGAGCAGGATTGAACCCTCACAATATTGATTAGGCAATATATATTTAGATGCAATTATTAACTTTAAAGTTTACATTTTAGTAATTGTGGAAAATTCTCATTTAGGAATACTTTCTGTATAAGTATTTACTCTACAATATTATTATATTAAATACTTCTTAATTACTCTACATTTTCCTACTCCAGTAAACCTTTTTTTTTATAGATTATTTTTCAATCTATATGAGCACTATACATATAAATCAATAACTATTCTACTTATTAATTCCAAATTTTAGATTTGTTTACTAAAGTGTAACTTTAAAGCTTATCTCTTCCTCTCTAAGCAAACAATTTAATCTGCTCACATATTTTTCTCGCAGTGTAGCCACGCATTCATTGAGTGGCAGATGGCGTTTTGTTGACTGCAGGGAAAGCACAGGGTGTTACAAGTGTGTGTGCACACACAGACACATATATGAAGGTATACATGTGAGTGCGTGTGAGTAGGAGTTAGATGTAAAATTTCGAGTGCTTGTTGTTGTTGTTGCTGCTGTTGGCTTCTCACATTTAGCGGCGCGTTTAGGCACTACAAAAGTTGCTAATGTTTTTAAAAGAGGCCTTTTTTATTATACAAAGTCAAACATTCTGACAGCATAAGCAAGCACAAGCCACACACACACATACATACATATATATACATACATAAAACCACAATACTGACACACACACACACATGTGTAGAGGAAAAAGCGTCTGCGGCTGCTGCAAATGTTGAACAATGGAACTGCGGCTCGCTTATGTTTCTCATTCATTCATATATGCATGTGCATACATAAGTAGCAATTGTGCCTCTGTGCGTGTGTGTGTGTGCATATTACAAGATATAACGCAACACGAAACGCTTAAATTCATCAACCTTATTACACAGCGTGTTGGCTTCATTTTGTGGTCAAGAGCTGAAGCACAAGTAGCCGAAAAAAAAGAGAAAATGTTTATAGCATGCTTACAGGCGCAGCGCAGCCTGAGCAGCTGGGGCAGGAGTTGGAGAACAAGAGCGGCTGGCGGATGGCGGATGGGCAGGTGGCAGCAAGGGCAAAAGTAGCACGAGAGGCCAGGTGCAAGCGCACCTGCTAACCGCTCATTAAAACAAAAAGAGGCAATACTATTGTCATATGACGGAAGACTTCATACACTCGCTGAACAGACCTATGGCAGATATACTTGAAACAAGGGACCACAGCTAGAAATTAAATATATAAACTAGGTTTGAAAAATCCTATTCCGCTCTCTTCGTTTCGACTAGGAGTTTTTGTTTGCAGAGATACAAGTTTGTAAACTTATGAGTAAAAAAAATAAGAACAGATTAATATACATACTATATATATTCTAATTTTTATAAAAATAATATTAGAAGAAGTCATTTAGTTTTCATATTAAATACCTACTAATGTTAGTAGGAGATTAGGTTAAATTTCCAAAGAAAGTTTTTTATTTGAGAGACAATTTTCAGCACATTTAATGTGAAGCTACGAATTCCTATAAATATATTATATTAACAAAAAATTTTTATATTTTTTAATCATATAGAGTTCCCGATTTTAATTAGAGTATCCTTAAGCTAATTATTTTCATCATATGAAACGAACCTGTCTCTTGCGACTTTTTGTATAAATATCGTACTTTCCCATAAACTGAGCTCAGAGAACTATACTTTATGAGGCTCTATGCCATAAACACAGTAAGCGTCGCAATTACTATGCTTGCAGTAAGGGTATAACAAGTCGACCCTACAACTAACACACACACACATACAGACCCATACACACACATATGCTCGCAGCTAGTCACATGGAACTAGTTCAAGTTGTTCATGGCAAACAAACGTAAAATGTTTGGTTTGTTGTCCGTGTCGCCCTGTTCCTATTGTTGTTTTTACTGTAGCCTTTGACTCTGCTCTTTTTTTTTTTTGCATAAATAATATTGATTTATTGGCTGGCGCAGCATTTGCGGCTCATAAGCGAAACAATTTTTAATGCTAGAGGCGCCACCTCGTCCATGGAGCCACGTCGTGGACTCCGCAAGGGAGGGCAGACAAAGGGGATTACCTGAACCTTGGGGCAACCTATGGAAACGAATATGTGTGACACACACACACACACACACACACATACATGGCACACATTTCGATGCCATGGCATCGTTTGCCTTACTTCGATTCAAATGTCCTTGTTGCGGGCCATGTGAAGTTTTCTACGACAGCCAAGCCTGAGAGAGTCACGTTCTCGCAGGTGCCTGTCAAAGTTCGTGTTAGTTAACTGCAAGTTGGGACAAACAGATGTCACTTGGCTGACGAAAGACTTAATGAAATTCCAAGAAATTCCGAATTTCAGATTTGCCTTCCAAATGCAAACTATAAACAGATATCAGATAGATAAAAAGACAGCGGAAATAAGACTTTTGAATATGTTTACGAGTAATAAATAGATCTGTACGGGAAATTGAGGTTATGTCAAGTTAAAATTTAAGAAAACTAGATGACATTAGATAAGAATGTTGAGCTCAGTCCATAAAGCCCTTCCAGTACAAAAGAATCATGGAATGATGTAAATGTAAGCTCTGCGCAGTGTAGAGGGTATCTCATAGTCGGGCACTTTTAACTAAAACAATTTTACTTATAGTACATTACTTGACGGGCCATAATTAGGAGAGGTTCTTCATTGATTATTGGTTGTTAATTTCTATATCAGAGATAAATCTATGTATATATTATATGAAAAATATATGTAAAAAACATTTTCAATGGGTTCAAGGTATATAAACAATTATTTTAGCAAAATCTAGGAAAATCTGAGTACAAAAACTACAGTATTTGTTAATAATATGAGCTATTTTATTCGTAGCTCGGAGCGGTATTTAAGTTGGCTAAAGTAAAACGAAAACAAAACGATTTACTTTGTGCTGCTTTACTATTTCCATTGTTTTTTTTTTCGCTACGTTTCGCTGTCACGAATACAAGGGACACAGCACACACACACACACGCATTTACCCCTCTCCCACGCCTTTACACACTCACACACACACACAATAAATGTTAAAGCGTCGCAATGTTACTTTCATAGCCTCCACTCCCCCTACTCCACACTCCCACATCAGACCCACTTTCGGTTTCAGCTGATTTATTTGGTGTTGCTTCCCTTTCGACTACGCACAGGACATTGGGGAGTCCTTTTTGTCGTCGTCGTCGTCGTCGTCGGCGTCGTTGTTGTTGGCTTTGAAAAATATGCTCGGGTTATAAATTGAAGTTGAGCCATTTATATGATCTTGCGATTATGCAGCAATTTGCTAGAGAGCCAACGAATTTGCTCCCCCAGGCAACGAAAGCTGTTGCAAAAACAATCGAGTATCATGTAAGGGCGAAAAACAGTCTATTTAGGTTGAGCTATATATTATGGGGAAGTAACTCCGTTACAAACACAGATATTCCGAATTTCAGTTTATTTTACATCTATTTTTATACCCTGAACCCATTGAAAATGGGAAATCAGGGTATAATGTTTTTGTGTAAAAGTATGTAACAGGCAGAAAGAATCATCGCAGACCCCATAAAGTATATATATTCTTGATCAGCACGACGAGCTGAGTTGATATAGCCCTGTCCGTCTGTCCGTCCGTCCGTCCGTCCGTCCGTCCGTCCGTCCGTCCGTCCGTCCGTCCGTCCGTCCGTCCGTATGAACGCCGAGATCTCAGAAGATATAAGAGCTAGAGAGCTGAAATTTTGTGTGCATACTCGTGTATACCATACGCAGTACGAGTTTGCTTTATTTTTTCGATAACTCATCCGATAACTTTTTTATCGAGAATAATCGAAAAATTGATTTTGTTTTTTGAGCCTTATCGGAGTACTATTAGACGTAGAGACTTCAGATTTACTGTGTATATACAGATAATGAATACAAACATTTTGTAATCAACAGATTTTGGATGCCACGCCCCCTTCGCCCCCAATTTGTAAAAAACGCATTTCAAGTAGTAGAGACTTGTGCTTCGGAATGTACACACATTTTGACCATATAATTACGCCCAGAAAATTTCATTAATATCGTATGTTTACAAAAGAAGTTATTCACCAAGTAAATTCTCATACTCTTGCCCACACTGCAGCGCAGCCCAAGCACAGTCGCTGCTTACTGCGTAGTTAGCAGAGCGCGGGCGCGTGAGGGTGGATGCATGTGTAAGTGTGTGTGCGTGCATAAAAGAAGTGCAGAATGATAAGAATATCAGCTTGGAGGGTTCAGGGTATCTCCTAGTCGAGCAGTCTCGACTAGAGTCTTCTTACTTGTTTTATTAGCTATACATTTTGTTCTGTGTATATCATGCTTTGAACAAAACAATGACTGTAAGATCTTTATATTCGGTTCCCTCTAGATGTTAATCTAAGGCCTTAAGACAGGGCACATTCTAGATCAAACATATTTCACATTGCGGTTACATCAACTTTTCTGCTTTTCTAGCTGTTTTCCATCCATATAATTTAGCTCACGGAATTTTACCAGTTTTGCTAAGGAAACTCCAGCTAGCAATTTACCGGAAGCATTTCACATAAGAGCATTATACATTTCAAGCAAGGGAAAACATTTCATTTTTATAGCGCATCTTGATTCAAAGAACCTTTTTTTCATTTTATTTATTTTTTCCTGTCCACTTTTATGTTGTTTGGAATTATTTGAATCGAATTTTCTGTTGTATTTTCTATTTAATAAGTTACCATTAAAATTGGCCTCTATCTCTAGCTAGCTCTTTCGCACAGTTGTTGTCTTCTTCCCTTTGCCTTTGGTGCCTATTGAAACAATGACAGTGTATTGAGGTCAATACTAAAAGACAACAAGAAAAACATATGGCAAGGTTGCTTTGAAATAATTTTTTGAAATTAACTTTTTTCTGTGCCATTTTGTAAAGGGGTCGCAGGTGGACGAGCTGGCAGGCAGGCAGGCAGGTGAAAAAGGATGGGGCAGAGGTTGCCATTTGATTTGTGATGGCGCTGCAAAATTTTGCCTAGCTGTGACAAAAGGAAGAGAGAAGCAGGTGCACGTACAGGTGCAGGTATTGCTGCCGCTCGAGAGGGACCTGACACACACACACACACATACAAACTCAGACTCAGACAATACTCGCACACACAGACACATGCACTTTCACATATTTAAGTAAAGTGAGTCTAATTAGGAAGTCCTTTTAAGAAAATCAATAAACATGTCTTGACCTCAATTAGATTCCGCTTACTACAGTTCACAATACACACGTAGCCAAAACGGATCCCCAGACAATACGAAACACACACACACACACGCTCACCCAGCACAGAGATTCATTTTAGCGTGCTGGAGCTAAATCGGCATGGAGGAAGGAGCAGAAGGGGCATAATAAACACACGTGCTTTTCATTTGGCCAAGAGCGAAAGAATAACACGAACAAATGCTTTGGGCCAGCGGAAGTTTGAATGCTCTATGAGCATAAAGCGTACATACATATGTGACTATATAGGATCTAATGGGAATTAACAAGTTTGCATGAAATAGTCAAGGCAGAAAGGGTTGATAGGAGGATGAATATAGTAATAGTAGCAGAATGAGTAGTAGTAGATTGTAATAGCAGTAAATAGTTGTAGAAAGTAGGTAGTAACAGTAGTTATTAGCAGTAGAAGCAGTAGTAGTATATAGTAGTATATGGTGGAGTAGTAGTACTAGATAGTAGTATATTGTAGAGTAGTAGTACTAGATAGTAGTACATGGTAGAAGTAGTAGTACTACATAGTTGTAGATGGTAGTAGCAGAAGTATTAGATAGTAGTACATGGTTAAAGTAGTAGTACTACATAGTAGTAGATGGTAGTAGTAATATTAGATAGTCGTAGTAGTGTATAATATTAGTAATATAGTTGATAGTAATAGTAGTAGAAAATAGTAGTATATGGTAGAAATAGTAGCAGTAGTAGTATATAATAGTATTAATAGTAATACTAGTAATAGTAGTCGATAGTAGGAGTGATATTAGGAGGAACGAAAGTACTATATAGTATATATTAGTAGTAAATAGTAAAGTATTAGAGAGGAGCAGTAGTAGTAGCAGATGGCAACAGCAGTAGTAGTCGTAGTGCTTTAGCTGGCATTATTATTAAAAGCAGTAATAGTATATGCAGTGGTAGTAAAAAATCTCTTCAACACAGATTGATTAACAAAGGCATAATACCCGCCGCTAGAGCATTGGGAGAAAGAGACGGCCTTAATAGAGACTCGACTGGGCTAAGACGATTTGTGTGCACTATGGGAAGGCAGGCACAGGCAGAGGGAGGAGAGAGGCGAGATTACGGGCAGTCCCTGGTGAGGAATGCGGGAAGGCGGGGCCGATGGAAAGAAGAAGTTTGCCTCGAGCATTCACACGCCATAGCCACAGAGCCATGACATGAAGACATGAGAAACGACGCTGACGACGACGACGACGACTGCGATTGCTTTTCACTTTGAGGCTCCATCTAAGCGGCCCAAAACTATGCCCCAATTCCCCCTCCGGCTGCCCCTGGCGCCCTGCACCTCCTGCTGGCTGCTCCAACTGGCATTTTATGATACGATTTTATTTATTTGCCCATGTCTGAAACGAAACTCAGCTCTCGGCACTGAGAACGCGCGTCCTGCCATTGTAATGCAAACTGTCAACAAGACCGCAAATGCTCGAGGCTCACGTATTTGTTGTTCTCATTGTTGCTGCTGTTGTTGTTGTTGTTGCTATTGTTATTGTCGCATTTGATGCTGTCAGAAGTCGTTGGGCCACAGGAATTTGGATGGGAAAATAGTGCAGAGTGTAGAGTGCAGCTTAGCTAAGCTAAGCTGTCATTGCAATCCATCTATGGAGCAGTATTTCAACAGTTTATACATGGTACATGGTATATAATGTATTATATATAAGATCTGTATGCTAATGTGACAAATGATATGTGGTTTGTTTGACTGATGCCAGCAATATTATTGAAGCTTATTGTTAGATTCAAAAATATATTTCATTGTAAATATGCCAAGTTCACGGTAAGTGTTTACTTTTAGCATTTATTAAGATCCTTCAATTCACTTGGAATATCTCAAGTTTCTCTCAAATGTTCTCTCATAAGATATCAATAGACTCAATATTTGTTTTTGAATTTTTGTTTCACGACTTTTCTCTCCTCTTGTAAGTTAATCTACTCGAGTCTTTGCCTGGCTCCTTTCGCTATCAATAGCCAAGCCCATCCTTAAATTTTCCTGAACTAAGAGCAGTCTAAGCATTTCAATTTGGACTACAATTAAAGTCAACTGCCAGACTAAAATTTTACTGATATAAGGAAATTTTGAACCAGCTTGCAAATTGAATTGTAAATGTCCCAAGCTCATATTAGATCAAACAATCAACAATTACAGCATTTGATTTAAAGCATTGAATTACAGTTACGTTAGCCTTGCGAACTGCATCTCTGCATCTACAATGAACTGACAATTTTCCTAAATATTTAGCCATATACCCAAGCATCGAGAAATCAAATTGTCATTGGACTTGAATATCGAGTGGTCAATGAGAATGTGGACAATTCATTTGCTTTGTATGTGTCGATTGATGCAGCAATAGAGTCGACAATTTGTGCCAAATTAAATCGATGTCAACGTAGTTTTCGGCACTCAACAAAGCCGATGACTAAGGGGTCACGAGACCGGAGAGGAATCTATGCGCTTTGTCACTTAACCCAGTTTACTTCCTTTAGCCAAATGAACTATCCTACTGCTGACAATATATCCATTTATATATATGTATGTATAAAAGTCTCTGTTGAAACGTAACTTTTAGCTTTTAGCAACATTTCCATATATGTATGTTTGTGTATGTACATATATTTTCGTACTTTGCGCTTAGCAAGTTTTACATTTTGTTGTTTGCTCAGCTGAACTTTGGAGCCAAAAGCCGCTTGGCTTCAAGTTCTATTTCTAATCTCGGCTGTCAAATGAAATGGTTTTGTTGAAAAGTAGATACACTGCTGATTTTACCCTCGAATAGCTCTAATTCATTTGTGTTACATGTTTCATTCTAACGTGTACCTATTATTATTGCGCTTTCAACATGTAAAAATTGTTTTCTATTTTTCTGTATTTAGTTTTTAGTATGTCGTTTCTAAGAGGTAGAATTTTAGATATTCTTTAACAAGACTTGTTCGCAAGTGCTCTTTAACGACATAGACTGTGTAACATGTACTTTATAGCGTAATTTTTCGGTGCACGGCAAATAATAACTACATACTTATCTCGATTTCTATCTTTTTATTTTATAATATATTTTATTGAATTTAATTTTCCTTGAACATTTTCTAATGATCATATAAATATTTTATTTAACTTGTACCTAGAATTTATTTATCATGTACCAATCTATAAAGAGCTATACATATAAATTGTCCCTATGATACAATATATATCATCCCTACTTGTCAAGCACCAACACTACAAAACTATTCATATATTAATTTAGCATGGGCTATCTAGACATTATTTCTATGTAATTTAGGTATGTTTCTACATAATCTCAAGAACTGTAGTAGAAATAATCATTTTTCATTGATTATTAAAATAATAAAACACCTACGTATGTCTTATCCTCTCAAATTTCTTATAGGAATCATCTCTACTTACTTTGCATGTGACATAATCCCACAGAGAATTGCATCAGCTCCGGCATTTGTCTAAGTATCTCTTCGGTGACCAAATGGACGCCGCGATGCTGCGGCCTTAGATTGATTTTGCGCTGAAACCAGGCGGAGCCGAACTGCAAGCCAGCCGCATTGCCATCGCCAACGCCAGCGCCGGCGCCAGCGATGCCGGCGCGTCCGCCTCGATGATTGGCCGATGCCATGGTGCTGTTGGAGGAGCTGCTGCGTATGTTGCTATTGCGACTGACGCTTTGCTTAATGTTGGCCGTGCCACCGCCGCCTCCAGCAACTCCAACGCCGCCGCCACCACCGCCTCCACCACCACCACCACCGCCACCAGCGACGCCGGCGCAGCCAGCTCCACCGCTGCCGCTGGTCGCTTTCGTGTTGCCGGCGTTTGGATTACTGCTGCTACTGCGACGCCGATGGCCGCTGCGTCCGCCGCTGCGTGCTGTTGCTGTTGCAGCTGTTGTTGATCCCGCTGCTGCTGCTGCTGCTCCTCCTGGTGGTGGACTCTGTGTGGATGCTTGACGCTGTGTTTTTACCTTGGACGCGGCGGCGGCGGCGGCAGCAGCGGCTGATGTCGTGGGCTTTGATGACGACGACGTTGTGACGACTCTTTGGCTCGGGGCTCCAGTCAGGACGAGGACGAGAGCAACGACGACGACGACTACAGCTCCTCACGCACACGCACTCGAGCAACTACACACACTTGCACATACACACGCACACACCCTCGACAAAAGGGTGTTTTTTTTCTTCTTTAATATTATTTTTTTCTCTTCACTTTGAGCACTTTTCTATCAACTTTTTTTGTATGCAATTAAATTTATTTTGCTTGTATTTATTATTTAAACTTTTTTAGCCACTTGATCGCCTTGGCAGATTCTGCAAAGAAAGAAAAAACAAATTAAGCAAAATTAATTTTTGTGAATACATTTTAAAAATACTAATCTTTAATATCTATATATATGTTCAAAAGAAAAACTTTTTTAGTTTTCCGACATTTTGTGTTGCTGCTCGAGATGCAGCATAGCTTGAACTAAATCTAATACTTTGTACTAAATTGAGTCTTAAGTCTGCTTGACACACAACTAAAGCTATAAAAGGCTCTTTCTTGCTTGGCAATAATAGTGATTAGTTTACCTTTGGCTATATCAAATAAATCACATTTATTGTATGTCTCTCTCACAGCCAATATGAAAGTCGCCCACAATCAACAAGTTTTAATTGCGTCCAGTGAATAACAACAACAAGCTCTCAACCACATTTACTGTTTATGGCTATGGATATCAGCAGCAGCAGCAGCTGGTGTTGACCTTGCCAATCGATTGAGCAAAGGGCCAATAATGGGAACTAGACACCGCATTAGCTAAATCTATGTAAATGGCGAGAAAAACAAATGCCTAAGAAAGAGAGAAAGAGTGACAAATAGAGGGAAAAAGTGTAAAACAAGTGTTTGTAGGCAGTATGCAAATCCAATTCCAATTAGAATAATACAATCACACTGAGATGGGGAAAGATGAATAAAAATACCCGAGATTTTGAAAAGTGAATATATATCGATATTTAAATATATCGACACAGCGAAAAAAAAAGCAATAATAAAAGCAATGTAATTAGTATTGAAAGTAATCTCTAATTACTACTATCATAGATATACAGGTGAAAATTAATAATTTAGGTGATATATACATGTGTGTGTGTATATCTTAAAAATGGCCTTAGCTTTTTAGTTTACTATTTTGACTCTATTTAAAGTCTGGTCACTCTTAGCTGTAAGGATTTCAAAGCAGCACACAAGCCTACTTACACCCATAGGCATGCAGGTCACAATAGACAATTGTACAAGAAAGAAAAAAGCAAAGCTAAAAGTCAAAAAGTGGAGTAAATTTGTTGCGGCACAATTGGGCACGTGTCGAACAACTGAAGCTCGAAGGAGTCGACAGGTGGAGCAGGGGCATGGCAGGTTAGCTGGTGCACAAATCGAAGCAGTGTTCACGACTTAAGGTGGGGAGTAAACACACACACACAAGCATACAAGCACAAACAGCTGCATGCAGGTGTGTAGGCACAAGGAATCAACGAAAAATGGTGTTCAAGTATCGTAGTTCACAAGTTGAGTGCACTCACACACACAAACACACACATATACATAGACGTTCTTAAAGAGAGAGAGGCAAAAGCAATCGAAATGCATTTGAATTGAGCAGCGAGCGCTGATTGCATACATATTTACATATCTATATACCCGTATGTGAACATGCGTGTTTATGTGTGCGGGTGGGTGTATGCTCTATAATTAACAAAAAAGGTATTAAAAAAAGGCACAAACAAATTTATTTATATAAAAAGGGCAGAGCACTTGCCATACAAAACGATTTACACGACACTAAAGCTAAAAACGGAATAAAAAGAAATTGAGGAGGTTAGAGAGCGACGTCATGGATGAGAGTAGCAGAAGCAGCAGCAGTTACAACAATAACAACCGCGTTAAGGCCGCGGCAGGTACTTTTTTACGGTGCTACTGTTCAAATTTGCATATGCTTTAAATATTTAATGTAATACAAAAAGAGGAGACAAGTACCCAAGCTGAAGGGATCTGACAACGCAACGCACAATGTGCCAATTGGGCAGCTTCTGTACAATCCAATTGGAATACTCAATGGCAAGCGGAAAAGTGGTCAAAAACAAAAAGAAGAAATGAAGGAACGCAAGTCATATACAAATATGCTGCAAAATGTTCGCGTATTTGGCAAAAAATCAATTTTCCGTGTGATTGCCAAATGCAATTGCCACAAGAATGAGGCGCAATATCACACAGGCACACACACATGGGGACACACATGACAAAAAAAAGGAGTGAAGAAAAGTGAAACGAATTGAAGAAAAACTTCTTGGGTGTCCCTGGACAGACGCGACACGAGTCAATTGCAGCCCTAGAAAACAGCCTTACAGCTGTGTAGCACGCCCTACGCAGTGTTTGTTGCCTGTTTTGCCATTTGGCTTTTCCATAAGTTTTACTGTTAATTATTGACATAACAAATGCGGCCCCAACTAGAACTGATGACGGCAACAACAGCAGATCCAATCAGAACCACCACTCTCACACACACACACAAGCGCACGCTGGAGAGAAAGAGAAGCGAAAAGGCACACGCGAAATTGCTTAAATTAAACTTGACGAAATAAAAGGGCGCACATAAAGCCAGGCATATGAGACTAGCTGTATAATTTTCAGCATTTATTGTCCTTTCTGTGGGTTGTTTTGTGTAAGCGAAATGAAATGAAAATGTGAGCCTACCGCACTCTTAGTATTTGTATTTGTATTGACACGCACACACACACAAATCACGTAAGCATCAAATTTAAATGCACTTAATTACATTTAATTCGTGTTTGCTTTTGTTTTTTATATGGAGAGAACGGCGAAGGGCAGCAGACCAGGCAAAGTGCCGCTGTAACACAAACCGTACGTACGTGCGCGTCCGTCTGACAGTCCTATTAGATGCGCTCTCTCTGCTGCTGCTTCTTCTACTACTTGTTTTTAGTTATGCGTGTGCGCCAAGTTTCGCGTGCCAATAGTTTTTGCACGTGCAGCGATACTATCGATATGTTTCTTTTAAGCCCATCGACAATTATCTAAAAGCAATAATTTGAAATCAAACGATAGCAGAATAGTCATATACGTTAAAAGCGAAGCCAAGCGCAGAAAGCCTATATTTCAACTGCGTTTCGATCGATAAATAACACGTAGTTATCGATATACCGCAACCGTGCAATCGCTTGTGATGAGCGGCCAAAACAAAAAATGCATTTAAAATTTCCGTTCGCTATTTGCTGTGGTTTTATAAATAAAAAATGAAAAGAATAAGCGGTGCTTACTTTGCTGTTGTTTATTTGGTTGGTGTTTGTTATACTTATTAGTTTATTTAATTAAATTCACTGCGTGGGTGGGCGAGTTGTGTGCTGATAAAAGTGCTGTTGCTGCTGACGGCGCATTGGCAACGCGCACTTGCTGTGATTTATATTGTTACCGAAATCGAGATCTGTGTGCATTTTGTTTAGTTGCAAAATTGCTTCATTCGCCAACAACAATAACAGCAGGACAACAGCAACAACTACCAGCAGCAAAGAACTTTGGCTACATTTGTGCGTAATGTGCGTTGGTGTTAGTAGGTCGTATAACTGGATTCGGCGGCGGCTAAATATAACGGTTGTCGTCGTTTTCGTTACGTTAGTTGTTGTTGTTGTTATGTTTCGGTTACACTCGTTACTCGTTTTCTCTTCTTTCTGCTCTTGTATTTTTTCCTTTTCGTTTTTTTTTTATATGGCCAATTCACAAAATGTACATTTTTTACACCTTTCACACACACCCACGCATTTTACACTCACACAGTGAAGGCGCGCGCGCGTTGCCTTCGCTTCGTCCTTTTTTCTGCTCTTTTTTTCGCACACGCTCCCACACCTTTGCGAAATTGTGGAGGTCGGGTGTTGTTGTTGCTGGCTCTAAATATATATATTTATATATATATAAATATAAACTTTTTTTCTAATTTTTATTTTATATATGCTTTATTTACACAATTTAGCAGAAAGCAATTTTCTTTGATTTTTCGCTCTGGCTTTGCCCACATGGCCAACGATAAAAGTTTTTCCACTCTCAGTGTGTGTGTGTGTGGCCTCTGAGATTTGCTGATATTGCCTATACATATATGTATGGATGTATATGTATATATTGCTCTATGTGAGGCAATAACGTTTTTTCTTTCTTGCTTCGTTTTTCAATAAAACTCCATGGCCCTATTATGTACTCAACACACACACATGCTCATTTACTCACACTCACGCACGCACACACACGCACAGGCACACACACGCCCGTTACGAATACGTACAATGGAACGACTACCGCAATTGCAGTTTCTGCTAATGATCTGTTTTTTTTTTCGGCTTAAACTTTTTATACTGTATTAAATAGAGTTATTTTCTTCTTCTTTCTCTTGTGATTTTATGAATTGTATGTTACTCTTATTTGAATTCTTATTGGCCTGCGACGAGCCCAGCGTGTGTGCCACCGAACGAGAGCCTCAACTGAAACTGAGCAGCGCTGTGGCAAGGATAAGCATATATTTTTGTTGAATGAGTGCCTCAATGAAAGTTGCCATGTGTGTGGCATCGCCTATATATGAATCTGTGTGTGTGTGTGAGTGTGCGTGCACTGCAACTCGTTCGTTTTTAACGGTAACACTGCTCTGTGCACAGGCGCACGATTGGGCGAGTCTGGCAGCGTGTTCATTGTGAATACTGCGGCGTTGCCACATTGGATTTTACGTAAGGCAACGTAAAGTCGTGTGTTTAAAGTGTGTTACGTTACGTTAGCGTTTTTACATAGAGCATTCATATTTGTTTTATTTTAGGTCATTGGGGCAGGGCACAGTGGAGCAAATGTAAACAAAATTAATGAAACATGAATTCAATAATTTTTTCTCTAAATATTTATTTTTATGGAAATAACATTGCTCTTGGAATTTATTTAATAAATATATTCTACTATATATTTGTATATATTTATTTATCTTTTATCACTGCCTAGCTTATTTTCATTATTAGTAAAGGTCATCTATCAATTCAATATGTGTAATTGCAATCACATAATGTTTAACGCCCGCGACAAACACGCAACGAGCGAAAGGATGAGTGAGAGAGAGAGAAAGTAAATGCCACAGTCATTAGGCTGACACCCAGTCGGGCCTCTTCTCCTCCGGTCTTCTGCTCCATTGTCGTTTTCATAGCTGGCAAAAAGTCAACAAATTAAATATCTAACAAACTAGTTTGGGGGCGAGTCCTGCTAGCTGCTGGTAGCTCCTAGCTACTAGCTGGTCTACTGGGTGTGCCCAGCATGTGGCGCCCTCTTGTAACTAACCATATGCATGTTGTCTCCTGTTGGGGTTACGGTCGCTACTTATAAAGTCTCTCTCGCTCTCTCCCTTGGCTATCTGTTAGCTAGTAGTATGCAAAATTACTTTGTCCTGCTGTGGTGGCACGCGGCTAACGGTGTGCTTTAGTTTTAACAACCACACCCAGTTCTGGTGAGGCGTCCTATGTCCCCTTCAAAATGGATAACATTGTTTAAGAAATATCTAGCAGTACTATGAAGTATGAATTGGCAACACATCTAATGGGGTATATGGACTTGAAATGTGGTCTACGTCTGAACTTGGTATTCAAATGAGCTCGTTTTTTTCTTAAATTAAATAAGTAAAATTTATATTGGACTTTAGAATCGACTCATTAATTTTCAAATCAAGAACTTTTACTTATAGTTATTATTTAATACTTTTACGCTACACTTTCAATATGCAGGGTGTGCTCTGTATATCTCAAATTCAAGTGTTACTGCATAATTTCAGTTATATGTAAGTGGAATATTTCTAGGATATTTAAGAATCTTCCAAGTTCTGCTTCCATCAGCTTTATTTGTTTGCTTTTCTACACTGCTAACCTACACATTCCATACGGGGTGGGTCGCGATTAGTCCTAGCCCAAAGGCTCGCTCATTTGTTTGTATACTTTTAGCACCCAGTTTAGTCCAAGAAATATTGAGTGTGGCTAAATGAAATGAACAGTTCGAATTGGCCAGGCCAAGCAACCAGACGTGAAATTGCGGCTACTCCAGAAACAAGCGAATAAATAAATAGAAATCGAATATGGACGATGATACAGATATCTTTGATATTGATCCCAAGGAAGCGTGGCTGGAAAAAATTACCATTGGCGGCTTTCGACGATGGCACATCATAGCCGCAGTCCTGGGCATATTAATGAGTATTAGTGAGTGTTTCTCTGTTCACGCTTGCATATGTGCAAGTCTGTGCTAAAGTACAGGGTATCTTTGCAGTGATCATGGTCTGTTGCTGCATTCGATTCCGCATACCGCGCACCAAACAGGAAATCGAAGCCGATTATCAACGCAAACAAATTACCAAAAAGTTTCGCGAGAAATTGCAACAGATTAAAAACTCCGAAATGGATGATATGGATCTGCAGAAAGGTAAGATTTACATAAAGTGCATATAAGTATATTTAAATGTATATGGAGTCACATCAAAATAAACAATTTTTGTGGATTATTTGCCCCAGTTTCTATTCCATTGTCACCCGAATGCGAATGCCAAGCCCTTTTTCATATAAATTTTTTTTTTCAAGTTTTTTCTAGTATTCTTCTTTTTGTGTTTCGTAGACTTACGCATGTGTGTGTATGTATGTGGGTGTGTATGTATGTTACTCGTAAAATATGATAAACGATGCCTTCAGCTTGTCTAAGCCTACATAGTGCACGCTAGTTTCAATTATACGTACAGCTAAAGCTCTATTAAATAAACAATTAAAAAGTCAATAACTTTTTTTGTTCACAAAACATAATATAAAATACATTTCTATTGTTTTTTAAATTAAAATAGTATTAGAAAATATAAAAAATACCTATCGAGGATAGACGATAGGATAAATATGTATATAATCATAGAAACCCTTATTAACTTGATCCATATACAAATATCTATTGAAAAAGCTTTCGGTGTCTACTTAACTGAACTGAACTATATAAATAACACTCACTTCTGTCACTTTTCTATCACGCAGCACTTGCTTATATCAAATTGGAGCAATATGATGATCCCTAGGCCTCTCTATCTCTCTCTCTGTAAATTTCTCATATGCAACATTTCACCAAAAGCACATGAAAACCCTTGGAATACATTTATAATGCAATAATAATTATTATAACAAAGGCACTGCCAATGTAAGTAGCTCTAACTGCATAAGTATTATGCATAAGTATTTATAAATATATATATTTAGATATATATTCATTCTCGACCTGTTCACTCTCTATTGCAGTCTGTGCGCGTATTCAGAGTGACTATCTGAACTTGCAGGCCAGTGTGGAGAGCATGAACGAGAAGCAGAATGTTAAATTTAAGATCTGATTTGTTATACAAAACTCTTATACTCATCTATATATATATACTACTATAAACCATACAATTATAACAAAACTAATCCAGCATTTTACTTTGTCAATTTTATTGCATTTCGGTTTTATCGCTTTTAATTGAAACAAAATATTTCTATTATTCTTTTTTAAATTTTAAATTGGATTTATTAAAGTATCAAAGTTTTTATTTTTAGTATTTTTGTTCTTTTTTCTCTTGTTTAATTCTCTACATATACAGGCTAGTGGGGTTGTCTGATTTTGGGCAGCATTACGACAATTGCGACATTAACAGATTGATTTTTGCTTTTGTTTGCGACTTGACTCTTTCACTTACATTTATTAGGCAATTAGTTATAAAAATGTTACTGTTTGACAATTGTTTAGTGTTTGATATACATAATGTATGTATGTACGCTGACTTTCAGCGATGACTGTAACAAATTAACTCACACTTGATTCTGTACCACTTACTGACTCGACAAATACACACAATTTAAATTATTTAACGCATAACTATTATATTGTTATTTTGTTTTATTGTTCATTAACTTGCTCCGGCTTAGAGTTAGCTCTCTTGGAATACTTTCTTTTAATTTCTGTTTACTGTTTGGGTTTGTTTTCACCATTTAGTTTTGGAAACATTTGCTTTCATTTGCCAAAATTCAGTTGTTTTTCTCAATTCTTTTTGTTTTTTTTTTTTAGTACACTTTTTTTATTTTCATATTTTTATATAAAAACAACTAATTATACTGAGCGCATCATTCTTTGCGTATGAATGTTCTCCCCCTATAAATAAAGAGTATTATTAATATTGTAATAAAGCAGTCTGTTATAACTGTTATATAGCTCACGTTATAGTCTTCTTTTCCGTAGTCTTCGATTCGGGCCTTGCACGGTTTAGCACCTTAAGGAAGTCTGACGTTTTTGCGCGCATGCGGGAATGAATATACGCCTTTGAACACTGTTATAGAGTGGGAATGTATTAATATATATATTAGAGTTTATATTCTGATCTGATACGAACCTTAATGTGATAATGCAAATAGTCTCGGAACATGTGTATTAAATTGATAGTATTATCCCGCGTCTCCTTGTTGGTATGTCGAGGGAATAGCACTGCAAAATAAACCGAATATAATTTGCTGGTTAAATTATAATGGATTAAGCTTAAGGGTATATAATAGGTTTTGTCAGATGAGAATAGAGATTAAAACAATTGTACACGAACACAAGTCATCTGCATTAATATGAAGAATTAAGCAGGATGCCGTTCGTCTTTGGGTTTATTTGGGAGTATTTGAGACACAGATCGAGAGGAAATCTCGGAATATGCCACTTTGACTCCACAGAATATAACAGATTAGGTTAGGTGTACACGAACACAAGTCATCTGTTTTAATATGAAGAATTAAGCAGGATGCCGTTCGTCTTTGGGTTTATTTGGGAGTATTTGAGACACAGATCGAGAGGAAATCTCGGAATATGCCACTTTGACTCCACAGAATATAACAGATTAGGTTAGGTGTACACGAACACAAGTCATCTGTTTTAATATGAAGAATTAAGCAGGATGCCGTTCGTCTTTGGGTTTATTTGGGAGTATTTGAGACACAGATCGAGAGGTAATCCCAGAATATGCCACTTTGACTCCACAGAATATAACAGATTTAAGGTATTGTACACGAACACAAGTCATCTGTTTTAATATGATTAACTAAGCAGGATGCCGTTCGTCTATAAATTGATTTTGGAGCATTTGAGACGCAAATCGTAAATTATATTCCAAAATATGCCACTTTGACTCCATGGGCTTTAGATCGGGAGATCAGCCAGTGGAGGAGCTACGTACCGAATGTAACATATCCAATGTTATCGCCCACCCGGGCATCGCTATTAGCCAGCTCCAGAGGTGGTTCGCGATGCGAGAAGAGCACTTGTGGCGCTGTATGCGATGCACGTCGTCCTTCCCTCAATTCCTGCATAAATACTTTGCCAATGATCACATCGTCCTCGTCCCTGAAAATGGTGCTGAACACTACGGTGACACGATCAGGCTTTGCCTCCACATAACTATCGATAAAGGCTAGATTAACTAAACTATAGTCTTTAGTTATATTACATATACTGCTCACAGCGTCTCATCGTTGCGGTAGTTAATGACTGCTCGCTTTTGGGTCTCTTCGCCCTGTTCCTGGAAGTCAAAATATTTCTCGAATACAGAGGCGAAACAATTGCGTTTTAGCAGTCCAATTCTCTTTGCAATCTGCTCCCAGTCGGAGGGTATATCCTCAAGATTAATAAGTACAGAAACATTGTAACCTAAAAACAAATTAAAGACATTTAATTTCGATTTACATTATTGTACCTAAATAGCTTTTCGTACCTTTTTCTGTCTCAGTTAACAGACTTCCATATTCCCGCTTCAGCAACTCGTCGGCTCCATGTTCCTGCAGCTGTTTGTAGAACTTAAGCGAAATGCTTATCTATTCATTTGTAAAATATGTTTTCGTTATTCAAAAGTAATAGTAAATTACTAAATTAAAATCAATTGTAAGACTCACCCGCACTTTCGTTTTATCACCATTCACATTGGAAATATGATATAAAACACTGTCGAAATCCGCTATTAATATATCTATCGATTCCGGTTTTAGTCTGCAATAAAAATTTAACAGAATTGTAATAATACATTAATAAACAATTCCTTTCATTCAATATCTTATCAAACGCATGCCTAGCTGATAATACTCAAAATATAAATAGTGTATGATTAATGAAAGTTTTTGAATCGGATCTTAATAGTTTGCGTTTGTGTTTGTGTTTATAAGAGAGTATGTCAGACACAGATCGTGAAAATATATCCCGGAATATGCTAATATGGTTCCACAGTATAACAGTATTGTACACGAACACAAGTCATCTGCGTTAATATGAAGGATTAAGCAGGATGCCGTTCGTCTTTGGGTAATTTGGGAGTATTTGAGACACAGATCGAGAGGAAATCCCCGAATATGCCACTTTGACTCCACGGAGTATAACGGATTTAAGGTATTGTACACGAACACAAGTCATCTGTTTTAATATGATTAACTAAGCAGGATGCCGTTCGTCTTTGGGTTTATTTGGGAGTATTTGAGACACAGATCGAGAGGAAATCCCGGAATATGCCACTTTGACTCCACAGAATATAACAGATTAGGTTAGGTGTACACGAACACAAGTCATCTGTAATAATATGATTAATTAAACAGGATGCCGTTCGTCTTTGGCTTAATTTGGGAGTATTTGAGACACAGATCGAGAGGAAATCTCGGAATATGCCACTTTGACTCCACGGAGTATAACAGACTCAGCAGCATTGAGTGTTTTGTTTTGCTGTGGCAGTCGGTACCCTTTCGAGACTCCGGCGATGACTCAAGTGCATTTGTTATTTGTGCTCGTGCGTATGTGGGAGAGAGGTGTATAACATATAACAGGGGGGATTATGCATTATGATGCGATAAACGAGCTCAAATAACTCAATAAATACTGTGTTGTTAGCTGCGGGTGATGGGAGCATAGTCACTTACTCATACACTAACACATACGCTCACATGCACACTGATTCGAGTGCATGAGTGTACGTCAAGTTTGAACTACACCCGATTTTTAAGGCTCTCCAATGAGCGTATGTGCGAGTAAAATATGCTGATAATCGGAGCGAGAATTGATAACACAGGCATAAGGCAAGAAAATAGATAAAAATAAAATAGAAAATGGGGGCACTTTTACAGTTAGAGCGAACGAGATATAGGAATAGACGACTCACCCAGCTAGTGCATTGCGGTATTTAACCAGGAGCGTTTCCTCGATGATGCGATTATTGATTTCCAGCAATATCATCTTGATTTAATGTGTGTTTGTTTTCTTTTTCGATATTAAATTAAACTGTGCTTAATTAGCGAATAACCAAAAAGCGATGACAAATTTATGACGTTGCTTTTGCCGCTCCGGCTACGAATGCGGCGCTCTTTCGTGCGGTAACTGTTTCTTTTCTGCTGCTGCTGCCGCCTCTGCTGCTTCTGCCGTTGTCGCAGTCGCTGCTGCGAACGCGTTTGTTGGTGTTGGTGTGAGAGACACTGTTACTTATTATGGGGGAGATTGCTGGACTGGCTGCTCCAACTCACTAACACACAGGCATTCATACGTGCACACATATGAAGAAAAAACAACATATATACATACACACAAGCCTTGGTATATTTATATGTATATAAATGTGTGTGTGTGTTTGTGTATGAGCGTGTAGCGTATTTAATGAATCAACAACAAAAAATGGGCGCAGCGTTTACTGTCGGCTTTTTTTGGCTGATCTCCGGGCGCACACACACTTGCAAATTCCAACACACACACAATCACGCTTGCTGCCTCAGCAATTTTCTTTTACAATGTTCACACTTCAGTTACGACGTGTGGGTGTGATGATTCTTTTGCTCTGCAGTTTATTGTCCACTGCAGCTATAATTTTCACTAATTGCAATTATTCATTTATTGTAAAAGTAGCAGAAATGTGCAATACGCGTATCCATGTGGCCAGGTACTTGGCACTTGTGTGTGGCCAGCCGAAGCGAACGGCTTAGCGATATAAATATCGAAATTATGTGCTCGATATGCGTACATATATCGATAGGGGCACGCAGCCCTGGCCTAAGCAGAGTTGTAAACAGTAAATAAATGAAGTCAGTCTTTTGTTATTTTAGTGTTTGGCTAAGAAAAACAAATAAATGGATGACGTTGAGTTGATTAAATTAATAGAAAAGTATCCAATACTTTATGATAAGGACAGTGCACGTAGTGCCAAGAATGCAGCCAACAAGGATGCAGCGTGGAAAACCATTTCCCTAAAACTGGGAGCCAGCGAACGAGCCTGCATCACCCGTTGGAAGAGCATTCGAGATCGCTTCGGCAAGGAGTTTCGTCGGTTCCAGGAGAATCCAGACAGTCCCACCTATTGGGATATGTTTCCACGTCTGCTCTTCCTCAAGGATCACTACAAACATGGTTTGGTGAAGCATGAAAATTTGGATGCAATGAAATTCGAGCCGCGACATCGAAAGCCGCGACGCACGCGACTGGAGGATCATGAGAAGAAGCAGCGGGAGGAGGATTACGTAGAGAATGCAGAGGATATTGAGCTTTGCCAGCAGCTCATTGAGCTGGTCAAACTTCATCCCGTGCTCTATGATAGGCATAAAATAAGAATATCCAAGAATTTATCAGCGAAAAATGATGCCTGGCGAGCGATCTCTGAGAGCCTGGGCGTTTCAGGTAAGCTGAAGGGTATTTGGCGAGACTTCTTTATTACTATAAATATTCTTTTTTAGAAGAACTCTGCTATAATCGCTGGAAAAAGCTGCGAGATCGCTTTGCACGCGAATATCGCAATCACCAGATAAATCAATCGGCGCCGATTACCTGGAGATATTTCAATGATCTGCTCTTTCTGGGTCGGCACTTTCGCAAGGGAGTGCCGCTGATCATCGAAAATATCAAGAAACGGGGAAGACCACCAAAGGTGGCTCAAGGACAAGAGCAAACGGATAAGAGGGTAACGAATCTCATTTGGGGCGCAGACTATCCTTATAGCACAGATAATGACCAGGATGAGGAGCTGGAGGAGGAGGAACTGGAGGAGGAGGAACTGGAGGAGGATGAGGAGCTGCAGTATGAGCATCAACAGGCTTTCGAGGTGCTGAACGAGGCGGACCACAAAACGCATATGGAGTTTGTTCTCGACGAGCAGGATTTGTTGGAACAAACAGAATCACTGGAACCGGAACAGCAACAGCCACATCATCAGCAGCTAGTTGGAGAGGAGCAGGAAACAGCTGCAGAGACAAATCTAACAGATGCATCAATCTCTGATCCTTCAGCTTCCTGCAGAGAGGAGGATCCAGCTTTACCCACAGCTGAAAAGTTAATGGGCACGGTTATCTCAAATATGGAGACCGTATTGCAACAGTCGAAGGATTGCCTCCAAGCCCTGCAACAGGCAGTTAATAATACACCCGCCCAGACATCAAAGAGCCTGCTAAACAAGGTCCAAATGCTGCTGGATGGCCTGAATGTGGAACAACGAAGGCAGGCGGAGCGTAAAATTGTGCATTTTCTTTGTGAATGTCAAATAAAAACGCTGGATGGCCAAGAAATTGAGGATGTAGCTCCCTGTCACATATTAAATTGATATAATATTGCATTTAAGAATTGTAAATTAAATAAAGTTTATTATATATATGATGAATACATTTTTATATTTTTTAATGATCTATTAAATTTAATTCTCGTTCAAATACATTTCGGATTCGTATTATAGCTAGAAGGTGATGTAGTTTGAATAGCGCGTAAAAATAATATTAATAAAATTAATTTTAATTCCTTTTAATATTTAAATAAAATGTAGCGCAAAATAAAAATCAAAGAGAATAATAACAGTTTAAAATAGATTAATATCGATAACAGAGTGCGCCAAACTACTGCTATCCGCAAATCTGCTAGATGGCGCTGGTGTGCAGTTTTTGAATGGTACGTTACGCATAAATGCCCAAGCCACAAAAACAACAGAAATCAACGCCTACGCTTGGCATCATTTATTGCAATTAATAACGCACACACATGTTGGAGCAACAACAATGGCAACAATTATAAACAAATTGTTGGCATGGCATGCATTTGAGTTGTGTGTTTTATTATTATTATAATTTTTTCTCGTGTAAATTCGTGGTTAAACATTTGGTTAAAATAGTTGCCATGCTTGATTCACACGGTGCAGTCGGTTTGGCCGTTTTTGTTGCTCTACGTCAAAGAGCCGCCAAAATATAATGAATTATTAAAATAATAAACTTTGGCGCACAAAGCACTTTTTAAGTGTCTGTTTAAAGGCAGCGTCTGTTCGTGTGTGTGTGTAAGTGTTTGTTCGCCTTTTGTTTTAGCGCGTCATAAACTAATTTTATACAAATAAACGACGTCGACGTCGACGTCGGCAACGTTTGAAGTTATGTGGATTTGTACCGCGGGATTTGTTATGGTATGCTCGCAACGGTGATTCCTTGTACATATAAGAACATACATACATACATGCATATGTATGTTTGTGTGTGTCCGCGCACAATGTTGTGACACCTGCAGGTCTCATGGATAATGTGTTCATATGTGGTTTACGGTAAATATCATAAGGCGCATTGCCATTAGCGCAGTCAACTGTGACGCCGACGGCGCTTTAATAGTTTTACGAGGCCTCACATACAGGCACAGATATAGAGAGACGCATTCCCTCTTTTTTGTTGCGTTCGGTGAGTAGCAGAACAGTTATTTATTAGCATGCATGTCGCTTAAAGCTCTCCATTCAACTGAAAATGCTCTTCACATTTAAAGTTCACAGAACCTTTGGCATGTGGGCGTGCGTGGTGTGTGTGTGCGTGTGACAGATGAATCATTTGTTGCCTGTCAGTGGGCACATCATTGGAGTCTACCATTCTCATCAATCACAGCCCGATTTACCTTTGCTCTCTTTCGCACTTTGGCACTTTCACCGAGCGCAGCAAATGTGTCAACCCTAACCTAGCACACACACAGACAGTGCTTACAATCTATTTACGTCTGTCTGCGGTGGAACTTGCAATTGTCTATGCGCGAAATTTTGTATAATTGCCAATTGCCACGGATTTACTCAATTGCCGCAGTGGCGACTGCGTCGACGACGACCAAAATAAATAGAAAACAAGAATAAAGACGAAAATTAATTATGCGACAATGTGTGCCAAATTAATTGCACATATGTACGTATGTATGTATGCATGTAGCATTGGACACATATTTATATAATATACTGTGTGCCTACACATAACAATACGTTCAAATACTACAAAACTCTCTTCCCATAAATATGCATATGAGTATGTGTGTGACTGTATGCACGTGTAAATCTCCGCATTGTTTTTGGCATGTGTATGTATACATATATGTACATGTATGCATGGCTTGCATTTCAATAAATACTATTTTGTGTATGCGTAGGAAGCAAGGCAGAAAACATTTGGAATTTTGAATAAGCTGCGAAAGAGTTTAAAGCGGGGAGTAGGGCTAGTGAAAGCAATGAACTAGTTTTTGATAAATGTCAAGAATGATAAGGTTGTTTTCTATGTATACATACATATATATTTACTTGCATACTTTGCATAATCGAAGAGTAGCTGTATTTTTAAAGTAATAGCATCGAATGACACACGTGATATTTATTATGATATATCAAATATAAAAAGATTATATTTTAGACTCTCTACTAATGTCGCCTAGTGGTATCGCCAAAAATAGCAAAAGATAAAAAGTTTTACTTAATAAATACCATTTGATGTTAAACAATATTGATCGCTTTAAATAAGTTCCGAATATATCACATACATAGATATCGTTTAGAAAGTTTATATAAAATTGATAGCGCCGCCTATTGTAGCAGCAATATTTGATCAAATTTATTATCTGTTATTTACTTTAGTAGTTTGTTTAGGAAGAGGTCACGACTACCTTTAAGGCAGCGGGACAGCTAAAAATATTGCTTAAGAGAATACAAAATCTGTGTAGAAACTTTAAAATATTTGATAACATTCTCTTCTTATTGTTTGGCTCTTCTCACATGGTATACACTGAAAACTCTTTCAGTTATGCACATACCACGCCCTCACGCCAAAATCATGTTTAAAGTTGCGAGGTAACATCACGTGTCACGTCACGTATGGTATGCTGCCACTTACGGGCTACAGGGTACGGACTACGGGCTACAGGGTACGGACTACGGGCTATGGGCTCGCCCCGCACACCCATCAACCGACCAATGAACCAACCATTGTGTAGGCCCTGAGCCAGGCTGGCGGCCACTGCAGCAACATTTTGTTTTATAGCCAAATGCCAGTTGGTTGCAAACGCCTCGCCACGTTTGAGGGCATGCTCTGCATTTTGCATGACCGCAAAAGAAAAAGAAAAGCAAAAAAAAAAAATAGGTTTTGGTTGAAAACAATTTGCAATAAAATTGCAAGCAGCGGCTACGCCTCAACCTCAACCTCAACTTAAACCTCAGCCGAATGACCCAAGCTCCATAAACAAAGAGCTGCGATGCGAGACGTATCTGCAGCATTGTCCAGCCATTGAGTGGCTGCTGCTGCTGCTACTCCTGCTACTCCTGCTGCCAGCTGCAGTTGTTGATGCGAGCTTTGAACTTTGGCGCCATTTTGCTGACCGTTCAGTCAAGCGAATAAATTTTCGCTTTGTTACTTACAAAAGTCAGACGAACAAACGGATGGACGGGCGGACGGACGGACGGACTGCAGGTGGCGGTGGCTGCAAAAGTTCGACTGAAACTTGCTCGCTGTGCTGGCTGGCAGCAATGACCTACAAAGCGTTTACAATTTACGACTTTTATAGCGAAATGAATGAAGACAAACGATACTCAAAAGATGAAAGAAAGCGAGAGATAGAGGGAGAGAGAGAGCAACAGAGAGAGAGAGAGAGAGAGAGAGAGAGAGAGAGAGAGAGAGGGAAACCAACTGCGAGAGCGAGAGTGAAAGCTGGCCCATATCCTGGCTGGCAGACGTCTGGCGTCCAACATTAATGCCGCCTTGTGTCAAGCTGTTTAATTGCACTTGCGTGCAACTTACTGGAAGTGCACTTACGTCAATTAACTCAAAAGCCGGAGAGCGAGAGAGAGAGAGAGGGAGAGAGACGAGGCCTTTGGCATGCTGTGCGTATGCGTAATATGTCAAGCTGGTTCGTTGCTAATCATCGCCAGCATCATCAGCCGTGCGACGCGTCAACATCTGACAAGGGGCCGAGGCATTCACACGGCTTCCACACGCAACAATACAAACTCACATACGGACGTATTCAATGAGAGAGCATGAAGCTATAAATAAATATAAATAAAGCTAAAATTTTGCGAGGGTCTTTTAAAGTGTTTGCCAGCATTTTAAATTGGATACAAAAAATAAAAATATATATGATTATTGCTAGATTCACTGATTGATTAAACAATAGCTTGCTCCACAACCTTATCTGATCTGATGCCAGTTGGCTATACTAAAATCTCACCTGCCTTGCATTTACATTTAACTTGCTGATAAACTGGCTGATAAACTGGCTGATAAAGCGCTGAAAAGTGTGTTTACTGAGCGAAGTAAATGGGCCCTATAAACATATTCAATAGCTTAGCGCATAAACGACCCTCTTAAGTACACACAAACACACACACACACACACATATCGTAGAATTGTTAGCCATTTGGGGTAGCTGCTCTATATAGCATTTATATACATATGCCTGTACGAGTTTTACGATTCGCAATTACTTTGCTATTTTGGCAATATATTCTCCTCTCTTTCTTTCTCTCTCCCTCTCTTTTTCTTCTTTTTTTCTATTTTTACTACTGTTTATATACATATGTGTGAATATTGATGTGAAATGTAGAAGTACACGGGTATATAGGTTTGCCTAATTAGATATATGAGTGGGATCTAGTATTTTTGGTAAGAGAATTTAAAAATTATGTTTCATATATAATATAATAATATATGTACATATATGCTTTTATGTTAATATGTATGAGAAGTAGCCTAATAATTTTAATTTTTTATTTATGTGAACGGGCATCCTATTTCTAAGCATAGCATCACAGCTTAAAGGGCGCTGGATGGAATGCATTACAGTCATGTCCATTATTAAGTCTAATGCAGGTGTATTACTTGATCGTATACACCCGTTCTGCAAAGATCCTATTTGTTTTTCTGATGTTGTTGTTGTTGTCGTCGTCGACGCGGCGTCTGCTTTTGTGTCTGCATTTGCGTCTACTATATACAGCCGTAGCCCCTTTGGCCTTGCCCCAACCCCATCCGCGTAGCGCTGATTCAGCTAGCAGCGGAAAGTCAGGAGTGTAGAAGACATTTATGGAGGCCTTTATCTGGTGGCAATCGTTCTATTCGAGAAGTATTCAAGCAGCCAGCCAGCTAGGCAAGCAGGCAGGCAAGCAAACACGCCGAGTTTATTGGCTCTGTCAGCTGGCATAGATCATGATTAGTTATTGTTCCATCGCCCATTACTCATACGCATCGTGGCACTTTAGGAAGGCGTGAACCAAACAGACAGCAAATTAGCGCTACAGAGCACATACATTTTGATTTTTATTGATGCGCCAATTTAATTACATTTTTCAGCCGGAGTTAAGCACCCGAACAAAAATTATAAATTCCATTAGCAGCAGCGTAAAGAAGAATGTACGAGATCTGATTAACTTTCATAAATAATTTATTAGCCATTTGCTATTGCAGACACTTGAAATTTTATTTATGCACAGATACATATACATATAAGTATATACATTTTTTAATATATTTTATATTGATGTCTGCTTGTGTACATACATTTCTTGTTCATTATGTGTATTATGATTTTTTTTATTCTTGAATTTGATGGCAAATGGACAGTTGGCCATTAAATGGAGCGTGTCCTTTCCCTTCACGTACGCAGTGTTCTTTATACCCTGTAACAATTAGGCGAGCGCAAGTGGGTATCTGAAAATCATTAAAGATTCACTCTAGTTAAAAATATTGTGATATTAATATATTTTTAAATGAAATTAAATTATTAAAAAATTGTTATACAAAAATAATTTCAATTTAAATAATATTAATATTAATTTAACTAATAGTAATAATAGCATTTTTTTCTTTTTAATTTGTTTATTATTATTATTTTTTTTTTCAGACAATAGTTAAAACAATTTTGACGTATTTTTATTTGCTTTATTAAATTCATAATTTGTCAATTTTATTATTTGATATTTATTTTCAATGAATTTTAAATATTCGAAAATTTAATTTTATTTGATTAAGTATTTTCAAAGAATTTTAAATACCGTTGAATAATGAAACATTTACTCACATATTTAATATATTTTACATAAGATGCTTATAATAAAATCGAAACATGCATCCCACTGCACTTCTTACAGGGTATATTCCAACTATTCCCATTCCTTTAGCTGAAATGAGTATTTAAGCATTTATATTCATATTTTTTCAGTTTTTTTGCTGCTCGTTTCTAGTTTTGAGTTCCGCGAATGGGCGTCGTGTTTCAGTTGTTGGCTTGATTTACATTTGTTTCATTAGTGTTAATTTTGTTCGACATGCTGCCCATTTGGCTGATCGAAAACATTTGGTTTCGATTTGCGCATAATTAACTTTTAGCATTGGTCACTCTGTGTGTGTGTGTATTTGTGATTCATTTTCAATAATATTTATTTTTGCCAACTCACATTGATTAGAAATGCATATGGATTTATACAAATTTTGTGCATTTAAATAAATTATACTAAAATTCTGTTTGCATTTTTGCTGTAAACCGATTTTGTGGCCATTTCGGCTATACAAAGTTCATTTGTATTCCATTGTGGCTGCTGTGTTCAATAAGCGCATTAAACATGGGTCAACCAACCCACAAAATAATATGCTAGCCGATACAATTGAGGGTAAATAAAAGGAATGAGCGCACCACCACATAAATAAAGCATATGAATAATGTCTTTGCTCATGGTCAAAGTTTATAAGAGGTCAGCTTATGGTTGTTGTGCCAGCAGTTTTATTATACAAAAAAAGACTGATTTATTAAAATGAAGCTTAAATATGAAAACATTACATTTGATGTTAAGGAATTAACTATATTTATTTTATTAAGCATTAGCTGTACATATTTAAAAAAATTTTAATTACAATTGATGCACGCCTGAATGATTATTTATAATTGTATTTATTTTATTTGGCTGATTTTAGTTTTTATAATAAATATATAAAGTTTTAGCTGGACAATTTGTTTAAGAGAGAAAAATAAGTAGAAAGTGAGCATGAGAATTAGAGAGAGATAGAAAGAGCGAGTGAGAGAGAATGAGAGAGAGTGGGAGGCAGCAAGAGAGCGAGAAAAAAATAGGAATAGACAGCTCTATAAAAAACAATTTAATTGATGAACTCACGAAATAATTTTCTCTGAAATTCAAGTCTTAAATACCTAATTTGAAAAGCCTAATCCTACCTACAGTAATTCATTATTTACCAGTTTACACATTAAGCAGTTCTATAAGTCTTCAGCCCTTTGCTAGAAGAAGGTATATTCTCGTGTAATTACTTTAAAAATTCCCATCATAAATAAAATTTTTTATTTCATATCAAATTTTTTTCCTCTTTTTATATCATATCAAATGTGTCGCTTTAAGTATTTATTTAAAGTGTTTCACATAAAAATAAATATTTGAGAATGAAAAAAAATGAAACAAATAAAATCGATGTTTCCTTTTGGTACATTTGTCCTTGCCATCGCCTTTTATTTGTATCCTTAGCCCATGCATAAAATGAAAACGGCAAATATAGCCCAAATAAATATGTAAAATGTTGCGCACGATAAACGCCGAGAAGCGGCAGCGCGACGGCAGCAAATTAGTGTACCGTACACAAATACATAAATACACACACACACACACATATATATATATTTCAGATATATATATAGCATTATATACGGCAATGCTTTTTTTTCCCGCAAAAGTTGGCAACAAATTTGCGCGCCTGTTTCTCAAGTGGCCTTTCTCCCCTCAAATCAACAGCTATATCTACTATGCGCCTCTCTTTGCGCTTCTCACACCGTGCACCCAGCAACAACAGCAAAATTCTCAAGTGCGGCTCGCACTCGACAATATTTTGGCGTTGGGCGTTCATTGAAAATTTTCATGCCATAATTTTCAGCTGAGTTTGTAATTTTTGGCTCAATATATTTCCTATATTCAAATGTATACTCTGAGTGTGTGTGTGTGTGTGTGCTTTTCTATATTTGTGTGTGTGCTTTAGCGCCCGCTGCAAAATAAAATATTCAATAATAATCTTTGCCTTGACCAAGCGGCATATGCCAAATGCCGCAGCGGTAAAAACTTTTTGGTTCTGGTTCGTTTTTCCTGCTTAGATTTATAACGCTTGAGCTGAGCTACAATTGGGTTTGGGCCGTAGTGTCAAGGGAGCTCTAAATCAGGGCTGATTTCCAAAGAATGTGCCAGCATGTGGATGCCTGCGATGCAGTGGAGTGTTAAACTAAGGTGGACAAATGTCAGACGCTTTGTATAAAGGAGAAAAGTTATAATACAATATACAACTATGCATATATGTAGATGATTGACCTTGTATTTGAATGTCTCTTTAAGAAGTGAGGCAAATGTTGAATTCTTTTTTGTGGATTTTGCGGAGCCAAAGATTTATCTAGAACTGGATCGTTTTTGTATTGTTTAAGCTCAAGAGACCTTAAAAAGTACACATTACTGTTTGGGAGTCGTATACCTCATAAATAGAATATCTAATAATCGACAGATTACTGTGACAAGTACTGCTGCAGATTTTATAATAATAATTACAAATTTTCCATTACTTTTATTAATTATAGAAAAAATTGAAGCTATAAATAATTATTAAAATAATTATGTGAAAATCCGAATCGAAAATACTTCCTGATTTCAATATGGAACCATGCAAAGAAAAATCTATTTGGCCTAAGCAAACGGCCAATTGCCTTTTAATATTTCTGTTTACAAGAGCTGAATAAAATGTGCCGTAGCTGCTTGGCCACGGCTAAGTTGGCACGTATTCTAATGATCACGAGGATGATGATGTTCACGAATATGATGAGGCAAGTGAAAATTATATTTATGATAGCTATTCGCATAATAATGAGTAATTTCGATTTAATCTGCTGATTTGTGGCTAGCATTTCGTTTGGTTTGGCTGCGTGCGTCAAGTAATAGAATTTGAGAATAAATTATATTTTAGCAGACAACGCGTCGTATACGCAATTTGCAAGTAATTAACGTATGCCTGCGAAATAACTGCAGAATAATGACTACAGTGTATAATTTGTTGCTGCACATTTAGTTTGCAATTTGGCTGCCAACAAATTGAAGCCAAAAATCGAAAACCGAAAGCTAAAAGAACTAAATAAAATAAGAGCACTCTAGTGGAGACGGCTCGACTACGAAGATCCCCTGCATCCTGTGAAAAATTGATTTAGGCATAATTGCATAGCTTTTCTTGCAAGTCTCAAGCTCTGATAGGTTCTGAGATCTGAGATCTATCAGCTCGTCTCCCTCATGAAGAATATATGCTACATGAGCTCTGCCACGCCTCCTGCTGCCTGTTACATAAATTTTAGCTAAACCATTATACCCCGATCTCCCATTTTCAATGGGTTCAGGGTATACAGAAACAGACGCAAAGAAAATCTGTGAGAAAATTCAAAGCGCTCGTCGCCGTGTCAATTGCGTCATGCTGCAATTTGGCTGGGGTGAAAACTGTGCCAAGTTTTCAAACATAAATAAAAGTTATATAAAAATCAAGCATTATACAGACAAGCATAAGTCAAGCACACAGACACACAAACATATGTATATGTGGCTAAATTCATCAGCTGCTGCAATTAATGCCAAATCCCCGAAATGTAATTTTACAAATCGAGTTTAAAAATAAGCATTTAATTTAATTTCAAATGAGTAGCAAAAAATACATGCTGCGCAGCAAGGGGTATTCGCTACAGAACGACGAAAAAGGGGATAAAAGGGGGCGTATACTTAATGTTGAATGTGCTCTCAAGCATTTGGCAGTAATTGCTCGAAAGAAAAATGTCATAATTAGCGCACTGCCAAAGTCAAGCACGATAAAAATAAAATAAACAAAGCAAAAAAAAAAAAAAAAAAACACACACACAAAACAAACAAAGTAAAATAAATGAGAAAAAAAAGGATTGTCAAAAAAAAACATTTGATAACAAAAGGCATTTGAAATTTGGGGACTTTTAAATGCAGGTCTCAAAAGGGTTTTCAACAGAGCTTAATTTGATAGCCTTTATGATTTTTTGAGGGACCTAAAAAGTTTGTATTTTATTATTAATTATTATTTGTTTTATTAAATATTTTGTTTATTGTTAATAATTTTTTTCTGGTATAATATTAATTTTTGTTTAATATTATAACAACAATAAATACTAATTTTAAGATTATATATTAATTAATTCGATTAAACTAATTCAAAGTTCTTTTTCATTTTTAAAGGTTTTTTCTTTTTTTCTCTTTGCTTGTTAAATTTTTTTTAATTGATTTCGAACTTGTTTGAGCTGAAAGTTAAAAGTTTTGTGCTGAGCTAAGTTAGCAACAGATTTATAACAAGATCTTAAAGTTAGTTAGTTGAAGCACTTCAACTACTGCGAATGCCCCACTTTGCTAGAGTAGAGAAAAACACTTACGGGACAAAGTTTTCAATTGTCGCACAGTTTTAGCTGCTGTCTCGCCTGTCTCTGGTGTCCACTTTGATGACGGACTTCCACTGGCTGTGCTCTCAGCCAGAAGCCCCTCCTGCTGTGTGTGTTAATTACCTACGCAAGTCACACTGCAGCCCAGCGGAAATGCATCAACGAGGACAACGACTACAGAGACAACAACAAAAAACAACACAAACAACAACAACAACAACAACAGCAACAACATTTTCACTTTGTTTTTATTATTAATAATTATATCGCATGCGAAGCGGGAAACATAGACAAAGAAAGAGATAGCCAGTTGCGATACATAGAGGAGCAGAGCAATAGGGAGGGGGACATGGGGTGTGCATAATATTTACATGACTGCCCCTAACCGCCGGCTGCATGTGTGCGTGTGTCGGGTGTGGGGTGTCGGGTGTGTGTGTGTGCGGGACAGCCGACAGACGATGATGTTGACGTAAATCGAATCTGCCAACTGGCTCGGCCGGTTTGTTGCTCCTCTGACTTGTGGTATCATAATTTCATTTTGCTGCTCATCTTGTTGCTGTTGTTGCTGTAATGGCTGTTTGTCAACAGGAAGACGCAGAAGCTTTGACCAACAATATGTAAATATACATTTATGTATAAGTGTGTGTATGTATGTATGCATCAATATTGTGCAAGCTCGTTGATTTTAATAAGCCTTCAGGTGCAGCTGCAAATGAGGCATGCATTATTTGTGCTGCACATAAAATAAAAAATAATATAAGTATATACATCGATAAAAATAAAATGAAAATAAAGCAACATTTGTTGGCTAACAGTTGCTAGATTTGACCTTCTGCACTTGGTTATGCAAATGTGCCCTTGAAAATATATTTTTGCTAGCCAAAAGCAACAACACAAAAAAGAAAATATGAAGATTTTTCTTGCAAGTGCCAGAAATTCATTAAAACAATTTTTATAAAATTAAAAAAGAGTTTTTTATTTAAATTTTATCTAAAATAAATTTTAAAAAATAACAAGTCTGGAGATATTTTTTATTTCTGTTAACCAAAAAAGCTTTTAAAAAATAAAAGAAATTATTATTAGTTAACAACAAATTTTTATGTAAAATATGCCTAATAAAATTGCTAAAAATATATTTGCCTGCGTTTAAAAACAAGTAGAAACATGCTTTGAAAATAGCTGTATATCCGATAAAAGTTAAAAAAAAAGAAAACAAAATAATAGTATATAAATTAAAAAATTAAAAAAGTTCTATGCTCGTATTTTAACTTTAAATGTTTTCTTTGCGTAGATTTTATGCATTAAACTTAATCAAACCGAGCTCTTCACATATTTTACTTAAACTCTAAACTCTTAAGACATTTCTTAAATTTATTTCCTAATTGCTTCTTAAGGCTTTTTAATTTGTTTGGGCCAACTTTGATAATAGGGTCAGCTTGTCTTCATTCAATTACAGTTTACTTTCATTTTTTGTTGGGGATACTTTTCAGTAAATTTCGTTTTAATTACGCTGCTTTATGCCCGGCTCAAGTTTGGGTTTTTGTTTGCAGACCCAATCAAATTCAATTTCTTGAAAATAGGTGAAGAAGAAGAAAAACATAATTGCGAGACCTACATACATAATATGCTTCTAAGAAAGGTTTTGCCTTTTTTCAACTCAATTTTCTCTCATTGTTATATCTGTGGTATAGTTATAAGCACTCGTCTGGCATCTGTCGTTTGTCCATCAATTTGGCACTTAATCAAAACTTACTTTGTTTGGCATTAAATTGAAAAAAAAGAAGATGAAAAGAAATGCAAGAACTTGAACATTTAAAATCAAATATTATATATCAGCAGCTGTTCTTTATGTAGCTCTTTTGCCCTTGCTGTCTGCTTTATGTGTCCCTCATCAAAGTTATTTTTTTTTTCTGGGTTTTTCCCTTCGTGGCGCATAAATCTTGAGAAATTCAAAAATTGGAGGCGAGCTTAAAGTATAAGTCGAGGGCTCAACTCTAACCCAGTGTACGATTGCCTTCGGGCTATAAATGGAAAACTCAAGAGGGACAGCATGGTGAGTGATTGACTAGGGGATATCCTGTTTGCAAATGAAAACTTACGAGAGGGAAAACACTGTTTTCTGAACTCCATTTATTTGAATTTTTGTTTAGATGCAAGAATGAGAAATGGTTTAGATTTAAGCGTCTAATATGTCGAATTATATTTTCAAAGCTAGTTCTTTTAGTTTTTTAAACCATTTCTTTACCATTTCCTAGTTAAGCTCTGCAATCTTAATTACTATTTTTTGATGGAGATTTTTTCTAGTGTAAAACTTTCTTTCGACGGATTGTCAAATTTGAAATTCACTTCCTCATATTAATATCGCTCCTTTTGCCACTGCTAGCACAGCTTTGATTCTGTTGTTATCCCTATTCAATATTTCTATTTCCTAACTGTTCTCACTTTAATAATTGAATTTCCTCAGTCACCCGCATTCTCACACACTGTTGCAACCTACCCTCGTTAAGCTAGTTTATGTTTGCAGGGTATAGCCAAATTGAGCCAACTCAAACTAGGCATTATCCCTAAGCCCTCGCCGCTTTTGTGTGCCTATGTCACAGGCTGCTGCCCCCGCCCACCGTCTGCCCAGGCGAGCAGACGTCTTCGGTCTCAATGTTTTGATTTGGACAACCTTATCGACCAACAGTTTGTGTGAGTCCCTGCTTTTATTTTTTATTTCTTTCTGTTTTCTGTTTTGGTCTCTAACATTTTGCTGGCATTGGCTCGACATTTTTCGTTAGATGTTGTTCGTTTTGATGGGGTTAGACCGTTAGTGATGAGGGAGAGGGGCTAGGAGAGGGGGTAGGGACAGCGAGAGAGGCCAAATGGCTGTGGCTCGTCGCTCGTTGGAGCGTTACAGTACAGAAAACCGCACAAATGCCAACTGCCTGGCTTTAGGTTACTGAGGTTTTAACAATGTGACAAGTCGGGCACTAACACACGCACACACAAATACAGACACACATACACATACAACTAGCAGCATACATACATACATACACTAGGTACAGTTACAATTTCGTATTGTTTTTCTCTTTTGCATAAAAAAAATATGTAACAAATATTTGAAAACAAAAATTTCCGTTTTTCTTTTTTATTTGTAATGCGCGCGTTGAATAAAGAGAAAATAAATAAGAATACGCACACTCACACACACACACACACACGGAGATAGCTGTACATATGTGTTGTATTAATAAGTATAAACAAATACAAACGTAAAAGAGGCGACAACAACAACAACAACAACAATGGCGACAAACTTGTGCAAAACTTTGTCCGTATTCTTTCTTGGCTTTCTCTGTCTGTCTCTTCCTCATCCCCTCCCTCGCTCTTTTGCGTACGACACCCCTTTTCATACAATCGCCCTTTTTCGCTCGTCGATTTCTACGCCTGTTCGTCTGCCTAGGCCATTGCTGTTGCTGCTGCTGCTGTTGCTGCTTCCTCTTCTTCTCCTTTTTGTTCTTCTTCTTCATCGCCTTTTATTGTTTTTCGCGCTCAATGCTCGACGCTCGACGCTCGAGACGCCCACAATCGTTCACCTTTTTATGAATGAAAATTTTTGCCACTGGCAGTAACAACAACAAAAACAACAACAACAACAGCGAAATGAAAGGCAAACATTTAGCTGTGTGAAATGTGCAAATGGAAAATCATTTAAAGGCAACACAAAAACCAAAACAACAACAACAACATTAGAGACGGTGTGAAACGCGGGCCACGCCAATTTGTAGCCAAAGAAACGTCAATTTGTTGGCACAAGTTCCACAATGCTTTCCATCTTGCTCTTCTCGCTTCCCACGAGCTCCTTTTCGAGTGAACTGCAGCTAAAATCATTTTGGGTGGTCATGCACATGGAACCAGTTCCTTCCCACGCACAGGATCATAGAATAGGCTTCGAATGAATTCCCCGAACCACTCTGAAAAGGTTTATTGAATATTTTTAAAGATATATGTATGTATGTGTGTATATATGAATTGTATTTGGTATAAATTTATAAATATATAGAAAGGAAATAAAAATCACTGATGCATTGAAATAAAATAATACTTGGCTTCCCATTTTTAAATTAATATTGAATTCGTGGGCTATGAGGCATATTGAAGCTTTTTTTGTATTTATTTTTTATTGATAGGATTCTGTCACTATTAAAAATGAATAATATTATTTTCACTCGTTTATTTTATTACCATTTATTTATTTAGTTTATTAAAATTATGAGACATTAAGAAGCTTAAAAAAAATTTATTTTAATACAATCTATTTTATTAATATATTTATTTTATTAATATAATTGTTTAAATATTTGAAATAAATTGCATTATTATTATTCGTTTCTTACAATCGCATTTTTTTGTTTAGTTAATTTTTTAATTATTTAAACTCTGTTTTATTTAACCCATTAGCAACTTAACTTGACATATCATTAAATTTATTTATTTCCATTGCAAAGGCTTTCAAGTTAATTTTATTTTCCCAGAATGTGTGGGGCGGAGCGAAAGATGAAGACGTAACTGCTTTACAGCGGGAAGTCTGTGCTTTATCGTCTTCCTCCTTCAGTTGCTGCCTCTTCAGCTGCTTGTTTCATTTTGTGGTCTCATTTAATTTTCGTTATGCCGTAGCAGCAGCAGCAGCAGCAGCAGCAGCTTCAGTAGGAGCAGCCCGGCTTTTGTCTTAATTTCTAGTGATAAGCCGAGGCGTCTGTCGACCAACTGTAACCCGCTCCAACTATGGGCTCTTCTGGCTTCTCGTGCAGCCGCACAACCAGCGAAGCTTCGAACAGGTTCGCTCGAACATGTTGGCCGCATACGTATCGTGCGCACTGTCTGCAGCGTTTCGGCGACTCAGTTTGTTGCCGTCGCTCATACGCAACGTTGGCCGCGGCTCTATAAAATCAACGAGCTGCCCCTCGTTACAGTTACAAACAATTTTCAGTTCGTTGTTTTCGCTGGCCGCGTGCGCCTCGCCTCGCAACATAACGGCTCTGTTTGTGTGCGGACGCGTGTGTGTGTGTGTGCGTGCGTGTCTGTGTGTGAGTGTATTTTTGAAAATAATTATCAACTCAATAAAAATTCAAAAATTCATTTTTCAAAGCGTATTTTTAAAACACATTTGTGCAATTCAAAATGAAATGAAACCAAACAAAATATAAAAAAAAAAGAAATGAAAAATCCGAAAATTGTGTTAATAATTGCGCACATTAAATAACCATAAACAGGCGAAACTAAAAAACAAAATAGTTTATAGAAATTACCAAAAAATAAAACAACAACAATACATATCGTATTCAAAATTTGTTTTGCGTGCTGAGTTCAATTGCCGCCGAGATTCATTGAATTTTTTATTTGAATTCCTATTCTGTGAATGGTAAGCAAAATATTGTTATGCGTAAACACACTTCTGGTTCTTTTTCTTCTTCTGCTTCTCCTCTTTGTTATTGTTGTAGCAGCTGCACGTTTATGTTGCCATTAACTGCAGTCTTTTGTTCTAGGGTAGCATAAACAGCTTGACCATTGATAAAGTTTCGTTATCTTAACTAAACCCACTCAATGCCAGGGGACCTAATGAGACCTATCTAAATCTTCAGACTTGTGACATAGTTCTTCTGTTCAAGTCACTCCAATTTCAAGCAGAAATATTTTATGATTATTTAGTTTTCTTTTTTGGCAACGTCGAAGAACTGAGCAAGCAGCAGTAGAGCAGGTCAAGGGACCAATTGGCAAAGCTCCTGCTGCTGCTGCTGCTTGTGCTGCTGCTCCTGCTGCTTATACTGCAGCCAAACTATGCAGTTTGACAGCTGAAAGTCGCACAGTTGGCACTGCAAAAGGTCAACCCGATTGTTCAAGTTGAGTTGCCTGAAATGTGCTTAAAATGTTACAATTTCCAATTGTAATTCAAAACTTTATTTCCAGTTAGACTATAGAATGTCACAGCAGTACTTTTCTCTGTCTCTCTTTCTCTCTCTCTCTTTTTATTTCTACATATTATATATATATTGAAATGCATAAATAAAATTTTTGGTGCTCGTTGCCGTAGATAAAGTAATAAGCAATGTGAGATAGCAAAAGTTTTACGGAGCATAGAGAGAGTGAGAGAGAGAGAGAGAGAGAGAGAGAATGAGGCAGAGCGAGAGTGGGTGATAAAAGTGCATAATTAAGATGCTCACAAATGGGCAGCTTAAGGCGTACTTTAAATGTTAAGCAATTCATTATTTAAACGTTTGGAGATTGTTTTCGAAAAATGATTATGGTAAAATTGCTAAGAGCAGAGAAGAAAAAGTTTCGACGTAGTAGCTTATTTAAAATACATTTATCTTAATAGATAAGATATTCCTTTATGAAATCGAAGCTAAATATTTTATATAAAACTGATATCATTTAATGTGTCTATGAACTTTCAGCTAAGACAATTAATTTTTGTAGCATTTTGCGATACTTATCTTGCAGCGCCACTTGAATCAAAAATATTGATTAAAAACTCTGGAATTTTTTTTAAATACATATATAATCAGGCAAGCTTTTAGAAACTATTTATAGTAGAGGAGACCTACTAATGATGAATTTTTTCATACACCACATTTTTATTTGCTTCTATTAAGAACAAAATGCTAGGCTATTAATTTTTTTAGTACACTAAAAACTAAAAAAAATAAATTAAAAAAAAAACAATAAATTAAATAAATTAAAATAGAATAAAATAAATTATTTATTCAGATGACTTAAGTCAGTTTACTGCATTGAATATATTATTATTTTACTCCAAAAGGTTTATTTATATATTTTATATGGATAAAGTTTTATTTAAAACATTATTTTAAGCCTATAAAATCCGGGCAAAAAATGTGTAAGCCTTAAAAGTATGTAACGGTGATTAATGATAATTATAAATTTTGTCATGCAGCATAAAATGCCTTAATTTAATAAAATAAATATTAAATTAAGCCAGATAATGTATTAAAAAATATATTAAAAATATATAATATAAAAAATATCTAAATACTGCTAAAATTCAGCTTAAATTGAGATATCTACAAAATATTCCATTTAAATTTGGCTAAAAACCAGATTTTCAATAAATTTCTTGACGCAGCTGCAGTAGATTTCAATTGCATTATTTATTTCAGTTGCATGTCCGTTCACCTCTGATTAGTAATTAATTGAGAGGTATTTGCCGGCAATTGCGAATGCTTCAAATGCATTTGATTTACGCTAAGCGATTCGCAGGCATTTGCCAAATTGTGTTCAACTCTTTGCCCAGTTGCTGTTGCTGTTGCTGTTTCAGTTAAAGTTTTCTGTTTTGCTTCTCATTTTGATTTATTTGAGCGTTCGCTTATTTATTTATTTATATCGCAAATAAAGTTTAGCTAGCGTTTAATTTATTTTAGTGCGCACAGTTTTTGGCGCTGCTTGCAGCGCACGCTGTGCCGCATTTTATGGCCAAATTAAAGTCAAATGTCGCTGTAATTTATTTTCTGCTTGCTTGTTTCTCATGCTCCCTCTCTCTCTCTGTCTCGCTCTCGCTTGTTGGCCACTATCATAAAAAGAACGAGATAAATACACATAAATTTGCTATGCACTTTAAAGTTCAGTTAACGATTTGATGGATAGACACCGAAAATTTATGTGCACTCTATTGATGAATTATACCGCAAATGTGCGTTGGGCGTGTCGCAAATGTGATGCGATTATGTCGCATCAAGTGGCATTACATTTGGGCATGCCATCTCCTCTTCTCTTTGCTTTAATTTCCCCCCTCCCACCCCAATAGCGCCCCGCTCAGCTTGTCTATCTATTCAAATGCAAAAACAAATTCGCCAGGCACGTGTTTATCTCATTCATCTAATATCTGTGTCTTTGATCCACTCTATTTCCCCTGCCTGTTCGAATAAATGGCACTAATGTCACACTGATGTGTATTAATTGAGTACAGCTTGCACACACATTCTCACACACAAACACACACACGCACACAGACATCCTTATTCACTCAAACTTATAGCTTCGGGGCCATAAATCTAACAAACACCCCTATTGAAATGCTGAGGCGAAAACGTAGATATACACACACATACATATATATGTGTATGTGTATGTGTATGTGTATATGCACAGACATATACATATACGCCTGAGACACCGTGAAAAGTTGAGCCGTTGTTGATATTCACTACACTTTACGAATAGCTGTTAAGCTCCCTGACTTAAGCAATGCCAATAGAGCGTGAGAGATGCTGTGCACTATAATATTCTCGAACTTATCTTGAATAGTTAATTTTATTCATTTTGTTCTTATTTTCACAGCTCAAATTAAAAATATTTTACATTGTTTAATATTAGTATTATAAATTATTTATTATTCATAAATATTGTTGGCATATTAATAAATTAAGTACATAAGAAATTGATATGCATGAAAATATAAACCAATTAAGTAAATAAATATATACATTGAAAAAAATAATAATAAATAAATATATAAATTAAAATAAAATGTATTCAATGTATGAGTTAACCAAGTAATTCATTATAATATTTGTATTGTAAAGCTCTCAAAATACATATATAAAATTTAAAGAAATAAAATAAAAATATTCTTAAATTGAATAGTACAAATAATATAAATAAATGAGCAATAAATATTAATATAATTTCTACCACATTTCCAAAAGAAAGTATAATATATAAATGATGAAATTTAAGGCACTTCCATTGAGTATTTTTATTGTAAATGTATTTAATTTAGCTATATATTTATATATTTTTTGCCAAGTGCATGGAGGCGATCTGTGTATCATGTGGGCAGCACGTTTTGGTTTTGTGACTTATGTTGACCATATGTGGCACTAATGTGTGTGTGTGTGTATGTGTGTGAGCGTGTTTCAGCGTCTATGTGTGTATATGTGTGTGTAAGCGTAATTGTGTGTGGATGTTTGCGGCTTGTGCCTGCTATTGTCCTTTGTGCTGGCTGCTGCCTCAATTAAGTTTGAGCCATCTCTCTCTTTTTCTTTTTCGCTCACTCCCTCGCTCTCTATCTCTCTCTTTCGCTTGCCTCTTATGCTTTTCAATTTCTCAACTAGCAGTCGAAAGTTTGGTCGGCTCAGCATTTTCTATGCGGCCCTGTCCGAAACAATTAGTGCAAGCGATACAAAAGCAACAGCAAGCCAAATACACAACATACACACACAGGCACACACACACTCACACACAGAGGCCATGTGTTATCGCTGTGTATGTTCATGTTTAAACAGTTGGCGTCAAAAATATAATTAAAACGTGCATCAAAGTCATAAAGGCTGCGCAGCATGTCACAATTTTGTTGCTATGTTGCGTGTGTGTGGCTGTGTGCTTGTTGTTGTTGTTTTATTATTTTTTGATTTATCGAGCCCTGCCACTTGACATTGTGTCCTTGTAGCTTAATTGAATTTTTATTGCCAAGTTTGCATAATGTGTGCACAACTAACTGAGCTCAGTTTTTGTTGGATGCGGCATATACGTAATGCACTCAATTGCCAACGCGCATTACGTATACGCCGCGTCAGCTCAAAAATATGCAATCCTTGCTCTTGGCCAAGCACAAGCTCACAAATACACACACAGCCAAACGCTGTCAACTATTATGGGCAGATAAGAGCTAGACACAAATACCAAGAGGGGGGATCCCTCATTTTTAATGCAGGATACTCAATAATAAATTATGCATTCTTATCCAATATCCAGTTTTAAGTAATATTCGTGATATTTATTATCAATTTTACTGTGAATTTACTTTAAGTATCGATAGCTAGCTTTAGCAAGCAAGCAGACGACAGACAGCCATCGTTATACAATACAAATCAAATTATCGATTAGCCTAATCGATTATTTATGTCATCGATGATTAAGACATAGCTGTTATCATATTATCAAATGCTTTCATTGCATTTTTTTTGCCATTTGGAACTTATTGCAAAAAATTGCATTTTTCTTTATCATATAAGGTATTCTGTATATTCCGTTATCGATAAATGGTTTTACCAAGTGAAAATCTTGCAATTAGCTCACATATCAATGAAATTATTTCCTTTTTCTGCTTATCCAAAAATTCCATATCAATATTATTATATGGTATATATATGAGCCAATGTGAAAACTATTGATTAACTGATTTATCGATAAGTTATGAGGACATGCCTTATAGCGTATAACCAAGTCGCATATACTTTTTTGTTTTAAAACTGTTTTCTTTCTTTCGTTGCAGTTGCAACGATTTTCTGATAAGCGGCATTTGGCCAACAGTTAGTTGCCGCTATTGCTATTGTTGTAGTTGTTGTTGTTGCTGTTGCTAGTGCTAGTGCTTGGCTTGTCAGTCAAGCAATCAAGCAGTCATGCTGTTAGTCATGCAGTCATTTAGTCAGTTAGCCCGCCGAGGGCACTTTCAAAATTGCATGCGCCAAACTGATTTTTCATTCATTGTAGCTTTTGGTATTTGTTGCTGTGCGCTGCTTTGCTCTAGCTCACGCTGTTGTTGTTGTTGTTGCCGTTTCTGCACATGCACTTTTCACATTTTCCCTGCTCAGCTCTCGACCAGTGACAGACACACGCGAACTGTGTTCATTCTCCTTTTTCTTCCCATGCCTTATTCAATTGACCAACACCCGCCGCCCTGCCCCGTCCCGCGCACACGTGTCAAAGTTCATTAGGAAAATAAATGTTGCTTTATTTCTGTTGCCTCTTGCCTATGGTAGGGCTTAAGTGCCCAACCAAGCGCATTTACTAAATGGTTTTCATATTTTAAGCCCCTTTTGTTGTTATTGGTTTTGCTTTGCTTTGCTTTTTTTTAGAAAACAATTTTTTAATTAAAATTCAGATATATATATGTATATACATATATATGTATATAAATTGACAAATGAAATTGTGCAATCAAATAGATAACGAAAACAAATGCAACTTCGTAGTGTAATTTGATTTATGGTGAGGGGAAAAAGTGCATCGCTACGAGTATTTCCATTATATTCAACTCGTTTTTAAGCTGGATAGATTTATGGTTTCAATATGTTTTATTTTGCTTGCATTTGTTATCTAGTTTCTGATTGTTTTGCTAGTTGAAATGGAAACAGCTTAGGCTCATATTGGCAATGAAAATTGAATTGGAAATCTGGAATGTAAAGAGTAATGTTTATTTGTCTCGAAATTGCCTAACCATGAACTCTACATAATGTGAGTTTGAAGAATAGAGAGTAAAGCTGTAAAAGTACATATATCGATAAAATATCGATAACTTGTTATATTAATATAAAATCCATAAAAAATCTTAAAATTAAATAAATGAAAGTTTAAAAAAATATATATTCTTATACAACGCAATATATAAATGAATATAATATCTTATCAAATAAAACTGCTCTTTTATCTAAAACGTGTGTGTAATACCCAACAATAGCCTTGAAAAACAATTTCCCAAACTTACATCCACACTAAAACTTAAGCTCTAAACATAATTCTAATGTTTTTAGAAGCCGGTCCATTTATCTTTAACGATTATGTTGCAATTCAAATAGATTGCCAGGATACGCACAATTTGTCACACAGATATCTCTCTCTCTCACTCTCTCCGACCAGTTTTCTGGCAGGTCACGCCCACTCTGCTATGTCTTAACATGGGGTCCTAGGGAATATTTGTGCCGGAGATTTGTGGAGCTTTGGCAACGGCCACTCACAGTTCATTCACAGTCAATAAACATGCCAACGAGCCACTTGGATGCTCGACAAAACTGTCGCAAATATTGAGCTCAGTCTGGCCGTGCCTCAATCTCATACTCTCCAACTATCAATCATGTGGCAACCCATGTGGCATGGACCTTCAACCAGTTTCCTGTAAAGGTAACGACTTATGGCCAGTAAAGGTCAATTGAGAACAGCCGTTGCTGTCGCTTCTATGCCTCCCACATTGTGAATGATGTTTACTTAGGCAGGCTGACCCAGTCGCAGTCCGTGCTCCATATAGCAGTTGCTCTCCTTCTGTTGCTGCTTCACCGTTGCGGGGGCAACTGACTTGTTGTGCGTGCGAGTGCTGAAGCGTGCCAGGCTTTCCAGCTGAGTGATGAAAGCATTTAAGCATCCCCAGCAGCACTAAGTTCCCACACCACTCCAGCGAACGCACCCCTGCTCAACCCGTGCCCTCTAGGCGCCAAAGGAGCACTTACGTGGCACGCAACAGCGTCAGTGAACAGCAGCAGAAGCAGCACTAGCACCAGGGATGGTACTCACTCATGCCACTAGAGCCATAAATGTGACAGTACACTGAGCCAAAAGCATTTATAATTAACCAAAATTATAGTATTTGTATGTAAGAACAAATATTTAAAAACCATCCAATAGATGGTTGATCGATAAGCAATGGTTTCATTGAAGAAACTAAACATAGGGAGAATATTTGTGTGCAAACTCTGATTAGCTGGTTTATTTGAATAGTAGATTAATTGGATTTTTAATATCATATGTCTGACTTTCGATAAATCGATAAATATCGATGTATACTTGGAAACAAACTTTGTTTTACATATATGTCTCCCATTGCAAATCGATAGACATTGAAGAATATTTTATATTTCGATTGCCAATGCTTATGATATTTGCCAACATTCGTATTATCGATATTATGTATAAGTCCCCTCTGATCATTATCGATTTTTTGTTTTGATTGCTCCTTTTATGCTGCTAATTAGTTGCACGCATTTTCTGTCAGTGTTTTGAAAAATCCAACATTGTCCGTGGCAACCGGCAACTGGCAGCCTGTAAACCTTTAACCAGAGCCAGACGATGACATCGAGACACGTCGCTTCTGTCAGTTGCTTGTTGTCGGCTGCTGATGCTGACGCCGCTGTCGCTGCCGCTGCCGCTGCCACAGGCTCTGCCTCTGGCTGTGCCGCTGCCTTTCAGCTACGACTATTCCTGCTGTTGCTGTCAGCTGCACCTCAGGCAGTGATCTGCCCACCCACGACAGCGTTGACTATTTATAGACTGACATTGTGTCCATGTAGTATGCAGCATGTAGCATGTCGCACGTTGTCCCGTTACCTTAGCCGTTGCCTTGTCAAAGGACAGCCCCAAAGCACAGGCACAGGCACAGGCACTGTTCGCCTGTAACTGACTCTGAGGAGATTTTATGTAGCTATGGCAATGTTGTTGAGAAACAGGAGTGTACCCATATATATGTGAGTGTGAATATGTGTGTGTAAGTATGTTTATTGCGCAAACAATTTGCCTGCTTGTTTATTTATGGCTCTATTTATTTGTTTGCAACAACATCAGCGCAGTTTTCTTTACTTTACTTTTCTTCTCTTTTTTTTTGCAATATTATGTATTACTCTGGCTTTATTTATTTATTAAATTAATGCCAAAAATATATGCAATTTGGCCGACTAATTGGCTCAGCACGTGGCATTTGCTAGCTAAGTGGATTATCGTAGAACATTTTCCGATTTTCCGATGTTCCCCCCACTTCTTCAGCTTTGTTTGTTTGGCTGTCGTCTGTTTTTGATGTTTATGTTAATTATGGCGCTAACGATGCTGCTTGACACTCTTTGCCCTTGCCACTCGATCTTCCTTACTCTCTCCCCATCTTGCTCTCTCTCTCTGTCTCTCTCTACTGTATCTTGACTGCTTGGCTTAGAAATTTCGTTCATTTTGAAATTATGTCACCCGGCAGCAAACAAATTTTTGTCAGCTCCAATGATTAAGAACGCGACAATGACTTTTACAAATGCCTTTAGCAACGACCTCAGCTTGTACATATACATACATATATATATATATCATACATATATATCTTTGTCATAGAATCTCTTCGTAGCTGCGCTGTCAAAAGGTCAAGCGACTCGCTGGTTTCAAATTTTTGGCGCTACGTGAATTCTCGCTTTTATTTCACGCATTGTTGGTTAGCTGCCCAAGATAATCACTGCTGCTAGCGCCACGCCCGCAACGCCCAGTTTTGGCGACTTTAAGCCACAACAACAGAAATGTTTTACATATTTGCCTCATGCATTTAATTCTGCTGTGAGCTGCGCTATGAAGAGACTCTAGGTGAAATGTTTTTAAATTTTACAAAATTATCTTTGACTGTTATTTTTTATTTTAAAAAATACTTTTTTTGTTATGCATAAATGCCTTTATTAAAAAATGTATTATTATCTTTATAAGCAGCGCTGCAGGGTGTGAAAAAGTGTATGGTAAATATTTAGCACTGTCAGAGGGCGGAGCTGGAGCCGCCCGTTCGGATGACATCAAAAATGTAAATTATATTTTTAAGCGACACGTGGCTTAAAGTGTGCCCTAAATACAATGCATATAAAAAACGAAAATTAAAAGTAGCCCAAAAAAATTATACATATGGAGAGAATGTATTGCTGCAGGTGCAAATGTCAAAGAACCGTACGATAAATCAATAAGCTAAAAAAGAAAATATATATTTATATATATATATATTTAACTATTGTTTGATGTGGTGGCTACACACACGTGCACACACACACATACATAGGTAAAGTGCCAACTCATCCTAAAAGGGATTTGCAACAAATGCAGAGATCCTTGAACTTTACGCTGAATGTCAGTGGGAAGTTCGACTACCTTACGGCTAGACTGAGGGAGTGAGGGAGGTAGGGAGGTAGAGAGGGATGGGGGAGGAATAAGTGGTAATCAAAATCAAACACACGTGTCTGCCTCAGACAGCTGCAGCTATGTGCCACGCCCAGCGCGACCAAGGCGTCTTGGCCAACTGTGACTGGCAGGCAATAAAAAACGTGGCTGACACTCGGCCAAGCACTTCCGCTGTACTACATAGCTTATGCAAATAATTTAATTAATATTTTATTAAGGCAGCGCAAGGCTCTCGAGGCAATTCCCAGCGGCATCTCGAATGCATCAAGTGGGGCAAAAAAAAAAAAAATAAATAAATAAAGAAAAATAAGAAAGAGAAAAATATGAAATTTAAATACGAGTTTTTTTTTTCTCGTGCTGCATTAATATATATGTACATAACTTGCAGTTGCTCGAGGACTTTTCGCATTCACATTGCGATGAGATGATGCTGTTGCATTTGAATGCATAAATATACATACACATATATGAAGATAAATAAAGATATGTATGTATGTATATATAAAGATAAATAAATGCCTTGGCTGCAGCCGCGCAAAAGTTCGATTCGCATCAGCTTACGACTGTAAATCTGCCTTAATGTTTAGTAAACAGTAAACAAATCGCCAGCGAAACAAACACACATGCACACACACACACACAGGGATAGATAGATAGACAGTGAGGACAGCTAGACAGACAGCTAGTTGCTCATAAATCGATGGGCATTATGGGCGCTAATAAAAGTTTAAGACGTAAGCACAAAATTTTAATCGAGCGCACATTCATTCGTTTTGCTTCTATTTTTTTTTTCAGATTCCTTCAGATTGCGCATACGCCGCGTAGGTTGATAATGTTCTATATAGCTCTGCTAGGCCTTATAAATATGCTCTGCAGTTGGGTCATTTTTAATACATTCGCAAGTATTTCCCTTTGATCTGTCTTCAAATTGAAAATGAAACAATTTATTTATTATTGTGGGAATTTTTTATTTTTTGGCTTTTGTATTCGATTTTTTTTTTAGTGTGAGTTATTTCGAGATTGCGAGAATGCACAGCATTCATCTTGATCAGCTTTTGGTTATGATTATTAAAGTGTTATTTTTACGATAGAATAATAATGTGAAGTATTTTTCTGCTTCTTCTTTTTGTTGTTTTGTTATTTTTGCAGTAGCTTCAAGTTCACATTGCCTTGAACATTTTGAATGCCAGCTGAAAAGGTCAGCTGGAAAACAGTTTGATTTAAATATGCCACTTTGACTTTTCTTATTTCGCATCTGTCTAATATACATTTTAATTATATATAAATTTGTTGAAAACTTTCTCAATTATAGCTCTTCTATTAAGTGACTTTTAAACTGTGAATTTTGATTCATTTCTAGACTTATTTTATGTTTATTTAAACTATGCCATATTTAATCAGCTCTGTTCGATAGCAGCATTCAGGTGTTTCGTTCTTATCTAGTATACGTTTAACTGTTTAGCATTCTATACTATACCTCTCCATAGCTGTCAATCTATTCGAATTTCTGCTTTTACTTATTATAAATTATACTCCCTTATCAAAAGTATATATATATATATGTATTTACATATCTACCCAAACATCGGCAAGGTATATAAAATTCGACTTGACAAAATTACATAGTCTGCTCATAATTGAGTTAGATTTTATTGTCTGCCTAGCGCCGTTAACGAAACCCTTTATAGTCAGATTCTCCGACTTTATCTATAGCATAACGTATACATTTAGAGTGTGTGCGTTATTGCGTGTGTGTGCGTGTGTGCATGTGCTTTGCCGTTGATGGTTCCAAGGTTAGCTACCGAAAAAAAAGGAATCCAAAAAGCTGAGCAAATTTCATGACAGTGAAAGTAATAAATAATGAATTGTAAGAGTTTACGCGAGCAATGAGCGAAGCATATGTACATAAAAGACAGATGCACTGAGAGAAAATTAGTAAAACAATTAATGCAGGCAGTAAGATATTACATTACAGTCAGAACAGAGACTCATTAAGTAATTAAATCAGATTATTGATGCTGTTAGAAATAATCAATATATAGAATACTCAGGCTAAATCAAGTTAACACAGAATAATAATATTTAAATTTAAATTGTTGAATTATCAAAAAAATATATATTGTAGAGGTTTGATCACAACAAACTTATATTTAGTAAATTTATTTATTTATTTATTTATTGTTACAAAGAATGAAATCTAAATAACAGTTTGTTAAGCCAGAGAATGCAAATTTTTTTATTTTTTTATTAATATTTTTTTTTTTTAAAGAAAAGTATTAATAGTTAGAAATTTGAAGCATAGAGGAAATAATGATGTACTTAAAAGAAATTAAACTTCTTTTATTTATTATATTACTATTAAATTACAACACTAGTTTCTGTTAAATCTTAAATAATTTTGACTAATAATAATACATTTTTATGTGTCATCTAATATTCTTATTCATAAGTTGCTATCTTTCTAAATATAATATGATTTTTGTTATTTTTAATTTCATATTTTACTACTTTCATGTAAATCAAATTTGGAAAAATATTTTAAATAAATAAATTTAATAAATCAGCTTTTTTACATAGAGAATTATAATTTACTTTTTATTGTTGATACTTATATTTGTATTAATTTATGTACATATGACCTAACTGTTTGTCTAAGTGTTTGCAGTGTAAACATTTTTCACACACACACACACATATATATGTATGTCTATAACATATTATGTGTTTGTGTATGTGTGTGTGTGTGTGTGTGTGCGAGTGTGCGTATGTGAGCCATATAAGTTTGCGTGCTGCGGCATCGTTGACACGGAACGGCAAGTGAAATGAAACAGCGCAGCTGGGAAGATGTCTGGAGTTGGAGGCGTGATATAGGCAAGCGGAGCAGTTGCCTGCCGACGTCAGTCAGTCACTTTGGGATCGAGTGATGCGTGTGAAAATGTGCGTGTGTGTGGCATTTGGAGAACCTTTTCGCTTTGTGCTTTGGCCCTCAACTGTAGTTTTTTCTCTGGTTTTTTTCTGTTTGTTCGTCACAGTTGCCACTTGGTCGTGGATGTGAATTGAGCGCGCCGAAATTCGCACGCAACGAAAACTTTAAATTACAATCAGCCACGCCCACTTCTCATTGTACTTGCAAATCCACTTAATGTATACTTTTAGGCGCGCTCATTGGCCCTCGGCAGGTGTTGCCTGGCTGGCAGACAGGATCAGTTAGCATATCCTGGTTAGCCGGCGCATTATGTAAACATTGAAACGATTTTTCGGTTTTATTGCACTCTTAGCCAGTGCTTAAAGTTTACTCAAAGACTTAACTTGTTTGCCAGGCAGCGCCGACCCGAGGTCCCGGCCCCTATTGTAGTTCGAACTCACAAGTTTCGTGTTGCCCAAATAACTTTGCCGTCCAACTGCTCAATATTCATGTTTTCAAATATGTAAATCAACATTTTCGACGCTGTGCATTAAACAAGTTTCCAAAAAGTTTTCAGTCCGACGCTAGAGTAGATTGCGGAGTGCTTCAAAGTTATTAATGTTTGATCAAGTGCGCGTCTTATCAAATTCAATTTAGTTGGCATTGTCTGATTTTGTTGTTGCTGGCCCCCCATTGTGGGGATTGGGGAAGTTGATAAATTATTGAAATAGCTGAAAATTTAACGTTGTCTTTAGCTTGTATTTGACATTCCACAGCTTAATTGAATTGCTTTCATATTTTTTAAGCCAGAACGTATACAAGTTTCTTACTTTTCTGTCAAGTTTCATTTGGAGTTTTTCTACTTTAATTTTAGCTATCTTAAGTTAAGTTTTCAAAAAGTGTATACAATTTTTTTTATAATTACAGCCAGTAATTCCTCTTTTTCCAATTGAATAGTTCTCGGGTATAACAGTTTTTGAATAGAGTAGTCTTTGTATATAACAGTTTTCATTTATTTTGATACATGGAAGCTATATATGACGGTTACTGCGTTCAATAGCTTTCGTGTATAACAGTTTTTTGTATAATATTTTTAATATATATTGTATTTTGTGTATATAAACTTTTGTGTTCAAATAATTTTGAATATAAATTTATTGCATATAACAGCTTTTGTACTAACAGTTATACGTATAACATATTTTTACAAAAACATAATCAATAGTCGTGCCTCTTATAAAGTCTTAACTACTTTTCTTAATATAGTCTTGACTAAGATATAAGCTATTAAAGTTAAGCCTATGAGCGAGTCACTTGAGCGGTATCAAGTAATCTCCACGTGCCGTGCTATGGCTGCCTTGACAACACGGCGTATGCGTAATATGTAAAAAATAATTTACAAGTCAAGCACATTTTTTTTTTTATCACATTAGCGCGCGCGCTTTGTGATAAGCCGAAAGGTAAACGTTAAGAGCTCCGCTTATCATATTCATTGTTTTATCTAAACCCCACCTCTGCTCGTTGATTTGCTGCGACTTAAATAAAAGTAAATATCGTTGTTTAAAAAACAAAAAAGATTGTTAAATAAGTAAATTGGGGTCCTGGAGGCATTTACGCCAATTAAGTGTTGCCATAGCCGTTGGCGTTGGCTTCCGCATCTGCTTTCAAACGGCAATCTGATGAATGAAGCTACACGCAGACACAGGCCATCTCTCTCTCTCTCTCTCACTCTTTATCTCTGTCGCATACATTCCGAGTCTGTTTCGCCTTCAGCTTCCGTTTTAAGTGACTGCTCTGCTTTATAACAACAACATTCCATTGGCATCACACATTCCTTCCCACTCCCACTCACTCACTCACACACACACACTCACACAGACACACAGTTGCCTTGATTTGTCTGAATTTTAATTGCGCTGACTTTGATTACGCATTATCCAGAGACGAGCAGGTGTCGTTGGTCAGCCAGGTCTCCCACCCACATACAATCACCCACCCGCTTTAATCAGAATTGTACTTCTTCTTATCGCACACAGGCTCCATATGTTTTTGCTGTTGTTCTCGTTGTTGTTGTTGTTGTTGTGGTTGTTGTCAATGGCCTATGCCTCTCGCAGTCAAATGTTCATTGTTTATTTGTAGACACATATATATATGCATGCATATATATGTATGTATGTATTATGTATTTAATTAGCTTTGCTCACCGCGTCAGCACAATTAAATTTTGTTACGAGCTGTAAAATTTCTTAATTTTTTGATGAATTGCGATGACCAAATGTTGCCAAAATTGGCATAAATCTTGTTTCCTCCTTCATATACATAACAGTAAAATATATTTATTAATAATAAATGTTGTAAATTATCTTCATATGTACAAAATACATTCAAAGCTATTTTTGACACTTTTAAAATGTTAAATCTTAATTTAAACAAAGTAATGCTGGACTTTGTGATGGGTATACTCTATTAAACTCTCTCTGTCTAGCTTAAGTGCTTCTTGGCTGTGCAGAAGACCTAGTTCTCAAGAGAACTATAGATCTAATAATTATAAATAAATTCGATCTAATGATTATAAATATTAATGTACATAGGCTATTTACCCTTATTAAGCATATGTATAAATTCTTGGTCAGCGTAATGTCGTAATCCGATTTAACTATATGTGTTAAACAGGCAGGCTGTATGTCTGTATCTTTCTCTGTCTCCCTGTCTGTCACACAGTCTGACTCTCCGCTTGTCTCCCTTATAAAAAGCAAGGGACGATGATCATTTCAGTAGTCTATATGTAGGCAGCAGTATTCAGTATTGACATTTATATTTGAGTGATACGAAGCTAGAGTGCAGCAGAGAGTGGCCCCATACTTCTCTTAAAGCTCGGCTGCAACGAATTCTACCTGCAACGAGACTCAACATTTGATCGTGACGTATTCTTTGAGTGAACGTCGCCCTATATAAAGGGCAGATGCTGCAGCATTTCTTCAGTCGCCCAGACCTGGTGGGGGTCAGTAGTTCAATGCAGTGAAGTGAAGTGAAAAGGAAATACTTGGTGGAAATACTTGGAGGAATTACTTGGAGGACATTTTTCGAGGATATTTTTGGAGGAAATACTTGGTGGAAAATGATTGGAGGAAATTCCTAAAATTCCTGTACATATACATATACATATACACTTTATACATTTTATATTTTAATTTAATCGCATTTGCTAGAAAATGCATTAGCTAATTTATTCATCATCTGAATGGAAAATAAAAACAAATGTTTCACACATTTTTTGCATAATTTTTAATAAGCTCATAATAAAAGAAAATAAAGAGAAAAAATCTTTCGACTTGCCTCCCAAGAAATTCCTCAGCTTAAGTATTCAAATGTCTGCAGATGAAAAATGTTGAAAATTTGTTTTTACTTATTTTTCTTCATCTTCTTCTTGTAGACGTCTAGCAGATTAGCTAAAGATTTATTATTGCTTTTTACAGTCGTTTATGGACATCGAATTTACATTTGGCAAGGCTATTAAAAATTTATAATTGCAAAATAATGGGGCAAAAGACTTGAGGCGAGTCAAAATGGCAAAAGTTGTTGGCGGTTAATTTGAAAAGTTGATGCCACCAAAAGTTGCCACAGCTGCCGCAACGTAAATCTCTGTCTCTATATATAACTTACTATACATTTTTTTTTTACAATTTTCTACATTGTATATATATTTTTTGTATACTGTTTCTTTTTAGCACAACATGCAGTAATTGGCTGAAAACTGTCAAAGTGAGAGAGACAGGAAGAGAGAGGAGAGCGAGATAGAGAGAGAAAACAACTTGAACGGAACCTGAAAAAAATGTCAACTACCTTAGTACAAAACAAATCAAACAAAAAAACAAAACTGAACAGTAACTCGGAGCAGCTAAACGAGACGGAAACCAGAGTAAACGCAGATTTTGAGGCCCTGGCGAGTCCAAGACATATTGCAACCATATCGCACATGCTGCAGTACGATTTCGATAATACGTTGAATGCTCTGAAAGAGCAACAGCGCCATGCGCTAATGGAACAGACAACAAATACCATAAGCCAACAGCACATCAATAGCAACAACAACAACAATAGCAAAAGCAAAAGCAACAGCAATTCGGATCTGGATAACAACGTGGAGATGCCAGCCGAAAGCCAAAGCCAAGCGGGCAGTCCCAGCGTGGAGCTGGAGGTGGAAGATATAGTCACTGGCAAATCGTGTCTGGGCGCTGCCAACGGCTTTATGCCGCCCACGCCGCCAGCCACGCCCAACTTGCAGAATACGGCGCAAAAGCGTTGGCGTATTCTGGCCAAAGTACTGCGAAAGGACTCCGAGGAGACGGTCAGCTCGTCCAGCGATGAGTTCAGTGAGGAGCAAACAGCATCGGTGCGACGCTTCAAGAGTTTCGATCTGCTGCGGCAGGACAGCTTCGAGGATCACGTGAGCCTCAAGTGCTTGGGCAAGACGGAGAACTGGTACAAGTATCGCATGCAGCTGCACAACGATATCGAATACTCTGTGAATATACATCACATGGAGCGCCAGCTGACGGCCAACGATCTGATGGGCTTCAACAACACGGGCAACATCTGCGTGTGGCCATCGGAGGAGGCACTAACGGCACTTGTGCTGTCGGATCTGGGCGCATATCGTGGCAAGTGGATATTGGAGCTGGGCGGTGGCTTCACCTCGCTGGCTGGTCTGATGCTGGCCAAGTATGCCAAGCCGTATGCGGTGCATCTGACGGACGGGAACGAGGTGAGCGTGGAGAATGTGCGCAAAACTGTTTGCCTCAACGAGCTCAGCTGCTATACCAAATGCTCCGTGCTCAAGTGGCAGGAGGCGACGGCGCGTGCGGCGGCGGAGCAAGCGAAATTCGAGTTCATATTGTGCGCGGACTGTTTGTTCTTCGATGAGGCCAGATCGGCGCTGGTCGATACCATCTGGTATTATTTGGCGCCCCAGGGCGTGGCGCTCATCATGGCGCCCCGTCGTGGTCGCACGCTGAACGTGTTCCGGGATGAGTGTGTGGCGCGTGGCTTTCGCGTCGACCTGGCCACGCGCTACAACGAGACCATCTGGCAGCGGCATCTCCAGCTCAAGGCGGACTCGGCCCTCTACGACGAGGATCTGCACTATCCGCTCCTACTACGTCTCTGCAAATCTCATAGCTAGAGATCAGCGATCCAGCTAACCAAATGGGACACGGGCGACGGGGTGCAGCTGCCTAAGTAGGTTCAATTAAAGTTTAGTCAATGGTTTAGTTTTTAGCAAGCAAATTCCAGTTTACACCTAAAACAATTTTTAAATAAATGTTTGAAAAAAACACACCAAAATGGACTCGATTTACCTAAAGAAAATTATTCCTCCCACACTGAAATAAAATATATATATATTTAATGCATAATTTAATATATAATTTAATGAAGGTTGGTCATACAAAAAATTCAATAATTTTAAATTTGTTTTTAATTTTTTTTTATTTACCACAACCGGTTCCTTTCTTCGTGCTGAATTACTGACAAAGAAAACATTATACTATAACTAGTTATTTATAAGTATACTCCATTTAGCATACATCCATTATCTTATTGTAATAAGTTCATTAATTTCTAACAAAAACAATTTTTTTTATGTGGAGATCTTTTCTGATTTGTTTTATACGAGAAACAATTTTTTTTTATAATAATATTATGTAAAAATAATGTGACAATTTTGTTTAAATTATATTTTTTAAACGAAAAAAAAAGTAAATTTAATTTACAATTTCCTTAAAAATTAATTTCGCACAGATTTGCTTTAAATGATGTCCGTTAAATTATTCTTTGATTATATTTAATTCTTTTTTTATGTATATTTTCTATGAATTGATATTCTTTTTCTATTATATACTGAATTTTTTAAAGAACTATTCCACAAAACAATATGAAATTAAAAACCAACCAACTAAAACGTTTAATCTAGTTAAGGCACTGTTAGATTCTTATTAGCAAAATTCCTTTGATATGTATATTTAATTTGCGGTTATTCCACAAACACAAATACTCTATATTATAGTTAAAACATTTATGGTTTACAGCAAACACAATCACACACACACACACACACATACACAAACACACACAGATACACACAAGTATTATTTAAAATTAATTTAAGGCCTTAGGCTGTTTTTGTTAAAGGTGAAAACCACAAGAAATTTCCTTAAACGTAAAAGAAACTACAAAATACGAAATTATAAAGATACTAATATATATATAAATATATATACATATAGATATATGACTATATAGTAGTATATACTATATATAGCAAAAGTAAACGTTGCCAGCGCTCGACCAATTAATTAATAGTTAATTAAAATTAGTTTATGTAATTATAGAGCATGTGTTAATCGTTATATGATGAATGACTACGATAATGATCACAATGATGATGATGAACTAAATACAAATACAGTATCAAATGCCATAAACACATGTGTCTTCTTCTTCTTTCACTCAGTTGTCATATAGCCTAATGTAAGTATGTAAGTATGCCACGCCTCCCGCCCGATGAGTGGCGCCTTCTGTACATATGTATATCTACCCTTTGAGTGCACAAAGTGATGTCAATGATAATTATCGGCAGTCGTTTATTAAAGGGAATTAGCGATTTTTATAGCGCCAACGGCTAGGTAATTACTTTAATTGTGCCAGCCACTGTGACAGGACCAAAGACCATGGCCAAAGGACATCGAGAACGACGTCAGCATTCGCTCATTGGGTTCCGTGCCATTTGAGCATTTGATTGTTTTCCCTATTCCTATCTGTGCGCTGTGACACCATGTGAAATATTTATGTATACACGAACTAGTATATGAGCTTGATTGAGTAGATTGTCAGTTATTGATTGAGCATATGGAGTTTATATTGAATTCACGATGAAGTGCCAAAGGATATGTTTTTTATTATTAATTAAGCAGAGTTTAGCTAAAACTTTGAGCAAATTATATGGTATTTAAGAGTAAAATAATATATAATTAATACAGTACACTTGCTTTCAATTGACGTCAATTGTTATGGGCATTGGATGAAGACCTCGTTCCCGCGACAAGATATGAAAATAGCTGTAATTTGATCCAAACATGTGTGCTATTTTAAAAATATGTTTACATACTGTCGTGTCCACGTCAACTATCTTCTAACACACAAATCGCATAAAAAAGAAAAAAGTAAATCACAATTTTCACAATTTTTATTCAATAAATAAATGCTAAAATAATTAAAAATTTTTTTTTGAGAAGCATATTAAACAACTATCACGTTCCAGTTCCAGTTCAATATAATCCAGGTCAAGTAAGTAAATTATATATAAAAGCTTTAAAATAAAATATATATTTTACAAATTCTACAGTGTATGCGAGCAGTCGACACTTATGAAAGACGAGCCTTTTTTTGTTTGTTTTGTGTTTGGGTTACCAGCTAAAAAATCAAAAATAAAAATAAATCTGATAAGCGCAAATTACAAAGTAAACTGAACAACATGCAGGCGCACACTCACACACATACACACGCGCATAGTTTACACACACACACAAATTGCCATACTTCAAGCAGTTTCCCTATTAGTGTATGTGTGTGTGTGTGTGTCATTAACGAGGTCATTGGTAAGTAAACTTGTTTGATGTGCTCGAGACATGTAATCCTGGCTGGCAACCCGAAAGTCAAACAATCGACAGCCGTTGGCTGTGCCAGTGCCAGTGCCAGTGCTGTTGCCTGGAGGCGTGATGGGCGTGGCAGTTGGCTGTTGGGCTCTTGGGCGTTGCGGAAGTTTTGGTTCATGCCACGTTGCGTATACGCGACGCATGTTGGACACGTGGAAGCCATGTCAATTTGGACCAGCTGGGTCTGACTGCTAATGACATGCGACTGCTATGCAAATCAGGATACTTGGCGACGACTACTCAATTATACGCCACACATGCGCAGCCCACACATACACACAGTCGGCCACACACGCCAACTTATACAGACGCACACACACACATGACAAGAACTTACTGCTTGGCTACAAGAGAAAGCAAAAAATCGTTGCCTACTTTTAGGCACATAGTAAAAACACGCTGCGGTTCCGCTCGTTTGCAACCTTTCAGCGCCGCACATTGTCTTGCCGGGCGATGGTCAATGGTCGATGGGGAGCGGGCTGTGGACTGTGGACTGTGGGGCGTGGCAAGTGATTTGGCAAACACATTTCAATTTGCGCATTGTTTGCCTTTCGGCTTTGCGGCTGTCCTTTGTGTGCCCTAAACCTCATGGGAAACTTGCCAAAGAGTTTTGAGACGCCAACAGGTGTTCCAATTGTGTGGCCCGGCCCTCGCAATGTGTTTATTTTTAGTTGAAAGCCTTATTAAATTTTTAATTAGTGAAATTAGAGGGGCAGCTGTGCGTGCGTCGGTTTGTTTGTAGCGCGCCGGCATTTGTCTGCCTGGGGATTTGCTATAAAAGCAGTTGAAATGTTTATGAGGCCAGACAGCGTCTGAATTAACGTGTACGGTGGTCAGTGTCCCTTAACGTAGCTCTTAGGATTTGCTAACGTCATATGGCACAGCACAGGTGAGCCGTTACCCAACAGCCAACATGGGCCAAATAATCATGCCCTTGACATACCTCCAGAAACCCCAAAGTATAATTCCAAAAAATTGGGTTTATAGCATGAATAAGTGGTAGGAAAGGCCTTATTATCATGTAAATAGCTGGCATAATTTATTATGAAACAGGATATTACATTGCGTGTTAGTAAATTAACAAGTTCTAAGTAGGAAAGAAAAAGGGCTCGATATAAAAGGGATATTATTAAACATTCCGTGGAAAATCAAACGAACCTGCATAAAAGTTGCGATCGTTGATAGGAATTGCTGGTAAGTGCTTGAATAAGCGGGCGAAAATTGGACATTAATACAGGGTATTTGAGTGTAGAGTATGTTAAAAAATTAGCTTGTTGGTGTAAGATTTTTTTTTTTTATAAATTTATTATATATGATTTGTTAAATGTAATATACAATTTTTAAGGTTTTTTTTTACATATTAATAAAGCTTCAAAAATAGTTTATAATTTAAAATAATTTTAAATAATTATCTACAACATATTAAATTTTTTTTATTTTTAACAAATATTTATATATTACATAGCAATAATTTTAGTATTCTATGTTTAAGCTATATTTAACCTATAAATGAAATCAGTAGCACATTAAAGACATATTTTCCCATTCAATTTGCGTTAATTATCATCTGAATAAAAGGTTTTGTATGGTTTATAGCTTGTCAATTAGTCAAACGTGTTCATTCATCTGTGGAATCACAATAAAAAACAAATCAATTTTTAATGCAAGCTTATCAAATATTCATGTTTAATTTAAGTACCATTTGTAAGCTAAGTAGCTATAAAACACCTTATCTATAATTGTAATTGCCCAACTTTAAAAGCTTCCAAATTAATTTTGGAAAAAGAAACGCATCATACTATATTATTATATAATGAAAAATGATGTATTTTTGCATTATTATAGCGTTATTGAAAGGCAACAATATGGCTCTACCCATACTTTATGCGCCTCATTATTGTTATTATTAAAGTGAAATTGTGTATTCGACAATTTTAATTGATTTCTTTCGGTATTTTGTTTAGTTTTTGTATACAAGCGGAAAAAATGAATCCGAAATGCTCATGAATAATGCTGAAAAGCAAGAGCAGCAGCTAAATGTTGTTCACTATACAAAACTAATAACAATAATATTGCTGATTAAGCATTAATCAAAGCCGTGCTAGCAACAAAATGTAGCGCTGGGAAAAGAGGCTCGAGCCAAAAAAAAAAAAAAAAAATGAAAAAGAGAAGAGGAAAGATGAATGGAATAAAATGAAAAGGGAAAGCTAAATATGTCTGGCTATTCAGAGCTTATCACAGATTATTAGACTTTGTCTTAATTACATAGAAAGGTTTTCATTTTAGACTCTAATATGGATTTTTTAATTTAGTTCGTGTAAAATAAATAAAACAACGAGTTTTCCCGTACGATAAGCAGCTGCTGATAAGCACTGCTGCCTGGTTAACATTTCTGCAGTTGCTGACGGCGATGCCGGCGCTGACGTCGACAGCGACGATAACCGAAAACCGAAAGCATATGGCCAGCATATGACGGGAACGACAGTCAAAGAGAGAGCGAGCGAATGAGTGAGAGCTTTTGAAAGCTCGCTCTTTGGACGCGCGGTGCGGCCTTGGCATTGCGTTGGTTGGCTCGCAACAGCTGTTCGTGGCAGCGAATCGTTCAAGGTTCGATTGCAGCCGAGCTGTAAGTCAGTTGTACGACGCCAGCGAAGGCGTGCGGTTGTTAATGGAAGTTTAGCGCATTCGTGTAGTAGCCGTTATTATTTGAAATTACCAAACAAATCAAAAATAATAAAAAACGTACGCACACGTTACACAATACTTCTAAAGTATTTATTAAATGAATTAAATGAATTTTTCATGCTGTGCAGTTTGTGAAGTGAATGTTTTAAAACTCAAGAGAAATATATAGGTGATACAAATTAGAAGAACTGCCATTGGCACACTTTGGATACAACAGACATACATTTCATAAATCAAGCGAAAATAATGTCAAACAAATCAATGGCATGCAGCAGTGGCAGCAGCAGCTGTAGCGTGGTGCTGCTGTTGCTGCTGTTGCTGCCGGCAATGCCAAACGCTGCTGCAGCAAAGGCTGCACGACGCGCCCGAATAACAGCCAACGGCAGCAGCAGCAGCGTCACCAACAACAATAGCCTCAACGAGCCGTTGACAGAGGTCCAACAGGCAACAACAGCAGCCGCAACAAAATTGAAAACATCCACAGACAGCAGCAGTAGCAGCAGCAATAACAACTACAACAATGCAGACAGCAAATATGGTAAGTCCTATATAAAAAGCGAAAAAATGGGGAGATGTCCCCCCCACTCAAACACACACACACACACTGTCTAGCATTTGTGGTCGGCGCGGAGAGCTGCTGCCTAATTGCATGTGGTCACGATTTGTGAGCTGGCAACGTGTGCATTTCTTGCAACAGCAGCTTGTTTGCAACAGCACAGCATTGCAACAAAAAAGGGCTGCCCTTGGCAGCGAAATTGTTTCACGCTTTAGCGGCAGCAGCAAAACTGAAAGCTGAAGACAAAAGACTTAGGCAACAAACTTGCTGCGAGCGCTAATTTAAGCTATTTTATACCAATCAAAGCCATGCGCAAATGTTTCCTGTCCAAGCCAGCAAAAGAGGCCGCGACCCGCCCCAGAACCGCAGCAAAGGAAAAAACACAAGAAGAAATATAAATAAATATATGGGAGAAAATAAGCCAACGGAAATTGCGGCAACATTTTTAATGATAAGCTAGCGAGAGCAAAAGTGTCATTAGAGCTGGCTAAAATGCCAGGGTATATAGGCCCCAAATAAGCCGATCATTAGCCGAAAAGTCAGCATTACGTAACACTTAACAAGTGCCGCGTCATGTGGCATGCCACACTGAATGAGTGAGTGAAAAGTGCTGATCGAGCGAACAAAAAAAAAAAAAAAAAAAAAAAAACATTAATCAAGCGTTTTATTTGCTGATGCTGCAACTTGAACTGCAGCACTCGGCCAGTTTGTCAACAGTTTCTAATCTGTTTTTGGCCAAACTTGATGGGAATGGAAAATGATGAAGATGTCGCCTGGCTGTTCTATTGGCAGTTCTCTGCAGAATGGTGTCAATGCTTGAATTTTCACTTTTCCATGTCGCCTGCAGCAGATGCTGCGCACTTTTTTTTTTATTTTTTCTTCTCTTTGTGTGAAATTCGCCTAAATGTCGAATGCTACAGCAGCAGCAGCAGAGGCAGCAGAAGCATCAGCAGCACGGAGGCGGCTTGGCGAATCTGAAATTGGTGTCAATGATTTCAACATGGGAAAATCCACAAGCAACAGCCACAGCCATAGCAACAGCCATAGCAACAGCAACAGCGGCAACAAACAAACATGCAACAACAACATTTCAGCTGCTTAGCTTAGAAAATTGCATTTCTAATTGCGCATTATGCAAGGTTCTGGCAATTGGAAATCGGGGAAAACGCACATTTCAGGCTGCAGATGAGAGATATGCCTCAAATGTGTCATAGTCAGAGGCGGGCTGGAAATTTCTAAAAATGAGGCGTGGCTTCATTTAATGGAGTAATGTGATGAGATGTTTGCTTTAACTAGTTATTTGGCGTGGCCAAGACAGTTCTTATCTCTGACGGCGAATAGTTTGATTGACCGCTCAGTTTACCTGTTTAATGGACATTTCAACACGAATATTTCTAGTTTTTACTCTTTTCTTTCATTAGTCTGATATACTATTTAGATATCTTAAATGGCGAATAGCATTTGACAGTTTGAGTGCAAACATTTCATTCAGCGGGCTTCAGAGCAGACATGGCAGATAGGCAAATTATTAGAAGTGCATTATAAACTTACATATCTGTCACATAAGGATAATTTTATATGCAATGGAAAATAGATAAATACAAGAATTCAATTTTTTAATATATTTATTTATCAGGGACATTTTATTTTTAATAAAATTTCTATATACATAAGTGTAATTTATATTTTTAGTTTATTATTTATTTAGTGAAAAACTGCATATATATTAATTTATATATGACAAGCAAGAGCAGATAGGACAGACAAAATAAATGTTGGTATTTAAACTTTATTTGAAGACCCTAAAATCTGAAGATTCATTGTTAAAGTTAGTTACTGAGTAAATTATTTTTATTTTAAAATGTGAATTTTTAATTTTTAAATTTAGTAAAATTCAGCAGTTACTGAGATACATTTAAAAACTGTAAATTCTTAAAATTGTGCAATCATTTAAAAAATTTACATTATTTAAATGTATAGCTTATGCAAAAAAAACAAGGAGAAGAATTTATTCAAATCATAAAAATATTTTAAATATATAAAAATTTTACGAATTTTGGTTTTCTTTTTTACTAAAAGAAAAATTGAGTACCAAATATAATGAACATAAATTTATGTTATATAATTATTTGGTTTCGCTTTTCTCCTATAATTGTTGTACTTATTTGTACTTAAGCTTGTATTCACTTAGTGAATTTTCTACGGCTTTTACTAGAGAGATCTTTTGCTCAGCTTACATGTCAAAAACCCTAAAACCTTGTCTACCATCAATCAATCATTTCATGCGATTACATTGGAGCTGTAACACAACTTTTTATCATCTTAGTTAACGAAGTCGATTTGTCTTAAAATTAGCTGCAGTATCTGTAATTTGTTGCGCTTCATTTGCCGCTGCTGCGGCGGCGGCTGCTGCTGCTGTTGCGCTTCTTCGTTGCCTTGTGTGGCGCACATCGTTTAAGCCACTGAATGTGATTTGGAATGGCTCACAGAGTTGGTCGGAACTGCCATCAGTTAGGTGGACATGCTAATTCCCGGCACACTTCCAGCTAAATCCTCCATAACCTGCGGTGCCACAAAACACGCTCCACACCGAGATCTGATGGCCAGCTACACCACTTAGTGGTGCAATGGCCACAACACACACCAAGAGCCAGTAAAAGAAAAAGCAAAAACTAAACCAAAAGCGAGTCCGAGTCGTAGACGATTTTGTTTTCTTGTTTTGTTTTGTGAAACAAGTTCTAAAGCGTGGCTGCCTCTTAACTGATTTGCATGCAAGAAGCGACTTTGAGCTGGGCCCGCAATGAACTGCAGCAAATGCAGTCCGCAGTCCGCAGTCCTCAGTTGCAGTTGCAGTTGCATCTGTTGCTGCAGCAGCAGCAGCAGCAGCAGCAGTTGACTAACCCCATTTTTATATAAGTAGCATTTGTTATTGTATCTGCTTGTATTTGTTTTGTAAAACCCCATTTTTCTGAAACCTATTTGGGCCTGCAGAGATACGCGGCGTGGCTGGTGAACCAAATTACAAATCGGTGAATCTGACCTGGGAAGTTGAGTTCGTGACGTCGGCCCATGACACAGATACCCATACGAATGCCAATACTAATACGAATACGAATACGAATCCGAATACAATTACCAATCCGAGTGGCATTGTGAATGCGAATGGCGTGACAAATATGAGCGGCATTGTCGAACCACCCAAAGCCTTTCAGATCTTCTACTGTGAAATGCAGAACTATGGACCGCAGCGCTGTCGCGTCAAGCTGGTGAATGCGTCAGCCGCCGAGCTGCCCACATCTAGCGAGGAATCTCTGGAGTAAGTGCAGCCAACACACAAACTATTCACTTTTCTTTAATTCTACGCTGCTCATTATACACTGTTCACCAGGCCGCAGAGGGGTGTGTATCTATGTATCTAAAAGAAAGCTGGAGAGAAATTAAACTTTTTGGCTAGATTTGCATATGAATTTAAATAAATACGAAATGCATAACTTAAGGAATTTATAGATTTTTCTGTTGAGGTTTAGCCAATAATATTGTAGTCTTTGATGGTCTGTCTGTATGCAAACGAAAGCTAGAGATATTAGGAAGTAAAAAGAGCCTTGAATGAGCAATAAATAGTTGTTTAAAAGTATTTAAAAACTATTTGTTAATGATCTTTTTTTATTTATATCAAATACGCATTTAATAGGAATTTTTAGTCTTTTATATATATTTGTATTATGTCAACAACTTAAAATCAAATATAAATCCGCAGAAATTTGTCAATAAAATTATCTAAGAGTTTCTCCTAGTTTTTTTTGAAAGCTTCTGTTAAGACCCTTTGCCTAATGATCATGCCAATAAACTCTTTGCCAAACACTCTCTCCATACCTTTCCCTCAATAAATCATATTAGTTCAATAGGTCTCTTTATATACATATTTATATGATCTTAATTAAGACACCCCTTCAGTAGACACTTCAGTATGTCCCTATCACTCCGTGAATAGTGTATGGCGCAGTCGGTCATAGCCGACTGCTAACTAACGCCGTCTCTACTACTTCCCAGCGCTCAAGTACATCACTTTCGAGCAGCCGTTGATAATCTGCGCATGGCTACGCGCTATAGCTTTCATATACGTCCCGTGCTGCCGCGACGCCTGCGCAGCAGCAGCGCACGTTCCGAATTTCATGGCGAGAATGAGATTGAGGGAGCGAGCGCCGCGGCCACTCACCTACCTGGCCAGAGCATCATTATACCCACCAAGGGCTGTAAGTTAAATTGCACCACGCCAGTCACACAAACCCACCTAACCAACTTGACCGACTGCACCACTTTCAGTCTCGGCCCATGCCACACAGTGCCTGGCGCATGCCTCCGAAATTGAGGTGGAAACGGGTCCTTACTTCGGCGGTCGCATTGTGGTCGATGGCGGCGACTGTGGCATCAAGGGCAATGCCAACGATCCAGCGGAGAAATATACGATGCGCATCGATCACAAGCAATGCGGCAGCATGGTGAAACCGGAGACGAACACCGTGGAGACCTTCATTACGGTCCAAGAGAATCTGGGCATCTTTACACACAGCACGAGGCGGTGAGCAGAGAATTGTAAAATTGTCATTCGAATTTAACATAGTATTTATATTCTTACTTTTACTTTAATCTGCTTCTCTGATAATTTGCTCTACATAAATATTTATTTTTTATATATAACAATTTAAAGATTTTTTTTATCTTGTTATTATTTCTAAATTTTACTTTCACATTTCTTCTCTATTTTCTTGTAAAGCTAATTTACTACTAGAAAAAAGTGAAACAAATCTTGTGGTTAATCTTAGAGTGAAGAGAGTAAAGATCAGCAATAATAAAAAGGTTTCATACAGTTACTGTTGGCCTTCCGCTCTAGCAGGTGAAATCTATGCTGAGGCCTAGTCTAAGCAGGGTGGATTGAACTTTAAACTTTGCCACGTGAAAAACTCCAAAAATAGTTCAGGCTACAAAAATAGATTTATAATTTAAATATATAAATTTCCATTTATTTATATATCAATCTAACTTTATTTGCAGATGAAGATAAGAATTTTCTTTTATCAAGTAATTTCCAGTTGTTTATCAACTTTCAGTCTACCTTATCTTTAGATGAAGATCAGTTCCTTTGATCATGTAGTTTTTCCGTTATGCATCTGTCTATCTGCCTTTATCTCCATATGAAGATCTGAATTTTCTTGCTTCAACTCGAATGCAATTTCATATTTGATTGCCTTTAGTCTATATATAGTAGTTGATCGATCAGTTAGTCTAGCTGTCAGTTGATTAATTGTTTTATTAATTGTTGGCTCTGCTCACTCTACCCACAGCTTTGTCGTCGTCTGCAGCTACCAGTCGGGCATGCAGACGGTGCGCGCCAGCTTTACAGTGCCTGGCAAACACGGCGTGGCAGCTGCCATTGAGCCCAACGATCCCTTCCAGCCGGACGATGAGCGTTTGGGCCGCGAGCTGCGTCACATGCGCTTTGTGAACAAAAGCGAGCTGGTGCTGAAAGAATCTGAGTCGGAGTCTGTGGAGCAGCCGGCTTTGGTGGTAGAAACACAGCCGCCAGAGCAGCAAAAGGAGCAGCAAGAGCAGCAGCAGCAGCAGCCGCAGCAAAAGCAACCTTTGTTAATTGCCAGCCGATTGCAGGGACGCGCTCTTAGCCTGGCCAGTCTCAATGAGCTGAACAACTTGGCCAAGTCGCCGGACGAGGAGCAGCTGCTGGCCAGCAAGTATGCCAAGCTGGTTGAGGAACGGACCAAGGCGGATGCAAATGATGTTGATGCTGATGCTGATGCTGATGATGATGAGTGTAAGTAGATGCATAAATGGCCAGCTCTGACAATCGTGAAGTGTATGCTAACCTACGAGTTCCCTCTCTCCCCTATCTCTCTCTCTCTCTCCTGCTCTGTAGACTATGCCGCCTCGCTGCGTTATATAAGCGCCAATCTAGGCAGCGTGCTGGTAACTGTTTCCATATCTGTGATAATCATCAGCATTTGCCTCGTTCTGCTGCAGCGACAGCGATTGCCCAACAACAGCAGCAACAACTGCAGCAGCAGCAGCAGCAACAGCAACAGCAACAAGTCGCATTCGCATTTGGCTTCCTTTGGCTGCCCCGTTGCCCATCTGCCGCACAAGACGCTGCCCCGTGCGCTGCAGCAGCAGTATCAGTGCACCTTGTAGAGCCCACCTCGCATTCTTCCCTGCTCTAACTATGCCCACTTGTCTTGCTGAAGCCCCCGGGTAGCCGAACGCTGCCTAACCCATTTAGCTGAAGACGACTGCGCATAGCTGGGCCAGAGCCTCCTCCAACTGCAGCTCCTCCTCCCCGTCTACCTCTTACTCCACCGCCACCTCCTCCTGCTCAGCATGGCAGCTGGAAAGCTCAACAAACGGTACTTAGGGGATCAGCAGCTGTAACAGCCGTTGCCGCAGCATCCCACACGAAGCTCCTCCTCCAGCTCGATGCTGCGTTTAGTGAACCGTAATTTATGGAAATTTAAAGAAAATACTGTAATCTTAGCTCTACTCTAGACTATTCCATAGCTGTGCGAATCCATATGATTGCTAGGTATTTACACACTCTGATAGACAGCGGATTAGTGCTTAGTATTTTAGACTTAACCCAGGCTAAGTTTTTTGTATAAACTATTTTATATATTTATGATGTCAAATATACGAGTATTTATGAAAAAATATATATATTTAAAATGAAATATATTGCTTGTGTTATTATTTTAGTGTTTGAAAAAAAAATTAAAAAGGTAGTATTTTATTTTTAAACTTGATTTAATCTCATATTATTATTATTATTTTTTAATATAATACCTTCTGAATCATTTCCCTTAAATAAAACTTTTTTTAAAATCTATTTAAAAAAAAAATGTTATGTCATAAACAAATAGAAATTTATTATAAACAATGATGTGTTCTGAGTTATGAAATCTTAAAGAATTTACTGAGTAATATGAAAAATCTTTAACTTTCTTTAAGCTTAACAGCTTAACCAATAAAAATGTAAGACCATTTACAAAATTAAATACATTCTAAAAATAACTTTTGTTTTGTCTATATTATGAAAGTTCAAAGACTTTTTTAGGAACCATGCAATATATTATATATTTACCTTAAAAAGGTTCTTTTATGTCTGCTTTCGACTGCTGCTTACCATAATTTAGCATAATGTTAATTCCAATGAATTGGCTGGGAGCGATCATATACCATCATCATCATTATCATCATTAACATTCACATAATAATCGCAGAGTTAGGCTTAAAGAAAAAGAGTTGCTTACCTTTTAATGATACCATCAAGAATATAGATGTCGCTGTTGTTGCGTTTTATGACAACAACAACACGTTACGAAATTATGTTGGGAAACAAAACAACAACTAAAACAACAAGCGACAACGGACAGAGTTAACAGTCAACGAACAATTTGCATGAAAGTGGCACACAATATTGTCAACAAAAGTTTTCGGTTTTATTTTTCTGGGTTCTCGGACGGAAGCCGGCAGATAAAACAGCAAATGCAACAGCAATAGCAATAGCAGCAACAACAACAGTAAGAATACCAGCAACTACAACAACAAGAACAATAAACGTTGAGCCCACCGACAAACCATAAACTTCAACTTCGACTCCAACTCCAACTTCAATGACGTCGTTTCTTGATTGCCCAATATGGAGAAATGTTCAGCAACATTGACTTAAGATCTCCATCCGATGTTGTGGACAACAACCGGAAAATATAGAAATAATTGAATGACGAACAGCAAATACACTTTAAAGCTTGGAACATTTATGAAGATTATATTAGAATTAAATATATGAAAGTTGTATTTGAGAATTTCAATAAATAATCTTTTGAATTTTTATAGATTAAAATAGGTCACATATTTCTCAATAAAAATGAATAAATATTTGCTTACATATATTTAAATAGCATGAACTGTAAATATAATACTTTCATTACATTCAATCTATAAAAAAAATATTTTGTTGAACGTTTTAATTATATTGAGCGTGTGGCAAAAGAGACAATAGAGAAATTAATACTCTCGAGACAAGTTTTGAAAGATATATTGTATGTATAGATTATTTATATATAATATGGATACATTTAATTAAATAATGTAAATTATGTATGCTCAGTAATATGGTTCAAAATGTTCCCTAAGAAGAAGAAAAATGTAGATATTTTATTTTAAATAATTTTGAATATATTCTAATTTAAATAACCAATCCGATCTTAATACTCATGCGTTTAATCTTATTATCAATACAATGCATGCTTCATAATCGCATTACTATAGAACATAGCATATCTAGTAACATATGACTAATGCCCGCTGCTAGGGCAACAAAAACTTTCTGATTGAAGTGCTGGGAAGGAAGGGGAAGTGCTCAAATGGATTTTGCATAGAAAAGCCATTAGGCATTTTTAATCATCATCAGATACTACCATATACAAATATATAAATACACATGTATACTTATGTGTGTGTGTGTGTGTGTGTGTGTGTATGAAAGGTTTTGTTTAGTCCATTGTTGTTGGTCTGTTATTATTAGAACACAAAAACCAAGTGAGCGTTAAGATCGGACGAACAGAGAGTTGGAAAAACTTTCTCATCTAGCAAAAGGCTGGCTGACTGTCTGTCTGTCTGTCTGGCTTCTACAGTGGACGTCACCTTCACCCATTTCAATGCAATCCGCTCAAATTTCACCCACCGTGCTCGCTTGACGTTGATTAGCATGTGGCATACATAAATCTTAGTGTCTTGCTGGCTGGGGCTTCCGTTTCCCTTTTTGTAGAGCACTTCTATTAGATCTGCGTTTGAGATAGCGATTGCGATTGCGATTGCTTTCCATGTTTAGGCGAGCATAACTGTTGCACTTATTAAATAGTAGTAGATGACTTCGTGCTGATCTCGGCTAAGGCATAATGGGGCCAACGATCTTGGCCAGAAGCAGCCAAACAACTTAATGAGACACCAAGCAACAAGCCGCTGCCCAAACAGCTGCTGCTGCTGCCGCCAGTTCATTTTACTCTTTTGTTGCTGTTAGAATGAAAGTAAAAATATTTGTGAAAGTTGCGCTTCATTTTTTGTTTTGTGTAAGTGCTGCTTAGCTTTAAATTACATTTTTTTGTTTGCCAAAAATAAGAAAATAACAAAAAATAATAATATACGCATCTAAGATCTGCCAGGGCGAACGCCATGGAATCATTATTCTTTCTTACGATAATAATTAACATTCATCAGCAACGGCACTTGAAAGTTGCCAAGAAAGTGGAGCCTTCGCAGCGTTAACTGAAATTACTCTTCAATTTCAGAGGAAAATGATCTCAGAGTACTCATTAGGCTAGTGAGCAAATACTTAGTGTAACAATCTGGAATTAATTATATTCATTGGACAGAGAGAAAGAATTTATGTATATAAAAAAAAAAAAAGTTTGAACTTTGAATAAAATATAAACTTAATAAAAAGCTAATATAAATGCTAATTAAATCAAAACTATTTACTTTGATCTATTCTTTATTATGTCCTCTTTAAGATCTACAATTCTAGTATTTTTTTCATACATAATATACTCTCTCTAAAAGCAACTTCCCTTGCCTGGGGCTTACAATTATAGAAACACACCTCAAACTGCGTAAACAATTCTCCATGGGCAATTAGCTAAAAAAAAAAAAAAAAAAAAATGAAAATGAAAACTAAAAACAAAACAAAAAAGTGCTGTTGCGCCCAACCCTCTGGGCTTTGTTTGAAGCTATCCAGCGAATTGGTTGGCTAATTATTGCGATTTTTGCCAGAGATTTGAATTCGTGTCAGTTGCATGAACTGGGTTATCGCTGATCGCTGATCGCAGAGCTGGCTGGCTGGCTGGCTGATAAACACAGTTATTACAAAAGAACCACAAGACCAGAATAGAACATAGAGAGTACCAAAAATAAGACCACGAACGGGAAAGCAGGTGCCGCGGTGCAGCGAGGGCAGATTCTGGGCTAATGGCAACAGCAACGGCGACGACGACGGCGGCGGCAACTTTTAATGATTATGATTATGAATTTCGTGCGGTTTCCCCTTAATGGACAGAGATCGGTGTCAACTTTGGGAAATGCGATTGTGAAACAGAGTCGGCCAACTGTATGCTATATATGTGACATGGTAAATGTGTCAGGGAACCGAAAGTAAGAAGCGAAACTCACGTAGAATGTAAACAATTGCCAGACAGGTATTAAAGTTACAGCACAAGTTAAGAAATAGAAACTGGGTCGAAAGAAAGGATTAAGAAATATAAATATCTTTATATAATATGATATAACGGGGTATGGATGATTGGATTATATATAGTAGAATATTTGTCACAGAGTATATTATATAAGTGATAAAATAATTATAGAAGAGTGAAATCATTGAGCATAATTATTGTAAGTAAAATATTAAACTGCAGTATTTAAATGAATAGCAGAATCAATGAAAATTTGTATAGTTAATAAAATTGTAGAACATATGTATATATTAATATATTTATTTATTTTTTCGGTTTCTATCTTAGCAATTTCGGTCTTAAAAAATCATAAATATTGTAATTTTTTTAGCATCTATATAAAATGAGCTAAAAATACAAGGACTATTCAATTTAAATGTTATTATTATTTGTTCATAGAGTATAGAAAATATTTGTAATTTTAAAATGTGTGAAATTCGGCATGTTATATATATAAAAATAAGAAAATTAGAGGGCAAAATATTTTACTATTTATGTTTCTTTGTGAATGTTGTATTTCTGAATACCATTATTACTATTCCTTATCGTCTATATACTACTGTTTATATAAAATCTCTGCAAGCTAAGCACAATCAAGTAAAGCCCTTGTGTGTTTTCAAGCTCTGCTATATTTACCATTGAATACTCACGAATGAACTAAATCATGGAACCCATGGCTAATTTCCTTTAGCGAATGGGATTGCAGCAGGCAAAAAAAAAAGAAAAAAAAAAAAGAAATTAATAGCCCAAGTTAAAGGAGTCTGATAATGATTTAGCCTAAGCACACTTTCGCCCCGTTGCCAAAAACTTATGGGCCCAAAAGAAATATACAACCACAAAAAAATTCGAAGAGAATTAAACAGACTGTGAGCAAAGCAATTGTGTGGGAATTTAGAGCAGATTCAATGAGAAAATTACTTAATGTTTCTTGTGGTGTTGGCGTTGAAGTTGGAGTCGAAATTGTAGTTGGACTTGGAGTTGGAGTTGAAGTTGAAGTTAGAGTTAGAGTTGGTACGAAAATTGGCACACAATAGTTTGTGGTTGTGTGCTCTATACGAAAATTCTCCCACAATTAGCACAGCTCGTTGGCTCAGAACTCGAGATGGAGCCAGAGCAATAATAAGACCTAACGGCGTCCCATACAAATTTGAATTAACTTTGAAAAGAGAGCCAAGAGCCAAAGACAGCTGCTGGTAGCTGGCAGTAGAAGCTAAAGCTGAAGCTGAAGCTGAAGCTGCGTTGCGCAGCTTGAACTCAAAACTCGGCTAGTTTCTAGCCAAAAAAAAAAAAAAAAAAAAAAGAAAAAAAGATGACAACGGTAAATTGAAATACGCAGTTGATTAGCTGGGCACGAGGGGGCCAATGGGGGCCCAAGGGGCGCACCTCAACGCTTGTAAAGCCAGAGAACGTCTGCATAGGTCGTGTTCTTGCCGTTCTATTGTTGTTGTTGTTGTTGTTGTTGTCAGTCAACTGAGTCGAGCGCCACCAAACATGGCCCAAAACGCACTGGCAATGGCAATGGCACTGGCACTGGCATGCCCACTAATTTTAAAGGCAAGCGCGTCAAGAACAGTTATGAGCTGGAATCGGAATTGGGATGCGCCACATGCCACAAGAAACATACTTTAAAATACACTTAAAAATGTGTGCGACGAAAAGCCAACTACACGAAAACAAAAACCAAAAAAAATGTAAAGAAATGAACCAAGAAAAAATTATAAACAGGTAAGCTTAAGGCGGATAATTTATGAGTGTGACTGCTAGTACAAGTACAAATCGAGGCGTTCGCTATGGCTAAGTTACGCGTCGCATTGCGACACCGAGACACGCGCATTGGCCCAGCCAATGGCCACAGTTATTACTGTTGTTGTAATAGTTTTACTGTACTTGTTGTTGTTGTTGTTGGTGTTAGTGGTATTGCTGTTGCTGTTGCAGTTCTATTGCAGCAGCCGTTGCGCTTCAACTGCATCCCAGACCCCATACCCAGCCCATCGCCATAAAAGCGCTGCGCGGCGTCAGATACAAATACAAAAGCCTGATAGAGACATAGCTCGCATGCACTGATGCAGGAAACCAACGACCCAGCCAGTCAGCCAGCCAACCAGGTAGCGCAGCAGGTGCATAAATATGTATGTATATATATATATATATGAGAGAGAGAGAGATCTCTGCTCATTCAAGTCTTTGTGGCAGGCTCAAAAGGCAATGCGTGCTGCGGCAATAATAATAATGCGAGAATAGCTAGTTTTTATTTACGCTAAATTATGCTGGAGCCAAGTTCTATATAGACGTATTCTATGGCTAGACAATTTCAACTTAAAAGTGATTCGCAAGGGCTTTTGCCATGTCCAATTGTAGCTGTCCGACAATGTCAATGACATGGCAGATCATTATTTTGCATAGGCTATGACAAGAAAAGGGAATTACGTAATTTGTTAAGAGATGGTTAAATTATATATTACATAATGGGCAAATTTTATATAAAAGACTTGAAAGAATAAAAGACTGGAGCTTGTTATGAATGGTTTCATTCTATAGAGAGGCGCAGACAGAAGAAGAGCAGAGTTTAGTTCTGGATGAAGTAGTTTGAATAGATTTGAATAAATATATAGCAGAATTTAAGAGATTTTTTTTAAAGATTTATATTAATGGGCTTGATGTTCTGTTATGCTATATGCTCTTACAGTAAACTATACTATCAAATCTATATTGTATATCAGAGGAATTCTATATGTATTACTCGCATATAGTACAGTTGACATTTTGGGATAAATATGATAATGGTTTCTATTAATAAACTAACTGCATTTCTGTCTTATATATACTTAAGAATACTTTTATCTGAAATAAAAGCAAACGAATAAATTAGTTTTCCAATCAACTCATTTTGACTAAAATACATTTGCATCTATATAATAGGCATTTTATACCAAATTCATGCTGAATTCTGGTACCAGAGTTTTTGTTCTACGCCAATTATTGTACAAGACCTTGTATGCAGCGCAACACAGAGAAAAGCTTCCCAGCCATATATCAGCGCGTTAACTGCAATCCGTTTTAAGCTCTGCATTCCGTAAGCCAACATTCAACATGAATTCTTGGGCTATAGAAGTCTCGACGAAAAAACTGTTCCCATTGATATGAATGCACTTAAGTGAATTCCCACATTGAAATTTTCACAGCTTAACTAGCTGCCAAATACATTTCACTATCGAAATTCTTAAAGCGTAACGCAGAACCGAACGAAGTTGTCCAGAAAAAATGCCAACACCAAACAGGCCCCAAAGAAAACAGAAAAAAAGAAAACTCAATTTCCCAGCTTGGGTCGCAGATACAGGCTGGCAGCTGCTACAAAGACAACGCTGCGAACAATGCAAACGTTTTACTAACTTAATTCTATGTTTGCCTTAATCAACACACACACACATACACACACACAGGCGCACGCAAGCTCACACCTATACACCCATACACCTTGCTTAATTACCAGATTAATAAGCTTCATTGTGAACGAGCGTGAAAATGAAAGTGCTGCAGCTATGCTGACAGCATCTATCTACCTCTCCGCCGCCCCCTCTCTCTCTCTCTCTCTCTCTTAGCCGAGTTCGTTGCTCGGGCGCACGCGCTTGGCAATTTTGCCGTTGCTGCCACAATAACAAATTTGAGTGGCAACAAGCCCGCAGTTTGGTCCGTTATAGCAGCTATATAGACACATAGATCTTGCCTGATTTTACATTGTTTGCTTTTCATTTTTGACGTGAGCTCTCTGCTCGCTGCTCGCTCAATTAGACCCAGGGGCAACAAAAAGTCCGTGATCAGTCGTCAGACTAGCGGTTCATGATCTAATTATGCATCAGCCGAGCTGCAATATTATATTCATTAGGAAAATGGTGCGGGTCTGCTAGCTGCGTTGATATTTGCATTTAATTTAGCTTAAGATATAAAAGATGTAAAATTGAATGTAATATATTTAAGAAAAAAATTGGTTTAAAATAGTTATATATTTAAAAAATTAATTATTAACTTAAAATAATAATAATAAAATCATATTTATAATTTTATATAAGATATTTATTTATAACTTTAAAAACAAAATTTTAATACGAAAATATGATATATTAATGATATACTTAATTTAAATAAATTACAAAATTTAAATAATTATATTAAAATATAATATAATGTATAATATTTATTAAAATTATTCAGAGTAATATTAATTGAAAAAATGTATATATATTTACACAAAATAAATAAAATAATTAATAAATCATAAAATATACATATATAATAAGTACACAAATTAAAAAATTAAAATAATAATAATAATTTAAATAATTTTATAAAATGAATTTAAAACTGTATTTTTACAAATTATTTATTTTAACAAATGCTTGAAATAATATACGAATTATTTATATGTTGCCTTTAATGCATATGTTTCTAGCAAAAATTTATATACATATGTATGTATAATGGTTTACTATGCTTAAGAAATTTTACTGGAAAATAAAAGATTAACAAAAAGTGTATGGAAAATATAAAAACCATTTGCCATACCTAACTTTCAAAAGAAACTCCTAAAAAAATAAAGAAACGTTGAAACGCCTCTAAATACGCGCTATAAGCGGAAGCGAAAGAAATGATTTTCTTTTTGCAAATGAACTAAAAACGAAATCGCATAATGATCGAAAAAACGTTGAAAAGTTTCGATGCGAAATCCAAAATGGAGCAATTGCATACCGTAAATTTGATCAGCTGAAAGTTGGTGTCAACTCTCGAGGGGCTTTCCATTGTCATTAATACCTGCCCATAAGACAGCAGCTGGCCATCAGCTTGAAGCACTCGGCAGTCCGCAAATACTCTGAATGTAATTAGGGTCACTTAGCTGAGCCGCACGCAAGATGCGGAGCCACTGTTAGACCATTAGCCTCTGGGAGGTAGCTGGCTAAAAATGACAGCTAGTCAAATGGAAAACCTTTAGCCAGCAAGTGCCCTATATATCTGCGCGTACCATTGCCCCTGGCAGACAGCCCTGGCAGCAGCTGATGGCGGGCATGCCACAGCATCTATCAAGTGTCGAGTTTTCCATATCTTGCAAATTGGGTTAGAAGCATCGCATTTCATAGCCACACAGGCACAGACACAGCCGCAGACAATCTGCCAATCAGCGGCATTAACTTATTGCTACCCGTAGCAACTATCATTAAAATGAGTTAATGCTAAAGTGAGAAAGAGCCAAGAGTATCGATGATGCACACGCATGTGTGTATATATGTATATATGGTGATCTTATTCATGATGAGGCGCTCTGCTGCTGTGTGGCTTGATTCTTTTGCTGAGACTCGCATCACTGCTGATGCTGGTATTGAACTGGGTCACTCACTCGGGAATCGATTTGTGTTGAGAAGAGATGAAAAAAATAGTATTAGTAGGCCGTCATTAGAGGCCACATGCACAAATAATGAAACGATGCGAATACCACATAGATAAATGCCGAAAAAGTGCGAACAAATAGAACCTACGAGGTAGAAGGAGAGAATAAGAGGGCGGGAGGTGAGGTAAAGAAGTGAGGTAAGTTTTCAAAAAGAGACGGAGCAAGGTAGATAGAAAGGCAGAGAGACAGACAGAGAGGGAGAGAAACGTATAGAGAGATGGTGAGTCATATAAACATAGAGAGTCAGACAGAATGGAGAAAAGGGAGAAAGAAGGATACTGGTATATAAATATATGTCATTGGTGATGTGGAGTAGAAGAAAGAAAAGTTCGAGAGAAGAGAAGGAAAAATATAACGAGGTACGAGAAAAACTATATTCGGCAGTTAGTTAAGGGGGAGACAGAGGCAGAGGGTAATATATATAATTAATTAATGGGAGAGAGGCCGAGATAACTAAAAAGATAGACCGCGTGAATGTTATGGAAAACTGATGTTTGTAATAGAAACTGGATAACAAAATAGAACTTTTATTAAATAAACAAAAAATTGCAAAAAAAAAAAAAAAAAATACAACATCAAACACAGCAAATTAGTAAATTTTCTGTGTAGAAATCCATTTTACCAGCTTTCCCACTCACTCTCTTCAAACTGACTTGTAGCTAAAACTAATTAGTTATTATAATGATTAGTTATTATAATTATTACTAATTGTAATAATTCTGGAATCTAACCATTTACTGAGTACTCTAAATACAATTACATGGAGAGTAGTAAAAACCAAGCTCAAACTTAACTAAACATATCCCAAGTTGAAAATTAAGTTGAATAAGAGCATGTCTTGTTCGGGTACCCCATCACAACGAGGCGTGTCCAAAGAGATTGCGGATAAGGACATGTGCTGAAGTAAAAAGCAATGCACTTTGATGAAGAGGAGGAGCTGATGAGCTGCTCTACTACCTAGCTAGGGGTTAAGAAACTAAAACGAAGGTAAGCCAGATATAATCCGCCATTAAATAACTAAATAATTAGAGAAGAGTGAAGTATACATTAAGACTTTATAGCTTACTAGATTCTTTGCGGCTATAAAATTTTAATTAAAGCAGCATGGAAAGAGTTGAAGCATTTGACCATTATACTAAATAGCTAGCTATATATGCCCATTCACTCCCACTACAGACTATTTGACAAGCCTGTTCAGGTGTTATGCATAATTAAGTAAACAATATCCAATAAGCCAAATGAAAGCTTGCAAAACAAAGCATTCAAATAGCTAAATCACATCTATTAAATGCACAAGACAAACAGAGAGAGAGATTTATTCATGTGGCAACAGCTAATAACAATTGTTAAAGCCAAATTGGACAACACCAAGAGGCGGCTGCAATGCACACTGTGAATTGGCATTAGAAATTATAATTTCAGTTTCAAGCAGAACCGGCCAAAAGCCACACAAATTGAGTTGTCCACATGGCGTGTACTTGATATACAGAGAGATAGAGAGAGACGGGCGACTATGTGTAGCAGCTGCTTAAATGGGTTAACCACAGATGTGAGTTAAGTAGAGCGACCGCATTCGAAAAGCCCCCAAAGAACACTCAGAGCCAAGGCAACAGGCAGGCCATTTGACTCTGGGGCTATAATTTCAACAGAAACTTGCAACGTGCAGCGTGCTGCCCAGCCTTTGGGCATTCAAAATGTTGTCTAATGATGACAAAGTCTAAACAGAGAAAGATAGAGAGAGAGTGAGAATGGCAGAGAAAGAGAGATAGCGCATATTACTTGTCTGCTACAAATTGGCCTTTTGCGTCAAATTGCCAGAGAGCAGATAATTGCTAATTATTAATAATTAAATTGTTGGAAAATATGAGAGACGAGCCAAAACGTTGGCGCGCTAATGATTGTCATTAGGCATTTTAGTTTGCAGTCGCTTTGCCACGCTCATGCCGCGCCGCAGCATGCCACAGGCCGCAGGCAAGGGTACCACAATAGTCGAGCATTTATTTAAGCAGCTGTTGTAACTTTTCGCTAACCAGCAAAGGGCGTGCAAGTGGGCAGTGGGAAACGCGTTGAGAGTGCTGCGAGTGAGCAGAGCGCGACTAGCAAATACCCTATGTGAATGGGAGAAAGTTAAACTTGGGATATATTATAATAATAAATATTATTATAATTGTAATCATATTATTATAAAATTATAACTTCTAATAGGTGAAAATTATAATTATATAATTATATTATATTATAATTATCGATCATTTTCATGAAAGTATAAAATATTACAACAAAATTATATACATATATTGAATTTAAATTAAATAAAAAAATTAAAAAATAAATAAAAACCTTAAAAATCCATAATTATCGGTACTTTTCATGAAAGTAAAAAATTATTATATTAAATGTACTCACTGCAAAAATAAATAATGATCAATATTACCAATGAACAAAAAAAAAAAAAAAATATTAACAAAGATATGAGATTCTTAATACAACTATCGTACCAATAATTATAGATTTTGAGCAATGAACACTAAAAAACTATTCAAGATATATTAAAAATTATTTAACAGGGAATATATATCGAATTCTGCGCATCATACACTCTGACAAATCCAGCATACCCTTTTATAGGCCCTACTGGGTATAAGGTGTTATGCACTTAGTGCAAACGAAAACTTCCGTCATTCCCATCCGCTTTAGCTGAAAAGATAAACAAGCGTTAGAGGCGACAGCAGCTCAGACAACGCCATCCACGGAAGGAAATCCATGTGAAACATGCGACAGGCTACAAATAAATGATATATATACACATATGTATATATTGTTCTAAGCTCCTTACTGACACACTAAACTTTGTTGTTGTTGTTGTTGTGGCTGTTGGTGTTGCAGCTGCCACAGCGCTTGTCACTCATTTGTCGCCAGCCAGAGTTGATTGTAATCTCATTACGTACCACAACTAACGAATGCATCTGGCATGCACACACACTCACACACACACATACGCAGACACCACACAGTTGGCCTTTCTGTCCGCGTGAAGCAGAGCAGAAAAACTAAAAGCATTCAAAAACTCTGCGGCAAATTGTCAAAGTCAGCAATTTTCCAGACATTGTTTCACATTGTTTCACATTGTTTCACACTGCTTAAATTATTTAAGCGTATTTACTTAAAAGCAACTGCAATCTTCACCAAAGAATCAACATTGCTAACATGGAGTACACAGTTAGCTTGCACAATTAAATTTCTATTTGACATCACAATTTGGCGTGCAAAAATCTTGTTGCTTTTTCCTTTGGCAAAAAAAATAAAAAATAAATAAATAAATATTGTACATTTGTGTGCCTAATGTCTACTGATTTATTAAGTTCTCAAAAAATCGCTTACAAAATTATGAATGAAATTATAGATTCACTAAATAAAATAAGATAAAAAAATCTCATGAGCTGTGCTTGAAATATATTCAAAGCACAGCTAACCAGCCACAGAAATCCAACTCTACAAATAAGAAAAAAAATGCCAAAATTGGAAATCGCAATGAAATATATAAAAGACATTTCAGCTTAAATTAACCTTTTATAAGCTTACCATATTTGCCAGCACGATTGAAATATATTTAGCGCCTAAAAGTATGCCACGAAAAATCAACACACAAATGGGAAAACGACTTGCAAGAAGTAAAATACCAGTGTAACAGTAAAGTAAAAACAAGTAAAATTTACTTTTAATTATAATTTTCTTTTTTGTATATATTTTTATTAAATTTACTACATAATAAATACAACATTTCATTGAGCGTTGTTTTACATTTTTTTTAGTTGACTTTAAATACTAAAACATTGGCACATTTTTAGAGTTTTTCCATTTTTTTGTTGCTTTCTACATGAAATTTAAATATCATATACAAAAACTTTCCAATAGACACAGTTTCAGAGACATTAGCTTAAACAGTTACAAAATTATACATATGTATATATATATGCTAAAATCAAATTATATTAAATATATGTATATGCATTGCCTAAATGATAAACAAGCAAATCTCTCTCTTAACTGGATTACGTATAGCTAGAACAGCTGCTCAAGAATTTTACATGCACTTGGCGTATTGTCCACAATGTCACTCACGAATACAAATAAATATGTTAGCACTTTGTTTTTAATTGATTAATGTTTTATGCATATATCTATATTTTTTTAAAGATTTTTTTGGTACATATTTTGACCAGCAGCTGCCTAGCTTGGCGAAACAAAAAAAAAATGAATAGTTTCCTTAGCTTAAGCTGAAAGCAGCGGCGGGTTTTGTTTCAGTGGGAATCCGTTTATGTTGTTTCCGCTTCCGGGCCTCATTCACATAGTCAACATTTGGGCGTATTCGCTCCACTGCTGACGCTGCTCGTCTCCAGATGTTGCATCAACAGCTGCTGCAAGTCCGCCCGCAGCGCCCGCTCCTCGTTGATCTGCAGCTTGATCTGGGACATGTCCTGCTGCATCTGGCGTATGGCCGTCCACAACTGCCGCAGTGTCGGTGTCATATCCTCATTCTCAAGGCCTGATTCACGCGAATTGTGGAGTTGTCAAAAATTAAATATAAATAAACAAAGAGAATGGAAGAAACGGGAATACTATGTTAGTGTTGTGTATCACTAGGCAAGAAGCGTATCAAAATCAATATAATGAGCGGTACTCTAGTGAGTAATATGAGTATTGGGTATGTATGAAATAAGTGTAATGAATATATAATATGTTTAATATGAATATTGTGAGTACGATATATGTTTGAATAATATATTTATGTAATATGTATGAATCGAAATGTAATTAATAAATATTTTGAGTGTGCCATATGATGGATGGATGGAAATGAAAAATATGTATATATTAGATGTGTGTAATGAGCATATGATATAATTTATGTAAATGTGAATATTGTGAGTATATGAAATGATTAAAGTGAATATGATATGTTTTCAATGTGAATAATGAGTATATGACATTTGTAAGTGTAATTATGAATAGGTGACATATGTGAATGTAAATATTATGACTATATGATATATGTATAATGGGTATATGATTCATGTAAAGATTGCTCATTATGAGCTATCTAATGAATATCACTATGTGAGTGCTATGAATGTACGATGTATGTGTGTCTACTAGGCATAACTAACTCAATAGAGTACACGGTGCGTATGTGCAATGTTTCAAGTTTGAGTTTTCTCTTAGTTAACATATTTAGCATTTACGTATATTTTTATTCTTCGTGTGTGTATGTGTGTAGCTGCTTAAACTGTGTTATATTTTAATCTAAATATGCTCTACTCTTAATAAAAAAAAATTTAATTATTATTGCTAACATGAATATACATACACATATACATAAATCTATTTGTTTTTATGCTCAGCAATTCGGGACTCTCAAAGTGCAACACAGATTTAAACAAATAATTGTCTAGAATTTTGGGGATTAACTACAATGAAATGAACTAAAAACATAGCTACAACAATTAATGTTAAGGAATATAGATATTATTATTTGCTTATTAACAAATACCACACAGACACGAATACAAATACAAAATACAACAAAATTCTTGATAATATAAATGATTTTATTCAAAGTTTACTTCTGTGTTGTTTGATTTTTATTTATTTTTTAATTTCATTGAAATGTTTTTTTTTTTTTTTTTTTCTCGAAATTGAAGTAAATTCAAATCTCAATACAATACAAACGTATAAACGCATTTATCATAATTAATATAGTTAGTTGGTAATTGTATTTGGTTAGACAACGTTTCACAAAACACTTATAGCTTAAATTTGATTTCTATTTCCTTTATCTTCCTCCTTCGTTATTAATATAATGCACAACAACAATGTATGTACTTTGATTTATTTGTAATATATTTGATTTCATTTTGTTAGTTTCTAGTTATTGCCAAGTACTTGGACTAACACTTAAAGCATTTCAACTCATTTTTGATTACACATTGCACATTCGTTTGATCATAAGTATATAATACGCTAAAACTTTTGCTCGTTTCCTTTTTCTATGCAGGTAACAAAGAACTTTCACTGGGCAGCCCCTCCCACATCCCCGAAAAGAAAAAAAAAATAGAAGGAAATTGTCATTTGCTGCTAGTTTTAAACGTTTAGAGCTACGTAAATATAAGCTATGGCAAATCATGTATATCAAGTCACAAATATATATATGTGTGTGTATATATATATAAATACAGAGTATGTATAGTCTAGTATATAGTGTGTGTTCCGCTGGTGGCATACAAAAACGTGTGTAAAAGCCTTGGACGGAAAATGTAAAGCATCGCTGATTTTCCACTCTCTTCTAGGATCAGGAACCAGCTGCAGTTGCACTTCAAGTACGAGTAACTAATGTGTGTGGGGCAAGTTATCAACGGCACGCTAGTACAAAACATTTTACTCTACAACACCCAATCGAACTATGTTTGCTAGTCTTTTTTTGGCTGAGTCTTGTTTTTAGTTTTTGTTCTTTAATTATTTCTATTGCACCTAACTAGATTTAAGATCACTCAACTTACTTTTAGTATAAGATTAAAAAATGTATTAATACAAATATATATAGCTCTGACAACTACACATAGTTAAGCTTAAGCAGATCTATGAAACATTTATCAAGAGGCTTTAAAATACATATACATATATATTTTAAGCATTCAATACTTGAAATATTTAAAAATTTATTTGTTTGACAAAAATTTGAAAATTTAAAATATGCTGCTATAAAAATATTTTTTTAAAATGTTAAGCTCATTCTTGATTTAAAAAAGAGAAAAGACGATTTCATAAAATTTCCATATAATTCCATATAAAAAAAAAAAAAAAAAATACTATATACACGTAATATATTTTTCACGAGGTTGAAGTCGTAACCATTAGGAAACATTAGAAAATTTCATTATTAAATTTAAAATTCTATGTTTACATTAAAAAAATTATTTAAAATTGAATGCAAAGAATTCGAATAATAAAAGTTGCAATATAATTTGTCAGAAAAATTGCATAGACAAAAATTTTTGATTGCAAAACTTGTTAAGAAACATTTATATTTTTATAAAATAAAATTAGTAGATATCTCCCATATAAATTTTTAAAATTTTAATTGCTAGTATTTTGGAAATACTGCATAAATGAAATTCAAAAATGTTCTCTGCATATTTACTAGTATTTAGATAACACTCCCAAATGAAAATGTCTTACAGATCTGCTCAATGAATTCTATATATATTAATTAACTAGGCACACCGAAACTAGAGACACAGATAGCTCTGCCAGCCTCACTTAACTATATTTATAAGGTAGAATTGAAAAGATTTTTGTTTCTTTGTTTGTTGAGCAACAGCAAATCGAAATAAAAAAATTGATCGAATTATTATAGAGCAGCCATAATAAAATAGAACTGCTGAGCGGGCGAGCATTCAAAGCAAAGCGAGCAGCAGCAGCGCAGAGCAGCGCAGCTAGGTGGCAGCAATGAGTGCGTGTGAAGCTAAATGGGCGTGGTCGAGATGAGAAGGACATGCCACAACCGCAATTGAAGTACTACTCAGAGATGGTTGATCTTGCGCCACTGCTTCATCACAAAATTACCGCAACACCAGCTGCCCGATTGCCGTTTCGTTCCGTCCGCATTCAGTTCCACCTGCGTGGCACGCCCCTGGGTGGCGCCTCCGTTGCGCAGCAGCGCCGTGCAGCCATGCTCTCCCCGCTCCCCGTCACTCTCATCCGAACGCTCGCCACCCGCTGCCAGTTGGGGCGTGCTGCGTTGCAGCGTGCTGGTGCGCAATGCTCCGCCACAGTTCATCAAGTATCCGCCCCCGAAGCCCGCGTAGCGATGCGACGTGGACGTCTCGAAGGAGCGATTCAGACGTCGGTCGTAGAGACCGGGATGCACAGTGCCATCCGGATTCGGCTTCACAATGGTCGTATGACCGGAGCTGCGTTGATAGCTCTGCTGGGCCAGCAGCTTGGGCGACGGCTTGTTCTTGCGCGGCAGCAGCGGAGAGGTGCAAACGTTGTCGTAGCCGGAGCCGAAGCCACTCTTCATCCGATTCAGGGATTTGCGTGTGGCACGCTCTTCCGACAGCGCGCGCTGATAATCCTTAATGCCGGGCCCACCTCCTGCTACCGCACCCGGTCCCGTCAGCGAGTACCGTTGGCCAGGTGTATTTAGGGAGGAGCCCACCGAACTCGAGTACAGATTGAAACTATTCGGGCTTGCCTCACGCCAGATGAACGACGAGTTCAGACTGCCCGCCGAGTGTTGACGTGATTGTTGCAAATGCTGTTGTTGTTGCTGCTGCTGTTGATGCTGTTGATGTTGCTGATGCTGTTGTTGTTGTTGCTGCTGTTGCTGTGCTGTTAGGTGCGGCGCATTAGCTACAAAAGGCAGCTGCGGATTGGAGGTCGAGAAGGTTTTGCTCGTTTTCAGCTTGCCACCGCGTATGGGCAAACAGGGCGTCCACGGCTGCAAGGCTATATAGTTGAGGTATTTAGAGTTCGTTGGGCAGAGGCGCGTGAAAGACAAAGAGAGAAAATGAAGATATTTGAAGAACGAAAAAACGAGAAACGACAACCAACAACGACAACAAGAACAACAAAAAGCCCAAAAAAAAAAAGAGTTTATAAAATGAACACCAAAAAAGACGAACAATACATTTAATGAAGCCTGGGTGGGTTGTGTGAGTGTGTTTGTGTGTGTAGAGAGAGGGAGCGAGTGTGCGTGTGTGTGTGCGTGGATGAACATTAAACCAAGACCAAATTTCATGAGGTGGACATAAGCAGGACAACAGTTGATGAAAGCAGGGGGGCTTTTTAAGCAAATGCAAACGAATTGAGGAATACCCATAACCAAAAGGAAGCTTAACAGAGGTAGCCCAACAAAACGGGACAGGAACTAAGGAAATAAGGTCACTCGAATCTTGAAATGAAATTTGGATAAAATTGTATAGAGCGCAATTTAAAGATGATTTGAAACAATGATATAGGATAATTATATAGGCTGAATGATATTAATCTTTAATTTAATAATTTTCACTATATTGTTTGAATATTTATTAAATTGTTACTTGTAAAGTATATTTTTTATTTAATTTAATTTTTTTGTGTCTGTAATATTTTATAGATTTTATAGATATAAAAAATCATTGTTTCAAAAATACTTCAAGAAAATGCGCGAATTTCGTACAGAATTATGTAAGCCTTAATGATAATGATAATATAGTGATAATGGTAATTATGAGTCATATTTTTTAAGGAGCAACAATAATTGAAAATAAATTCATAAATAATCCGTAAATTTAAACAAATATATTAGGTATACTTTTTTTTATTATGTTTGTTTATATTTAAATATATATGTATAAACGAGACCAAAACACATTAGTATTTACGTATATATACACATGTACACATGTATGTATATATATGTATATATACATATATATTAATTTATCTGTTGAATACTTCATTAAATCCAATTGAATGAGGGCCAACTGCCAGATTTCTTAACAACTACAAAACATAAAAGTTTACAAAGGAAAATATAATTTAAAATAACATTCAGCTGTTACAGTTTAAATGTATTGGTACATAAATCAAATATCTAAATTACTTTTCCAATTGTTAAAATAAAAAAAAAAAAAAAAATAAGTTAAGCAATTACGCATTTTTATGGTATTTATGACAGTTATAATTAGATAGCGCTACAATTTTTTTTTTTCTTGTTAAACAATAATTTTTTTTTATTTTATTATTATTATTTTTTATTTTTTTCTTATAAACTATTACAATTTTGGTAAAAATTATTTATTTATTTTTTTTCATTATTAATGCATATTTTTTTAAATATATATATTTTTTGTGAAACGTTAAAAATGAAACCAAACCAACAAATGTAATAATAAAAACTTTCAAATTTTAGTTTGTTCTTGTTTTTTTTTAGCAGCTTTGTACATTTAAGTGTGTGCGTGTTTTCTGTGTGTGTTTTCATGTGTATGTGTGTGTGAGGTAAGCATTTTATTTGGCTACAAAACTTTCTTAATGATTGGAGGGGAAAAGAACTTAAAAAGAAAAACTTGAGCACAAGTGCGAAAGTATAAGACACACAGAAATATTTATTGAGAACGCTTTCATCTAGATAAAGCACATAGGAGATCGTCGGTACTTACCCGAGTGTATGGTGTTCCGGGCGCTGTTCTGATAGGCGGCGCAGTAGCCCTCGAAGACGCGCAGCACCAAGGCATCCTCCTCGAATGTGGGCTGATTCTTGCGACCGCTACAGTAGCTGGCCAAGGCGTTGTTGGAGCTGCCCGAACCAGAACCGGTACCGGAGCCGGAACCGGAATTCGAGCCGCTGATTGTGTTTAACAAACTTGGCCGCAACGGCGGCGTCGGACGCAAACAGGTGATGGTCCAGTTAGCTGGAAGAATAGAGGAGAGATATACATGTTATATATGTAGGTGGCGAAAAAAAGGCTAGTTTTGGCGTGAAAGCTGTGTAGGTTGAGCTGTAGAGCTAAGCAGCTCAAGGTTAAAGAATTCTAATAATGTGGATAGCTTAGCATTAATATACTATACTATACTATGTGTATACTATAGTATATACTATAAATATATATATTATTAACTGTAGGACTATTCTCATTTAACAAGAAATCTAGTTTTGTTGGCCTTTTTGATATTTTATAATATATTTTTTAATTTGTACAGCATTCTTGTATTTTGTTCTATTTCAGTTTTTTATTAGCTTTATTAGATTTAGCTTTAAGTTTGTCCGACTGTCCACTTACCCTTTGTGCTTCCTTTCTTTGCGTTTGGCGCCGCCGTTGCCACTGCCGCTGCTGCTGCTGCCGCTGCCGCTGCTTGGATGGCCGCCTGGCTTGTTTCCGTGCCCGCTGCTGTCTTGCTGCTTGGTGTCGGGGCTAAATTTGATTTGTGGCTTAGCTGCCCCAGATGACTTGGTAGACTTGGTGGTTGTGGTGGATGCAGATGATGTTGTGGAGGCTGAGTGTGCGTGTACTGGTTGTAGCTCAGATGATGATTGAACGAGAGGCTCCGTTTGTGTTGTGACATCGCTGTGGCTGCTGCCGATGCTCCCACCGAGGCCGCCAACTGCTGCTGGCTGTTGCTGTTGTTGTTGCCACTGTTGTTGTTGTTGTTGCTGCTGTTGATATTGATGTTGTTGCAGCTGTTGTTGCTGATGCTGCTGGGCGTCTGATTGCGACTGCCGGGCGGCAGCAACAGGCTGTGCGTCGATGGCGGAGACATCTGAAATAAAGCCAGAAAGAAAACAGTTTATTACAATTCTTAGTTAAGCCTAAAGTGATATATGGGATTTGGGTTAGTTCTGATTAAGGAATACTTGGCAACTGACAGCAACAGCAGCAGCAACAGCGGCAGCAGCAGCAACAGTTGCTATAACCATCAACAATAACAATAACAACAACAACAACAGGCCGCAATCCTGTGGGCAGCTAGCGAGCAAAGCGCGGCAAGCAAATCAAATCGAATGAGTTTGTTTCGTTTCTTAATTCATTTTATCAATTTCGAAATTTATATATTTTTGTGTTGCTGGAGCGTTAGCTAAATGTTTTGTAAATCGTTTCTTTTTTTCAAATAAAATTCTAATTTTTTCTGGTGTTTGCGTTTTCGGTTAGTGGGCGCGACGTTGCAATGTGGATGATTGGATGCGATAAGATGCTGAAGAACTAGTTCAATGGAGCACGCCGAATAAATCAAGAATTACAGTACAGTACATACTGAACGAGGGAATATTTGAAATAGTTTATTGTCCTTTCAGTAAACTAGTTCTAGTTCTCAACTGTTTCTGAGTTCCGTTCATTTGAACTAGTTTCAACTAGTGCCGAAAAATAGATAATATTTAAAGAAATTTTTGATAATATCATACATATTGTGGTCTACCCGCAATTAAATGTTTTGAACTAGTTCAATAAATTCATCAAAGAATCCTAGATTAGTTCCAATCAAAGAGAGGTCAATCATTAACGATATGAAGAGGTTAGTCAAATGCATGATTGGATGACTGAATGTTTCGACTGAGTGGTAAGCAATTTCGTTCAAATGAACTAAAAGTGATTCAGAAAGTAGTTTTGCTTGGGGCGTGCTGCATTTGCCAATTTGAATGCTTGAATTAGAAGATGATGATGTAATTGGAAACGTGAGCAAAACGAATTTACAAAACAATCAAACGGAACACGTGCACGTGAAACAAACGTGCGCCATGCCACATGCCACCTGGAACCGTTCTCCGCAGATACAATCATGTATATGGATGCATCTATTCCAGGCGACATGGCCGGCGTCTCACTTCGTTTTGGCTTGCCTTCTTCGGTTGCTAAAGCTACGCGTGCCGCACAAATCGGACAATCGAGCGACAACGAATACGATGGCTGTGCCGCAGCGAAGGCTTCGCGTCGTCGCTGCGTTCCAGACGGATTGAGATCCATATCCTCGCTGCACACCGGACAATTGGAGCAGATCGAGGCGGTTGTGGTGGTTGTATTGGTGGTGCCAGTGCTGCTGCCCGCATATTCGCCACAATTGTGACAGAGCGCACAGTAGATGGCGCCCTCGCTGAAGCCGCTCGCTCCCAGCGAGCAATAGCAGCTGGAGCACACGGAGTTGGTCGAGCAATTGGAATCCTTGCTGCCCCTGGCAGTCACCGACGGCAGACGCTTGTTATAGGCGCTCGCTATGCCGCGCAGCACCTCCGGCGGCAGTCGCTCCTTCTTCCACCAGTGCGCATACATGCCCGAACGAAAGGTGGGCCGTGGCTCCATGTGGAGCTGTTCCGCGGAGCAGCTGCCGCTAAATTGGAGGCCATTTGTTGTGGCCGTGGGCATGGCTTCATCCATGGAGCTGGAGGCCAGAAAAATACTTTTTGTGTTGATTTGGAATTGGGCACTGGATTCATTGGTGGACGTGGCAGGTGAGTCCAGCTGCGGCTCAGTGTCCGCCGTCTTCGGCTCATGCTGCGAATCCTCCTCCTTCACCTCGTCCTGCGTTTGCTCGGGCGTCAAGAACTTTTCACGAAACATTCCGCACACATCAAAGCGCGGCTCCGGCTCCACATTGTCGAGCACGTCCGTGCCGCAGCACTCTGCATTGGGCGGATCCGGCGAGGCTATCGTGCAGCTGCCCGCCATGCCGCTATCACTGGAACGCGGACTGGGACACTGCGAGCTCTCACAGCATCGGCATTTGCACTGGCTATGCTGTGCCGGCTGCTGATCCCGCCGTGCTGCACCCGGCGGTGCCGGTGGCGGTGGAGGCGGTGCAGCCGAACGATTGTTCATCTGCAGGAATTGGTAGCTGATGCAGCGCCTAATGGAATCACGTTTGCTTTCCGGCCGATTGGCCTCTATGCACAGCTCGTTGCTCGAGTTGCGGCGCACAGCGGACGGCTCACTGCGTGGATTACCCGTGCTGGGGCTGTCGCTCTTATGTGACGCCCGCTGCTCCACCGCCTGGTCGTAGTTATACAACAGCTCAGCCTGCAGCTGATCGGGCGCCGCTAGACAAGCCGCTGGCAAATCCATCGTGCTGGAGTGCACGCACTCGTCCTCCTCGTTGAGCAGCTGAGCATCCACACTTTGGTTCTGCTGCTGCTGCTGGCGCTCCCGCCATGTGGGCACATACACCTCGGTGTCGGCGCAACGATTGAAGCGATTGCCCACAAAAATACTGGGCATGCTGTGCCGTTCGGTGGGCGAGGCGGACAGCTGTGTGGCAGCGGGCAGTGGCTTCGCCTTCTCTTGGCTGAGATCATCATGAATGCTGGCCAGATTTTCGCATGCCGTAAATGCGCCGCCCAGGCGAGCGCCATACAAGGAGCTCGCGTCGGAGCTCTGCTGCTTTAGTGTAGAGGGCTGCGACAGCTGTTCGACTGGCTGATCCACCTCCACCGGCACGTCAAACCCTTCCACTTCCTCTTCCACGCAGTTGGTTATGCTGGAGCCACCCAAATTGATGGTAGCCGTTGAGGTGTGCACGCTGGAGTTGCGCTCTGTGGATTTGCGCGCCAGCGCCCGCAGCGCCTTGGAACCAATAACAAGCGACTCCTTCTTTAGCTCGTGCTGCACCTGCACCTCATCCGTATCGAAGGAATCTAGTTTGATCAAGTTTATGGACGAGGTGTGCCGCTGCCCGTGCTTCACAAAGGTGCCCGTGGAATTGCATGTGGACTCCAGCGGCCTGTGCTGATAGAAGCGGACATACTCAAACGGATCCGAGTCGCAGCTGCGCAAATATCCATTATCATATTCATCGTCATAGCTCTCCGAGTCGGTGGGCAGCTCAAAGGCATCCTGACGCTCCAGCTCCGATTGCGACTGCGACTGCGAGGACACTGCTGACTCCTGCTTATTCGCATTGATATCCTTGAGCAGCTTGGCGGCTTTGTGACAGCGCTTCTTGCGCAAGGCGATTCGCTTGAGATCGATGCTCTGCCTCGCCTGCGGATACAGCAACATCTTAACAATCGTGCCGCGCAGGCGTCCCGCCTTGACGAGCCGTGCGAAATGCGCACTGAGATTGGCATACGGCGCCGTTGGTGGGTAACTATTCGGCGGCAAGGTGAGACGCAGTGGGGCCGACTGCTGCTGCGGCTGACTGTAGTAGGCGCACAGCGAGAAACGTGTGCAATAGCCGCGCGCATCCAGATGCTGATTGAGCTGCTCAGTTGCCAAGGCACAAAGATTTGGAACAGTAATGAAAGCTACTAAATGTACTATGTTAAGCAACGTTTTCAAATGGGCGTGGCAAAAGTTTTTCCATTGACAAATCGTGTAATACTTTTTACTTTATTTATATTTATTTTTTATTTGCTGGCCCATGTGAAAACTTCTCTAAAAAAAAGGAAAACTACTCTCTACTTACGTGCGAAGCATTCAGCTGCTGACCGCCCAGCGAGGAGTTGCTTAGATTGCTCAGCTGACGCTTGATGCCCATGGGCAGACTGGGATTGTTGGCATTGAGCAGCTCCACCCACTTGTTGGCCTCGTTGGGGCCCTGGCAGACGGCCACAATGCGATCGATGAGCGATGAGCTTATCTCAAAGGCATTCTTGATGGCATCCGTGTCCTCCAGGCGGTTCACAACGATGCCCGTCAATGGCAATTTACCCTAAGCAAAATAATATTAACTTATGCATATTCACTACGGATCCAGGACTCACCTCATAGATGAAGGCGCTCATGCGTTGGCTAACGCTCAGTATGAGCAGCGTTTGGGGAAATAGCACAAAGTAGCGATCGCGATGATCTGGACCCACAGCCACGCTGCCCATGTGTATGATGTCGCCCAGTGTGCTCAGCTCCTGACCCTGCCAGTTGCGCACCGGCCCCGTCAGCACCTGCAGCTCGAGCTCCTTCTGGCGGCGCGTAGCCGAGCAGGTGGCCGCAATGTCCTTGTAGACAGCCACGCTGCGCTGTGTATCGCCACGGTCCGGATGGCTGCTCTCCATGTGACGCTCCAGCTCCTGCAGCATGGCCGAATACTTGTCCAGGCGGCGAAAAGGCTTCGACAGCCCCGTAGTTAGGACTAGCAGACCCGGCGAGGATGCGCCTTGCCGCTCCATATACTTCTCCAGCTCATCCCTGTGAATGAATAAATTTGATAGATCAACTTGAGTGGTTGGGCCTTCAATCGTTTAGAATCCCTACTCACTTATACTTATCCAGTATAACTATGGCCTTGGGATGTGCTGCACAGTAGGCTTGGTGCACTTTTTTCATAAGCGGCGCACTGGTTAGAAATAGTTTACCCACGCGATCGTTGCACTCCTCAATCTGTGTGAGCAGATCCTCGTGCGTCTTCACCACCTCCACAAAGTTGCACATCAGCTGCGCGTACTCATCCTGACTGAGTCTGTAGGGGAGCGTGGGAAAGTTTTGATTTCTGTTTGATTTCAGTTATGAGCACTTGCATTGACTTACATTTGCGTCTGCTGCATGGGCTCGAGGAAATTCTCGAGCAGTCCTTGCAGCTCTGCGACATGTGCTCGTTCCGAGTCGAGCAGATCCTTGAGCACCACGGAACGGTATTCTTGTATTTCCTCGGGCGGTCGTATGGTCTCGGCCAGCGGCAACGGGGCCTTGTACTCGTTCACATAGTTGCTGGGAAACCAGCCAGTCTTATCGTTCAGTGTACCCTCCCACCAGCCGCCATCCTCGCGCTGTGTGACCGTGATTAGGTCGCCCTTCTTGAAGCACAGCTCATCGTTGTTGCTGCCCATAAACGAGTATTCGGCTCTCACAATCAATGGTTGCTCCATTTCGCTTGCAGCTCCAGCCAGCTCCGTTTCGAAATCCTGCTCTCAAATTTCCGTCAGCTGAAATAGAGGAAGAATGAGGAGGTAAACAAAATGTCACATTTTGTAATTTTTTGAATTCTAAATTAAATTTAAAATTTATTTTTTAAAATTAATTTGTTTTATTGATGTGTTTCATTCATTTCACTCTGGATCTAGCCTTAAACATTTTTATAAATATTCGAAACCAAACTTAAAACTCACAATGCTTTTAAAATAGACCTTGTAAACAGCATAGCATTTAAAAGAATCTTCAAATGTCATATAAAGAATTCCAAAGAAAATCGAAAATGATAAATCGGTTGTTTTTAGTCCCAATAAAAGCCTAGCACATTTTATGCACTAAAAGATCATTGTCAATGTTTGTTGAACTTGAAAAATCAGCGTGTGTGCACAGCATGAATTTGTTCAATGAACATTTCTCTGAAGAGTCGTCACATATATCTATCAATTATCTATACTATACACTATATACAATATATATATATATACATATGCTGCTTTACGACACCCACGCGAATGCGTTCTTTTATCCATTTCGTTTTTAGCGCTCACAAATTATTATTATAGCCGAAAGACGCTTCGGAAAATAACATCTGCTTTGTTCCCTGACTAAAAGATCTCGTGTGCCTAGAAAAAAATACTTTCTTGACATTTTTTGTGCAATCTGGAAAACTCGTGAAAACGTTGGAAACGATCGATGGCCAAGGCCGGACAATTATGATTACGAAATGTCGAATTGCTAAAAAGCCATAAAGAATTGAATGAAATATTGTTTTGCCTAAAAACCATACATAAATCATACGACCATGTCTTGGGTATCTCAAAGAGAAAAGAAATTTACGATCGCACTTTTTACGAGATGTTCGAAAATTAACTCAAGCATCGTACACAAGATGCTAAAACTTTAATGGCCATGAAAAAAATATTGAGTTATAAAATCACAATATGTTAAAGATAAACATGATTTCCTCATATGGCTTATTTTGATTGTAAGCTAATACGCGACAATCACAACAGATTTATAAGTTTATTCTGAAATGGTTTTTATATCAGATTTTCAATTGAATTATTTTTACTTTGCTTCTTCTTCACGGAATAATTATTGAATGTGTAAAATGCTGATCAATATACAATATTTGAGGATGTTTTTGGAGCTTAGCAGGAATGTTAAATTTTTGGTAGGACTTATTGAGCTACCTAAAAGCTTTATTGATTCATATTGATGTCGATTGACCTAATTGATAAATGATTAATATATATTTTTAAAGTGTCGTATTATCAGATTTGTAAAACATATAGGAGTTTCTAGATGATATGTTATCGTATATAATTCTAAAGTTTGTCACCAGAATATTCGAAAATTTCTCTAAAATAAACAAACAAAACTAAATGTTTATGAAAATATATGTGGATTGAGCTAAATCAAGTCTTCGTTAAATTTACGATCAAATGTTGGCTTCCTTGTGCTACAAATACCGATGCTCTACATCTATCCAGATTAATCAAATAATTCTCATTTTATTATTGCCACAATGAATAACCGCAAAAATATGAAAGAAAAACATGTTTTTCTTTCAGTATTTTTTCCTGTATTTTGACCATTAAGTTTTTCGCATCCAAAAATAACAGCGTAACGAAAATATATAAATCTTGATGTGCCGACTTGTTCCATATGCCAATGGAAATCAGGCGATATCTGCTGTACTCATAAGTGTGTACACATACATATATATATAGACAAATATGCACAGAAATAGTGGCCCAGACACTTGCCAAAGGAAACACACAGAAAATCATTCCATTACAGGTATTAATAAAAAGTGTTTCATAGACTTTTTGAAGAGACTTTCTAGCCTATTTGCTAATGCTTGTTGCTGAGAGACGATAATCTAATCGACAAGGTCGTCTCTTTAGAGAACATTTTTTGATTTGTCATTTTTGTATTTGGCATATACATATATATTAATATAGATATATGTGGCTCTTCCATATGCCCGTTCAACCATCAATTGTTGCACGATTCTTTCGCCGCTTCTCGCATTTGACTGCACCGCACGCGCTCATCGCTTCCACAAAACTGCGATGGCGGCATTTGGCGACAGCCACGGCCCACAAAATCCGTAAAAATGGCAACCCGAAATTTTTCACGGCTTTGCTCGTGTGCCGACCACAGTGCTGCCAGCTATGAATCTAGCTATTTTTCATTTATTTATGTTTTTTTTTTTTTTTAAGTTAAACATTTAATTGTAAAGTTAATTTACTATTTAGCTATTTTTTAGTATTATCTTAAATGTAGCAATTTCAAAAATAAAAATTGTAATTACATCATTTTTTCTAAGTCCCGTAGCATTTGTATTTTCTTCATAAAATTTTTTTTTGTTACGTTTCTTTCTTTACTAGTATAAATCTAGCCTTTTTTTTTCGAAAATTTACCAACACTGACTGTCGCATATACAATGTGTGAGTGTTGTTCTCTCACGATATCTCGCCTTCTCTCGCGCTTTTAATGATCGCCCAGCTAAATACTTAACATTCTCAAAAAACGCATACAAGTGTATATAGCTAAATATCTATATAGTCTATAGTCTTTTTGGCCGGATACAGCGCATATTTTCACGAAAAACACAGAAAAGATGACAAAACGAGAGGCAATCAAACGCTGAAAAATCCGAATCAGCATCGGGTATTGGGGAATGCAAATCGAAGAAGCAGATAAAAGAGATATAGCTAAACGGGGCGTTCAATGTGACAATTTTCCATTTCATTGAGAAATATTGTCATGTTATTTTTATTTATTCATCTTTTGTTTTGAAAAAATCCATAAAAAAAAAAACAAATAACATTTTGGTTAGATCATAAACATGGTGGCCCAAACAGTTGGCAGTTCGCTGGGAAAATGCGTCATTTTATGAAAAATTTTAGTTAATCGTTTTAGAACATGAAAACGGCAAAAAATTAAAAATAAAAGAAGAAAATAATTGGAAATATTTATGGGAAATTTTCCTGACGGAAATTCACCTGTTCCAATCAGTTTTGTGTATGTTGTTTGTGTGCATGTTTTGAATTCTAAAGTGGGATCACTGACCAACGGCTTCTGTTCCGTATGGGAGAATAATAAAATAACGTTGATATGGTATAAAATTCATAATTGATTAGATAGAACATACAGTTTTGGATTATACTCAATTAAGATATTACCAATAAATAATATGTACATGGAAAATCTTTGAATCATTGAAGTAAAACGGTATATATTACACCAATTAATTTGGAAAATATTTAAGCCCCAACTTTAATAAAATTTTAACAACTGCAAAGCGTGAAGAATTCCCAATCGTAATTCAATTTAAAATTCATATGACATCAAGTGTTTTATGGAGACTACATTTCATTGCATCAATGCATCAATATTGATCTCTTCAACCCACACAACAATAAATCGCTGCATAGCCTAACCCTGAAATAGCATAACGTCCATGGCCGGGAAATACAATCAGCAAACAAAAAAGAAATATAAATATAGAAATTTCCGTAGGTTAAGCATGATGCAGCGCTCATCAATGTGGATGGCCGCCAGCGACAGTCAAAGTGATGCAAGCAGAGGTCATGCCCGATGCGCACACAAAGAGATGCCGTCGTCGCAGTCGACGTCGCCGCATGCCAAACAAAATTTTAATTAATTCATTAAACTTGCACATGGCGCCGACTGAGATGGCAACATCAGTCGCAGTCGCAGTCGCACTCGCAGTCGCAGTCGCAGCCACAACCAGCAACAACAACAAGTTGCAGGAGGCGTCATTGAGTGCAATCAAAGCGACAAGAAGTGCAGCAACAAGACGAGAAGAATACCAATTATGGACTAAGAGATACCCTGGAGGAAGATAGTAGAAAAGAAAATTGGTATGGATAGCGCACCTATGTTTAAATGTGACTAAAGACTATAGAGCCTTACTCTACATATCAAAAATATTTATAGACTATATAGAGTATATATAGGTGAATAGAGTATATAGATCATTGATGAATGAATTGTTCACTGTATAACGAGTAAATACAATACAGATAGAGTATATGGAATATCTCTATTATTGCTCTCACATCTTTCCACTGATAAGCTAGCATAGCAATGGGAACCATAAACTAAAGGCTAAGTATATGGTCAAATCGAGGCTGGTGTGGCTTAAAGACAACTTATATACATATATGTAACTATAAATGTGTTATCTTCGAAACGATAGCAAGAGAGATTGAAGGCTGCACAAACATGCCCATATTTGGGCATCATGACCAGAAAAAAACTATACGAAAAATATATATTTCAATTTATAAAAGCCAAAAATCTATGTAGAGCCGAACTAATTTTGAGTTGTCACAGCTAAGCTACAGGGTATTTCACAGTCCTTATCAGCCATCTTTAATATTATTATAAACAAATTTAAGATCATTAAATTTTAGCCTAAGCGATAATTTTAGCTCTTAAATCAGCATGAGATTTTTATCTGCCGCGAAACAATATTATTGCAGGGTATACATATATTATAGTATAGCAAATCATTATAATGATGCGAACGGTGATGATGATTTGCGAAAAACAACATCCGGAAGTGCGCAATTTGATGAGGGAAATTCAAATAGCACTCTTTCTATTTTTCTTTTCATTTCCACTCTGGGCGACAGAACAGATTTTTTTTAATCTGGGAAAAACTGAGAAAGCCCCAACAACACGACAAAATTGTAAACAAAAACAAAAACTAATTTTGGATCGGGTGTGAAAGAATTGCCAATTGAAGCACCTATCTTACTATACTATCGATGTAAGATCTGTATACAGTAAAACTAAGAAAACACATTACAAAGTCAGAAAGAAAAACACAAATGGAAAACACAAAGCAAAACACAACCAAACGAATGCAGTTCGAGAGCCAGTAAAATCTTGTCACGTCTGGTTCTCGAATCAACAATGTCGATTGCAGAGATTTAGATTTCGGACTAGTTGCGATCGAGAGAGGAAGAGAGCGAGCGCGGAAGAGAGAGAGAGAAAGAGAGAGAGAGAGAGAGAGAGAGAGAGAGTGGTTGTGATCGACAGATATATGGGCATAATATAATTTGATTGCATCTCTATTTATATACATACGACAGACTTCCAATCAAGACGCCCCCCATTGGTCGAGAGTTTCAAGTTGTGGGTAGGAAGTTCATATTCTTTCATTCTTTATTTTAATGTTCTCATCTCTAGTGCTGTTTCTTCTCTCTGCGTGAGTGTGAGTTTATATGTGAGTGTACGTGTGGGTGTGGATGTGGGTGTGGGCGTGAGGCGTGCAGTTCATAATTTGTTCAAAACAAAATATCGAATTGCTAACTGAATGTGGCATATTTTGTATCGCTTCGCCCAAAAATGAGGTCAACAGCGAAAAACTAAAATAAGCAAATGAAAAGTCGTCGAATATTAAATGCTTTAATAAAAAGAGAAATAAGTGCTATATAATTTCAGATAATGTGAATATATCTTTCAATTACATACATTGAAAACTATAAAGCAAATGAATTTTCATGGCATTCAAGAATGACGAACTGATATCATATATGGTCAGCATGCATCCGAATAACGATTACATCCATTTCTGAAAAATCATTATACCCCGAATTCCTTCAACCAATTCAGAGTACAGAAATTGCAAATATTTTAGTTTTCTGTTTGCTTAGCAGGGAAATTTTCATGAATCGCTTTCATTAATGCGCAAAAATAACATGCGAAAACGGAATCCGAATGCCGCGGACAATGCACAACATTTATGGAACAATTCTAGGCAATGGAAAGAACTCAAAAACTGGGACAGGAAAAAAATATATATATTTAAAGGGAGTCAATGACACATATTGAAACGAAATCATTTAAAATATATATGATTCAGTCTTAACGTCAAAAAATAATATAAGTAAATATATAAATAAATAAATATATTTCCATTTAGCTATGTATATATATTCATTTTTCTTTAACTTTTAAGCATTTTAAAAAAGTCAACAATCAAATACTGAGCGACAAGTCAGGCAGACATAAAATAATAAGACAAATGCATTTCTATAATTAAAATATGAATATATTATAAATTAAGAAAGAGTTTGGTTGCTACTTTATATATTTTATAGATATATTTTCAATTCAACCTTGCTTTTGCATATTTTAAAGCAAGCGCTTTAAGCTTGTCGAAGCACTAGGAAATACAGGAAGCCGACATATCTGATATATTTTGTTGGCCGCCCGACTCTTGCCTCATTGCCCAAATCCTTGGTCCCAAGGTGAATAGTATACAAAAACTGGCGAAATTGTTCGTATTCTTTTTTAGTGAACGTGCACATTTTCTGCTTTTGGCAACGGTTCAAATTTGTTCGCTAGGGAATTGGAATTGAGTTTAGGTTTGGGCTCGGCATGAGGGTTTGTGTGTGGGTTGGCAACGTGCCGTATCGTATGCTTTGTGGCCACTGCAGTGGAGTCCTAAAGGACTCCTTTGTGGTGTCATTTGCCCAGCACAAACAAACAAGACATCTCGTACTCGTACTCGAAGAAAGGCTGCCTGCTTTATGTCTGTCTGACTGCTATTGACCCTATGGATTATGTACAGCCTAAGTGGCGGGCACTTCAGCCTCGTGCGGAGTGCAACCAACTTCAGCTTGGCAATAAATAACATTTGCTTGAAGGAAAGTGAGGCGGAAAATGTGTTGAAAATGCTTTTTGCTGCTGCTACTTCTTATTCTAGCTGAGCTGCAGTCGAACAGTGCAGACAATGCAGCGCCAAGCTGCAAATACCCAGAGGGAAATGCATTGTTGACTAGGCTTGAAGTAATATGATTGGAATTTACTGCAAGTGTATATTCTATATGTGTATATAGCTAGATCCCTACATCCACTTAATACCTTAGCTGACTAATTATGATTGTAAAACTCAACACTCATCAAGTTTTTCAGAGGACATGAGTTATTGTGTGAAATTTCACTATGTTTGTCACGCCATCTAGTGCAACTGGGTTTTTTTTTCTAAAGCTGTGCTTCAATTGCATGCGAGCGTGCAATAAATACGCCAAGCACCCAGGAAGAATTTGAATCTTAACTAAATAAATTAATTTATAAATATAATTTACTGCAATTTAGCACCTACTTCTAAATTGAAAAGAAACCAGCCCCATAAATACATTTTTATTCTTATTACGGCATTCGCATTCTTTATCGCATCCTTCAATATGCCTGACTTCTACTGTGAAATTTCACTGCGCCTGGCATGTAATCAAGTGCAGCTGGGCTTTCTCATAGAGATGAGCTTCAGTTGCAGGCGCGCGTCGATGCTTGTGTTTGTGCTAGTGCTTGTGCTGGTGTGACGCATCCAATGCAAGCAGGGAATGGGCAATGCCACTGAACTTTGCCTATGCATTAGAGTAGAGCGTTGCCACCTCTATGAGTCAGCTTCCATGCACGCCTAGATCTATGCAGCTCTGTTGTTTATTCGTTGTTTCATTTATAAGAACTAAACTTCTACTTGTTGTTATGCTTACATTTACCTTTGTTACGTTTTAACAAACATTTGTTGCGCCTCTGGTGCTTGTCGTCGTTCGTTGTATGTAATCGTTGTTGTTGTTGTTGCTGTCTCGCTTGTCGTTTTTTTGCACGCACAAAATAGACGGATGAGTAATGAGGTGAAGCCCTCCTTCCCCTTTTTAATGCTTGCTACCGCAACAACTTTTTGGCTACTTTGTTTTTGTACTTTTAACTAGCGCGGCTGCTGATGTCGCCGCCGGAGCGCATTTGCCTAGGCACGCGCATAAATATGACTAAAACACGCGCTTTCACTCACTATACACATATGTAAATACATACAAATATATATGTATATATATAGTATATATATAATACACAAAATGCCTTTTTGGTTTGGCCAAGAGAATTTCTATTTCTGGGTCTCAGCAGACTAGAAAAACACACACGGCCATACAAAAGTGTTGCAAATGTCGCGTAACTACCGCTGCTGTCGCAAGACATACGCTTTGATATTCTTAACCCGATATTAGTTCGTTTCGTGTTGCAGTTAAATTTGTTTTAAAATTACACTTTTTACTTGACTAAACTAAAATATGCAATAATTTTCGACAGCAGCGACTAAACATAAATAAACAGCAGTGTGACTGCAAGTGCTAAACATGAAAATACCGAGTACGATATTTCTTATCGAAATAAAATGGCAATTAATCGATAGCAAATATTTAAAATGATATGAGTAATTTATTAATTGCAATGTGTACTGGCTTACTGCCCGTTTTTTAAATTACAATTATAAAATGTATTATTTACTTTTTTACCCTGCTTTTGAATTCTGAACCAACTTTTCTAAATATTCATTTGCAAAGGTAATTAAGGTAACCCTAACAGTGTTGAAGAACGTTTAGCACTATTCCAATGACAGCTTGAAGCGCAGCCAACTTTACTCACTTCTTTCTTTCCAAAACTCTGAAGATGGTGAGTGGACGTCGATATGAGTTGTGCATTTCAATTTAACTTAAAAGCAATGTGTAAAATACAAAAACAAATGCAAATGTATATAAGTTAAATGGCAATTATGCCTTTGGCAATAAAGTGAAATGAGGCTTGCTTCAGCTATCCAAACGTGAGCAAAAAGACCAAAATTCGACAATGGCGTGCAAACATAACCTCTGCCATGTGTTTAATTGATGGCCAACGTCTTCACTTGCCGCTTGGAATGCACGTGTAACTGCAGAAAATAATTGAAGTTGTTCTTTTCTCTTTGTTTTTAGTCGAATATCAAGAGGAAGAAGACCAGGAAGCTTCGTGGTCATGTCAGCCACGGTCATGGCCGTATCGGCAAGCACCGCAAGCATCCTGGAGGTCGCGGTAACGCTGGTGGCATGCACCATCACCGCATCAACTTTGACAAATACCATCCTGGTTATTTCGGCAAGGTTGGCATGAGGAACTTCCATCTGCGTCGCCAGCACAAGTTCAGGCCCGAAATTAATTTGGACAAACTGTGGTCTCTGGTCGGACCCGAGAAGTTTGCTGAGCTCGAGAAAGAGAAGAGCACAAAGGCGCCAGTTATCGATCTGATTCAATTTGTAAGTTCCATATCGAATATAAAAATTTGAAAAATATCTGCTTGATTTTTGTTCAATATGAAGAGACACCCAAGGCGATGGGCGGACTGAATGCAACCGTACAAATTGCTCTCCCCGTGTAGATAACGCCTTTCAGATACAAACAAAAATCAGAATCACAGTCGATTATATATTTGCCCTTATTGATTTTCACTCTCTAATGTGTGCCAATTCTTTCTCTCTTTAGGGCTACTACAAGCTGTTGGGCCGTGGCCATTTGCCCGCTCGTCCCGTCATCGTCAAGGCCAAATACTTCTCCAAGAAGGCTGAGGACAAAATCAAGAAGGCCGGTGGTGTCTGCTTGCTGAGCGCCTAAGTTTAAGGTGGGTCTCAATCTATTTAACTTTAACTATTTTTGTTAACTAATTTACTCTTATTATTTGCAGATATTCCTCTTTTAAATGCAACTGAACGTAATACATTCGACCATCAAAAATGTATTTGTTTTTTAATAAATTTAAAAAGAAAAACATTTATTGTGTTTGCATGCTTAGTGGTTTTTGTGACGTCAGGGTTAGTTCGATATAAATGTGGCAGCACTGCCAAGCTTCTGGGAAACCTCACATGTGAATAAACAATCTAAATTTATTGCTATCGCTTACATGCTCTAAAGCATATTTTGCGTGCGTCAACAGTTATAAAACACTGGCAACAAGTGTTGACATTTTCTATCCAGTGCTCCGACTTTGACATACCCTATAAACAGTCAAAGTATAGCAAATATATGTTGTAATATTTTATGTTATGTTAAAAATGTTCACATACATATACATTTTTAAGTAAAATTGAATTATTTTAATCTATTTTTCTATACATATGTCAAATGCACATTCAATACAAACAGATATTCTCTATATAATAAACCTAAAACCCTACAGGGTATGCAGCACGGAAAATTTCTAATTTGCCATAAGCCAAATAGTCTGGCAACCTTGTCGCTACTCTTCCGCGTATTGAACGCAAGTTTCGCAAGTGCTTTCAGATTTTCGCGTCTCGTTTGGCTGAGCGGGTGTGTTTACTTTGGACGCTGCAGAGATAATAGATAGAGCGTTGCGTGTCGGTCAAGGTAGATCGATTTACCTGTAACACTTTCTATATACTATGATTGTCCTTGACTGAAGGACGTAATTAACGCAATTAAAAATGAAAAATGCAAACAATAAATTTGTTCATAGAACGCAAAACAAAGGAAATCGCCCCAAAAATAAAACCGGTAACGGAAAGTTTGTTCTAAATGTTCTATCTTTTGTTTACAGGTGTCTGTTAACTGTTAGTGGCAAATCAAGCACATTTACTACGTTACATAACGAGCAATAGGAAAGTGGAAATATGGCTCAAAAGATATTGCGAAATGTGACGCACTGCATCTTCGATATGGATGGATTGCTGTTGGGTAAGCATCTAAGAGCTATCGATATATCATAGTTTACACATGCTTCTAACCAGACACCGAGGTTCTCTACACGAAGGCCGCTCAAATGGTGCTCGATCCGTATGGAAAGACTTACACGTTCGATGTGAAGCAACAGATAATGGGTTTGCAGACGCGTCAGATGGCCGAGTTTATGATTAAAGAGTATGATCTGCCATTAACTTGGGAAGAGTACGCCAAACAACAATCGGACAATGCACGCGCCCTCATGGTCGATTCACAATTAATGCCAGGTACTAATTTGTAATTCCACATTCGCCCTATTTCAGACACTGAACGCATTTACGAGGAGATCACACGACAAATAGCGGGCGCATATGGTCGTCCATATCCAGAGGCTGTACGGTTCAGAGTAATGGGTACTACGGAACGACGATCAGCCGAAATAGCTGTCGCTGAGTGTGCAATACCAATTACAGTGAATGATTTTCTGCAGCGTTATCACAAATTGTGCGGCGAACGGTTGAGGAATGTGCCCCTACTCGAAGGTTAGCCCGCTCCTCAGCTGTTCTTAGAGTAGATGTTAAATCAGTACGCCCTCATCTGCTTTTTTTTTTTTTCGTTTTTCTTTTCTAATACCATAATTTTGTTCTAGTCCTGCATGCCTGACTAGCTATCGCCTGCCCTGAATAGATTGATAAAGTTCTAATAAGAATTTTTTAAATACATGGACCGATTGTCGGATAGTTCGATAGTTTTGGATGTTTAATGATGAGCGGCAACCAACTCAACATACCTTCTTCTAAGAGAAATAACATCCAAAACAAAAAGTGATAAATTAATTGTAGTTTCTGTCTCAAGTTTGAATTTGCAGTTTCCATGAAAATGAATAGATTTTAGCCGACGAACTGACTTTATTAAAGTTTTATATGTTCGCATTGTACTTACTCAAGGAAAAAAAATGCTTGATTTATAAATTTGCACTACCCGATATGCTACAGCAAACGAATCTAAAATGTAATCCCAATCCTTTACAGGTGCTGAGCGCCTTTTGCGTCATTTGCACGCGAATAAAGTGCCATTCGCTCTGGCCACCAGCTCGGGCGCCGAAATGGTCGAATTGAAGACCACACATCATCGTGAGCTCTTCAACCTTTTCCACCATCGTGTCTGCGGCTCCACCGATAGTGAGGTGAAGAATGGCAAGCCGGCACCCGATATATTTTTGGTTGCCGCCAGTCGTTTCCCGGATAAACCTGCGCCGGCCAATTGCTTGGTGTTTGAAGATTCGCCAAACGGAGTTGAAGCTGGTAATAGCGCGGGAATGCAGGTCGTCATGGTGCCCGATGAGCGACTCTCCCCGGAACGTTGCGCCCATGCCACAAAAGTGCTGCGTTCGCTAAACGACTTTAAGCCCGAAGAATTTGGACTGCCGCCATTTAGTAATTAAATTTTGAGTGTCCCTGTTCCATATTCTAAATACAAATTTATCGTTGTTTGCCATTTACTAATTTGATTTTCCTACAACTGCCATTATATTATTCTACACATTGAAAGCTTTAATCCATTTCATCGACCAACCGCTTCCAAAGTTTTCTGAATATCTGGAATAGTCTGATTGGCTATCGGGATGGAAATTTCCTTGCCTTTTTCTGAAATGAAAATTATATGATAAATAATAATATGGAACCGAAACACTCTAGATATGGCACCTTACCAAAGCGAGCACACAATTTTGGCTTCACGCCGGCGCACTCTCTTACCAAAATAGTCAGGTTTGGATTATTCTTTTTCAAACTCGGATAAAATTGCTGTACGAATTTCCTATGGGAATACTTGTTCTATATTAAATTATATAATTGAGAAATACAATTGCTCAACAACCTGGCTCCCTTAGAGGCTTTGCATGTTGGATCTAATATTATACGCAATTCCTTTAACTTGGCCGTAAATTGGGCGAAAATTACAGAACTTGTACGCATATCGGTTGGATTTGATAAGCCGTCAGAACTTAAATATGAACTGTAGAGAGTGCTGCCAGATACTTGTATTTGGTTGCTGTGCTCAAAATTTCTATGAATAGTCACCAAGGTGGCAGCTCCGCTATCGATAAATTCGATACAGCACTGCTGATAGTCAATTTATTATAAACTTTGTTTACGCGTGTGTTTTCTGTCAATTTATTGTTAATATCTGCGCAATATTAAAAATTTTACCGACAAAATGACGTCCGTGCATTGTCAACTATGGATGGGCAGTGTAGGTAGCAAATAAAAAGCATAAAAGAATTGCACACAATATTTGCATTGTTTTGCAGCTGGAACCGTATATGACGGAAAATTTCATAATTGCCGCATTTCGCAAAATGGGCGAAGATCCAACAACTGTGCGTCTGATGCGTAATAAATACACAGGCGAGCCAGCGGGCTATTGTTTTGTCAATTTCATATCGGACGATCATGCCCTGGACGCCATGCACAAGTTGAATGGAAAACCCATACCTGGCACAAATCCCATTGTACGATTTAGATTGAACTCGGCGAGTAATTCATATAAATTACCTGGTAATGAGCGAGAATTCAGTGTTTGGGTAGGTGATCTTAGCTCGGACGTGGATGACTACTCGTTGTACAAGGTCTTCTCCAGCAAATACACATCAATAAAGACGGCCAAAGTGATCCTGGACAGTCTGGGATTCTCCAAAGGCTACGGCTTTGTGCGATTTGGCATCGAGGACGAGCAAAAGTCGGCACTATACGATATGAATGGCTATGTTGGCTTAGGCACCAAGCCGATAAAGATCTGCAATGCAGTACCCAAGCCCAAGGCTGAGCTAAACGCTGCACTGGGCAACGGCAGCAGCACTTATGGCTATGGCGGTTCCAGCACTGCGTCTACATCGTCAACGAGTGCAAGCGGCGCTGATTATTCGCAATATTACGACCCGACCAGCACCTATTGGCAGGGCTACAATGCCTGGCAGGGCTATTACGAACAAGGCGCTGCGCCCTCAATAACCGATGCTGCCGCCTACTATCAGCAAGCGATGTCGCAATCCCACTCAAATCCGCAGACACTTGCTCAGCATGCCGAGGCGTGGAGCGCACAGCGCAGCGCCCAATATGAGCAACAGCAGCAACAACAGCAGACTACCGCAACTAACGGCGTTCCCGCCGTTGAAGATGATTATGGACTGGAGGATCATAAGTTTGTGCTAGATGTGGATAAACTCAATAGAGAGACTATCGATTCAGATCGTCATCTCTATGATGCTTTGGAGAGCTCCAAATGGTTGCCCATTGAGCAATTAGAGGTCTTTTAGAGATCAAGTTCAAATATATCATATTGTACATTTGATAAGTGTAACTACATGATCATCAATCATATAATATTAGAGTTAACATAATAAAATCGACTAAGCTGGCAGCACTGAAGCCAGCGCATTTGAGTGTAGGTACTCTACAACTTTCATATGGTTTTTTATTTGCTTATTATCTTGTAAAATAAAATAATCATAATCTTTTTTAAGAGAAACAGCTTAAATGTTATTTGCTTAGTGTTTATATTTGATAGAAAAGCTAGATTTACCGGTAGCTGGATTAGCTGGCAGCACAAAATAAATCGTCGGCAAATGCTCAAAATTGAGATGTCTTTGTATCGATAGTTTGCTTACGATAATATTTATCGACAGACTTTCAGCTCTATTAGGTTGCACGATTTTTCTTGCATTTCGTGACAAAAAGAGCAATTTTATTTCAATGGCGCCGTTTAAACGCGTACGCCAGCAAAAAATGACAACACAATTATTGCTCGATTTTGATTTGGGTGAAAGTTCATCAGACAGTGATTTTTTGCCAGACATAGACAATTGCTCGGATGGCTCAAAGGACGAAAGCGACGGCGATGGCGACAGCAGCGACGCCAGCAGCAACAGCGATAACAGCGACAGCGATGCAGATGGTAATTCTGGCGATGACAGCGATGATTCCACGCTACAATTGCGCCAGCTGCTAGCTGAGAGCAACAACAATGCACAGCAGGACGCATCAACACAACCGGCAGCTGATGCACCCGCACAGCTCGCTCTAGTGCCGGTGCCTCGTATAAATGGCTTCAATACGGAGCCAGTGGCCCCGCCAAAGCGTATGTGCTGCGTGTGTCTGGGGGAACGCAGTGACGATGTCAACGAAATTGTGGAATGTGATTCGTGTGGTGTCTGTGTGCACGAAGGCTGCTACGGCGTTAGCGACAATGTGAGTATCTCCAGCACGAATTCCACCTGCTCCACCGAGCCCTGGTTCTGCGAGGCTTGCCGAGCCGGCGTCACGGAGCCGGATTGTGAGCTGTGCCCCAACAAGGGCGGCATTTACAAGGAAACAGATGTGGGCAAATGGGTGCATTTGATATGTGCTTTATATGTACCGGGCGTAGCTTTCGGTGAGGTGGAACAGCTCAGCTCGGTGACGCTTTTTGAGATGCAGTACAGCAAATGGGGCGCCAAACTGTGCTCGCTGTGCGACAATGCGCTCTTCGCACGCACCGGCGTTTGCATCGGCTGCGATGCGGGCATGTGTAAAACGTATTTCCATGTCACATGCGCGCAGTCCGCCGGTTATCTGATCGAGGCCCATCACGACGATGACGCGGCGGATCCATTTTACGCCCACTGCAAGGTGCACTCGGAGAAGGAGATGATCAAGAAACGTCGTCGCAATTACCACACTCTGCGCCTCAATATGCTGCAGCAGGCCAAGCAACGAGCTCTGATCGAAGCCAATCGACCGTTAATCGAAGCTAATCCAAATCCAGCACAGGCGCGCATTCAACGGAAGCTATTGAAGATACAGCAAAAATATGCGCAACACAAGCAAATGAAGCCAACACCATGGGTTCCCACGCAAAAGATGTCACGTCTGCTAACTAGCTCGGCTTCGGCCTGCCGTCGTCTGCTGGCCAAGGCAGAGTTCATGGCCGTTGATGTGCAGCACTTGGAGCAGCGTGAGGCGAACATACAAGCACTCCAGGACATACGCAAAAAATGGCATATAGCTCCAGCATTTAGTGTTGAGTTCACGGCTTACTATATGGATCGGATTGTTCGCATGGCGGAATTTAGGCAACAGCAGCAGGAGCTCGTGCAGCATAATGCCGCTTTGAGTCAGGCGCAGGATGTGCTGCGTGCCAAGTATGACAATGCCTTGGAGGAGCGCAAGCAAGTGAAGGCTACGCGTGATGCTTTAGTCGCGTCCATCAAGTCGCTGCATAGCAGCTTATCGCAGCTTTGTCCCGCTCTGAGTTTACCACCCGTAGAGCGCATTGCACGCCCGTTGCCGGAACAGCCGCCCAAGGTGGCGACACCGCCACAACGGCCCATTTCTGTGCCCACAGCGGCAGCTCTGAAAATGGGCGTTGGTTTTCCCCTTGCCCACTTGGGCAATAAGCTGGACAACTCCCGCATGCTGAGTACTCAGCAATCGCATAGTAAGGCATCCACCATTGCGCCCGCCGTTAGCTGTGGCATCTGCAAGCGCAATAATGACCAGCATTTGCTTGTGAAGTGCGACACTTGCAATCTGCACTATCATTTGGGCTGCTTGAATCCACCGCTGACGCGCCCACCCAAGAAATCCAAGCAGTATGGCTGGCAATGCTCCGAGTGTTGTGACAAATCAGACGTATCCGATGCGGTGACTGAAATCTCCCCAGGGCCGCGTAAATCGCGCACGCGCTTTAACAAGGACGGGCATTTAGTCTATGTGGATCGTTACTCACTAGACGATGTGCCCAAAGAGACGCCTCAGCATTATAAAAGAGCTCATAACAAAACCATGCCTGCAACCATTGACACTGGCGATGATTACAGCAAGTCGCCAAAGCGCTCTAGGATGCAGTCGCCAAGAAAGACCCCTGTGAATGGTAAGAATCTATATTTGTAACCCATTGTAATCCATTTTAATAATATTCTTCCCTTGCAGCTCAAACGGTCGCTCACATAGACCTTACGATTCCCCAAGCTGCAAATATTTCCCATCTGTCTGGCTGCGAGGACTCCATTGATGATTCCAGTGGCAAGCAATCATCGCGCAAGGGCAAGCGCAAGGATAAGCATAAAAACAAGCACAACTTGTCATCGGATACCGAGAAGTCTTTCAGCAAGGAGCACAAACGGAAGCGTAAAAAGCGCGCTCATGCCGATGAGAGTACGCCCGATAATGCCAACTCCGGGCGACCCATTAAGATCATATTTAAAACGTTGCGCTTGCCCGGCGAAGATGCGCCCGAGTCGCGCAGCTTTTACGTGCCCGCCAATGCGGTGCGCTCTGTGGACGAGGCATCACGTCCCACCTCTGTGGAAACAGTTGAGGATGTCATCCAACCAGAGCAGCCACCTGCGCCTGTCGTCGTGACGCCTACCGTAATGGCGCCACAAAAAGCCGCTAAAGAGCCGAAGTTGGCTCCAGAGACGCCCTCACCACAGCGCAAGGTCAGTCCACGGAAGTCGACGCCACGCAAACAGCGCGTGGGCAGACCACGTGTATCCACTCCTAAGGCCAATATTGAGATCAATTGCTGCATCTGCCAGCAAGCGGCTAAAGCCAATCAGGTTGTGACTTGTGATGAATGCCATAAACACTATCATTTCGCCTGCCTCGAGCCGCCACTAAAGAAATCGCCTAAAATTCGCGGATACTCATGGCACTGTGCCGACTGTGATCCCACGGACGAGGAGGCACTGCCCAAAAAATAGTTTTACACTCAACTGGTGCACAATTAAGCATAAGATATATGATATCGTATAATTCGTTGTAAGCTCTCTTTTACCCAAGTATTTTAAAGTGTTTTCAACTAATCTATAAGCTATGTATCATGGCATCCAAATATTTATTATCTTAATGATAATATCTTTCTTGATAAATGTAACCATAATCTGATTTCGTTTACTACCCATGGATTCTTGACTATCATATTAAATGTATTTCATTTGTTTTTATAACTTATTTGTATTTTGGTTTAAATATTTAGACTAACACCTATTTTATAAAGCTTCCACAGAAAAACAATCATCTATTTATAAAACATATATAAATTTAAACAATGTACAAATTAGGCATTTATTTTTTATAATAGTTTTAACATATCATAAATTCCATCAATTTTAATACTTCATTCGATATTATGCCCTCCACAGTTAAAGACCTCAAATAATTCTTTATGTATTATATGTATGTATATATAATATATATTTGACAAACAATAATTTTACAAAGCAATTGTTTCACTTTAAGCTTATATGTATATTAAACTCATATTCATAAGAAATAGGTTTGGATCTACCAACCCGTCGAATTTAGCGCTTCGAATTCTTTTCGATATTGAGTCAGATCCTTCACCATGTAGGGGCCCTCCAATGTATAGCCGAGTTTTCGGTAGTAGTTGCGAGTTCCAACACCTGAGATAACTGCAATCTTAGTGCTCTCATGCTCCTCGACAGCGATGCGCTGCGCCTCCTCCATAAGCAGAGTGCCAAAGCCTTGATGCTGGAACTTGGTTGGATCTCGAGAGCTGACAGGCACCACCGAGCCATAGACATGCAGCTCGCGCACAATGGAGCAATTGCCCTGCAGTTCTGGTCTGAAAGTCTCCGAGGAGCATTTGCGCAGGCGTAGCAGACCAACAAGTATATCTTGCTCGGAATCCTCGTACGATAAGAAGGTCTCCCAGCCGCCATTCGCAACGTAATCGCGACGTATCAACTCAATTTCGTATGGACGCACTTTATTGTGGATCTCTTGAATGCCAACCTCACGGGTACGCACATCCCGACAAACGGTGCCCAAATCCTTCATGCGAGCCAGCGCCAGTTCACGCAGATTACCATGCTCAACGCCAGAACTGTAGATGGAAGAGAATGGGATTGGAAAGGAGATGAAAGGAAATTTCAATTCAATTAGAATTTAGATCTTACCTAACTAAAGGCATGGGTATATCACGTTGAACTCGGTAGACACGCGTCCAGGGCGGCACCAAGGCCAAGATTTTGGCCACCAAGTCAACCAGCATGGACGGTGGATATGACTTGTAGCGACCAGTCTTCCAAAGCTCATAGAGGCCAGTGCCGCGTATGACCAGAGTGGGGTAGATCTTCAGGCCATCTGAGCGAAAAGCGGGATTCTCAAAGTATTCAATAAACTGTTCGATGTCGCGCTCAAAGTCAACATTTGGCAAATCGGGCATCATATGTGTGACAATCTTATAGCCTGCATCTTTGCCCATCTTAAAGGTTTCACATACCGCGGCCACCGTATGGCCACGATTCGTGTCTCTGGCCACATCCTCATAGACTGACTGCACACCGATCTCCAAACGTGTGCAGCCATAATTCAGCATATCTGTGATGTGACGCTTGAGGCAATAATCCGGTCGTGTTTCAATTGTAATGCCTATGCATTTTGTTCTTGATTTCTCGGAATACCGTACAGCTTCTGCTACATTTGCGCTGCTGTGGCCGGAGAGGGCATCGTGTAAATTGCGTATAAAATAATCACGATATTCCTCCGACAGGGCCATGAAAGTGCCGCCCATAACAATAAACTCCACTTTGTCAACCGAATGGCCTAGCTGTTTCAGTTGCTCAACTCGATGACGGGTTTGTAGAAAAGGATCGTACCGTGCGCGTATGGCACGCATCGACGTGGGCTCGTAGCCCGTATACGATTGTGTGGAGTATTCGAAATCACTGTCTGGACCGCCGGGGCAATAGACGCAAATGTTGCCCGTGAAATTGATGTGCGGACAACGATGCGGCTTACACATGACAGCAACCACGGCAATCTAAAAGTGTATACTATAAATAAAACACTTAGCACAATCAATCTTTACTTACTCCGCTTGCAGTTCGTATTGGCTTGGCGCGTAGTTTGGGTAGAAGTATTTTCTTTGCATCGTGCGGTACTGCTGCTATAATGTCTACCAAACGTGGTGAGCTATCTAGTCCATATTTGGACGATATCAGCGACTTCATGCGATTCAAATTAACATCCTTTTTACTTTCGTGTGCCTTCAGCAGTTCCTGTATGATTTCGCCGATGACAAGCACTTGTCGCTCCTCGCGGGTAAGACCCACAGCTGTGACGGCATTAGGATTAATTAAATTTTAATTTAAATACAATTTATTCACAACCTAATCATACCTAGTTTCTTTTTCGGCCTCATCTTATGGCTGGCGAAATTTTATAAATATTGCACGTGTGACGCTGTTGCCAGTTAGGGAACGTAAGTTGAAGAGGTTGCAACTCGCATGAGTACTTTATGACGTCACAATTAAAAATAACACTTCAATATATATTCATTTAATCTAAACTACTTATATACTATAGCTAAACGCTATAAAGTCAGTAAAATTACACTATGAAGTCTCTTAGTTCTATAGCACATCTGAAGTAGTATATGTAACAAATTTCGAAAGCTCTGACGTCAGCTTTAGATGAAAGTACAAAACAATCTTCGTTCTTCGTTAACGTCTCTCTAACATTGCTATCGGTATCGATACAAAATCGATACTTTACTACATAAAGTACTTTTACGTTGGATGACGAAGAAGACAGTTGTGTTTTTTTATAACAATTTTCAACGGATTACAAAAATGACTAGCTGCGTGCAGCAGCAAAAGGATGATGAGCAGTTGCTGGAGCAACTAAACGCCAGCGACGATGAAATGGATGACTCAGGTGACATCGCTGAGGAGGAGGAAAAAGATAAACAATTACTTACTGAGCCAACATTCAGTTTTTCGGTGTGTATACAAAAAATAAAAATGAATGACTTTTTATTTGATGTAATTTGTGATATTCCTGGCAACTGCAGAACAGCCATGCGTGCTGGGTCTGCAACGGCTATTACGGACCCAATTTCGGTGAGCCGCTCTGCGGTGCCTGTCATGCTTTTCTATACAATGCACAACGGGCTGAGGAGCTGCTAACCGAATTGTCAGACGACGAAGACTCCGGCAATGACGAGCCGCCTTTCAAGGACAAACAAGAGGACGATGAAACTGAAAACGATGCGGATATAATGGGCTTCGAAGATCTAGAAGATGCGGCACCAGCTGCACCACAGCAGCAACAACAACCACAACAACAACAACAGCATCCGCAACAATTACATCAACCGGCAAACATTGAAGCTGAGCATATAGAAGAAGCACAGCCTGCGCAGCCACAGGCAGAGCCGCAAGTGGAACCACAAGCATTGCCTGCGAGACGAGGCACACCGGAGCGTGATTACGAGCATGAACGTGCAGTAAATCCATTTTTATTGCCGATCAAACGGCCGCGCCCCGCCGCCCCACACGCTCTGCCCCATTACATGCTCGAACTGACCGACGGACGTGCTCGGGCGCATGAATACAATGCAAACAACAGTGGAAACAGCAGCAGCAGCGGGAGCAGTGGCAGCAAGTGCATCACAAATCGCATACCCGTCGAGGTGATGTTGAAAATATTTGCATACTTGGATGACATATCGCTGTGGATGGCCAGCGAAGTGTGTAAGCAGTGGAACGAGATTATTGTCAAGAATACGGCTCAGACCATGTGGAAGACCTACATTAAGCAGCGCTGGCCGCTGTTCGAGTGCCTCGCCGAGCAACCGGACTGGTATAAGTTGTATGGAGCATTGATGTCGTCTTGCTTCTGTCGCACCTGCCTCATCGATCTGGGCAGCCAGTCGCCACCAGCTGGCGAACTGGGTAATATGATACGCAATAACTTTCTGCGCGGCGAAGCGAATCTGTTGAATAGCTACGAAGCGGAGGGCATATCGGCCATACCATTGGATCGACAAAATAACTATTGGCAAGCAACGATACTCGGTCCGCCGGGCAGCCCATACGAGGGCGGCAAATTCTTTCTCTTCATATACTTCCCGGAACGTTATCCCATGACACCGCCAACGGTGCGTTTTCTAACCAAAATTCTTCATCCGAATGTGTCCAGGCATGGCGATGTCGGTATCGATATATTCCAGCAGCAAAACTGGTCACTGGCTCTAAATGCAGCCAAGGTTTTGCTGTCGGTACAAAGTTTGCTCACAGATCCCTACACTGACGTTTGCATGGAGCCGGAGCTTGGCTATATCTACGAGCATGAACGTTCCCGTTTCGAGCAGTTGGTACGTGCCTGGACATGGAAATATGCCATGCTGGAGCTAATGGCACCGCATTGAAAACAATTTCATAGCCTTGTTTTAGAAAGTGGACTGAATGTTGGAAACATCTCTTTTAAGTTGTTATTTTTTAAAGTATATGTATTACCCTATATGTATTTAGTTTAATGCAGCCATTTATATTGGCCTCTCAACAAAACATAATGTTTAGTCAAAATTATGCTTAATATATATATATAACACTCGGAAATGTTTACACTAACGATGCATTATTTTCTTCTTTTCAATTAGCATGGTGATATTGAGTTGAGCAGCTCTAATGGATTGTTGAATAGCTCTCAATAATTCAATATAATCCTTGCTCAGGCTTAAATACGATACGAATACGAGAGTCATTAACACTACCAGCTCATCATATCGGACAGCACAGCAAGCAAATAAGTGCATTTGCTTATTTCGTCCACGACACTTTGGGGATATCGAAATGCTCGGTCAGCGTATCCAGATGCTCATTGAATTTCTCTACGCGTTGCTTGTGCGTTGTCTGTGCCTTGTCCATTATGCGTTTGTTTCGCATCTTCTCCTGTTGCTTTTTGGTGGCCAGTTCTGCTTTGGTGAGCTTGCGTTGGTATCCACTTGAATTGGAAGTCGAGGCTTGTACAGTTCCATTAGCACCTTCGTTGATTTGCTGCTCGACGTATGCTTGTTGCAATTCCTCTTTCTCCTTGTCCTTGCTCTTATGCTTCTTCTTCTTTTTTTTCTTGAGCTCCGAATCGCATTTTAGTTTCAGTTTGCCTTTGGCAGCATATGCATAAGCATCAGACATTCTTTTTATTTATTTTCTGAACAGACAAATGATTTGTTTTGCTTTGGCTATCAGGGCTGACAAGTAACATGAAATAATCAGGGCTGGACATGTTGTCATACTTTTCGATAGGCTCGTATTATCGATATGAAATATGCAAAAGGCATAATATATTTAATTCAAAATTAATACCAGGTTTTTTTTTATTACAAGAAAATAAGGATACTCTAATTTTAATAACAAATATTAATAATAATAATAAAAATACTAGTGTTTTCAATTAATTTATTCAAGGGTAACATGTGCCTATGTTGTCTTGCTGTTTCTACTTACATGCACAGCAACGTACACCAATTCTCTGTTTGGAGCTTTCGCTCTTAGTGGCCACCCACGCATCGTTGGTCCGTGTAAAAAAGCTCGCATGCCTACTGTATATGTAGTTGTGCGTGGTTAGGCTGCCGTGTACTTGTTAGAATTCAGTTCAATTTCAACGAGCAACGGAACAACATCTCGTGTGTTGCGCCCACGTTCTCAAAGCGCGTTTGTAAATATTTAAAAAATTTATTCATAAATTGCTAAAACTCAACAACTCAACCAAGGCAGTTAAATATAAAACAAATAATATAAACCGTGTCGATCGGTGGTGTGAAGTGTAATAATTTTGTAAAAAGATTTAATAATAATATAATTTTAAAAAATTATAAAAATATAATAAAAATTCAATTGTAACATCTAAAAAAACCCTAAAGTGTGAAGGTGAAATATCTGCCCACTCTGTTTCTTGCAGTCTCTGAAAACTAACGGTTTAGACATTAGGTGGAAAAAGCTCGCTCACGTCGCATGCGTGTATGTGTGTGCGTGTGCGTGAGACTGTTTTTGTGTGTGTAAGGCTCAGAGGTTTTGCTTGACTGCTGTGTGAGCGTGTGTGTGTGTATGCGTGTTGGTTTTAGCATCCCGTAGCAAGTTCTTCACTCAAGGATAACAGTCGTAAAAGCACAACAATGTAATGAAAATATCAGAAAATATTATCATCATCATCGTCAGGCGAAAAAAAAGTATTACATTTTTATGTGCCTGTTCCGAGGATACATGTACATTTGCAACTGTCATATGTGTGTGTAAGTGTGAGCGTGTGTCCTTTCAATGGCTCTGTTTTCTTACGACTTTTCATGTTTTTTTTTTTTTTTTTTTTTTCTTTTTATTTATTTGACAATCTATTTGACAATCGCATTTGCATGCTCGAAATTTACGATCTGAATTTCGAATTCGAACAGAGCGTTCGTTAACTAAGTAGCATGATCTAACGCTCTATAAGCTCATTCACATAGCATGTAACAGGTAACCGCGCGCTCTCTGCCTGTCTCTCTTATACTTATTCTCTGTCTCTGTCTTTCTCTCTCCCTCCCTTTCTGTCAGCCTGAAAGAGGCTACAAAACAAGGCAACTTGGGAAGCATCAACAGCGACTTTCAATGTCATAAAAAGAATGTTAAGTTCGCATTAAAAATAAAAATCTGTTGTTCAGTCTTCTGCTTGGGCAGGCTTAGGTCTGTCATCAAAGACTTTCTAATTTCTTACTCGCATAAGTGTTATATTTTTTTGTAATAAGTTGTCGAAATGGTTCACAGACAGAAAACAAGGTTTCAAGCTGTTATAATCGAAGGTCAGAGTACTTGGAAATATTGTTTGAGTTCATGTAGTTTGTGGCTGCACTGAAACTCACCGAAGTGAATAAATCAGATATTTAATTCGCTTTTACTTTACTAAGCTTGTCTTAAAGATTTGATTGCAAGAAGTAGATAATAAATATATAATTACTGTTGAAAATACAAAATTAATAATTATTCTATAAAGAAAAGCTGCTCAGCTTAATGTTGTATATATTTGACACTTACAGGAAAGTTTTCTGAGTCTGAGGATTTGAATATGTAAATGAGTGAATCAAATAATGATTTCAGGCCTGCAAAATTAAAAAAATAGAAATCATGTTTACTTTGGTTGTGATGAGTTATTTGTGCCTGGAATAAGCATAAAATTAAATAATTTATCTATTATTAATTATGGATTACAAAATATAACTACAGACATGCAATAGCTTTTGCTCATATAGTTTATTTTATATATCGGCTGTTTGTAGCTTAGAGACCTAATATTTATAATCAAATTATCTTTAACCGTCAGATATGATAAAAAAAATAAATAAAATTAGCAAATTATTTTTTTAATCAGAAAGTTACTTGATGTTGCAAATAATGGTCAGCTTGCCACATTTGTTATAAAAGTTGACCATATATTTTATATAATTTCTTTTGTTTTGATTTTTATTTTGTTGTTGAAATGCCATTTGTGGGAATCCAAAAAGTTGGTAAACGAAAAAAGAGGAAAAAGCAAAACGAGTATAACTTTTTCATTACCAGTCGACCTTAAAATGCCTGTCGCATGCAAAATCGATTTGCCCACTTTATGACAGAGTGTAAAAGAGAGAAGTTTTGTGTCGGAATGAATTTTGAATAATTCAAAGGATGTTGCCCAAATGTTTTATTCAACACGTCGCACTGAAATACATATGAAAACACACTCACACACACACACACACACGCACAAATGATTTAAAATTCCAGAAATGTTTGTTGCAAAAGAGCTGCGGTTGCAAATGCGTTATTGAAATGCCATTAGCGCAATTTCAATGGCAACGCATACGCGGCGTATACGCAATCTGCCTCAGCAGCAGCAGCAGCAACAGCAACAGCATTGAACGATTTATATACCCAGCCAAGTGATGCGAGTTGCCTGTTATTGTACGAGTGCAAATATTAACATAAATGTATGCATTGTTTAACAAATATTTACACACACACACACACACACGCACGCACGCACACATGCTACGCCCAACAATGAAAAGTAATCAGCGCACAATAAAAATGCATAATGCCAGCGCATCTGAAGTGAAAGTTCAGTTCGGTTATGTTTCAGTTGAGTTGCTCCATCTTAATTGAAAAGTGCTAATAGAAGAAGAAGCAGAGCAAAAGAAAATATCTAATATTGAAAAGCTAATGTACCTGCTGCCGCTGCTGCTGCCATCGCCAGTGGCATGCTAATCAACAATCGCAACAACAGCTCGTGGCCAGGCCAAGCATAGCCAGCATTGCAATTTGCTCAGTATTAAACACAAACTGTGTGTGAATCCGTGAATCCTTGACGCAGCACTTTCCAGTTGGCGTTCTTCCATGAAGGTGAGTTTATTCCAATTCTTGTTATTAATTATTCAAAGCCATTGTCTGTGGCCAAATTGAAAGCCCCACCCACCCTTCTATCTTAATCCATTATCTATAGCCGGTTAAATGGATGCCATACAGAAATGTTTCTTGCAAACATTTCCTTTCAGTTTTCTATGGAATTTTATAAAAGTTTGTTAAAATAAAACAAAAACAAAATGGAAATTGTCAAAGTTTTGTTAGCAGAAACTTGTATAGAAGTTCTTAGGATTTGGACTTTAATCATAATTTGAATAAAGTAAGTTAATTTTCTTTATAATTTAACCGCTTGGACTATAGAATTTGTATCCATTTTCAATTCCAATACTGTTTTTAAATATTCGGTAAATTTATCGGTTGAGTAATTGAGTGATTGATCGATCAGCCAGTTTTTTGTAAGTCATTGAATTAACAAATCTGTCAATTAGACAGGAAATCTATTAAACAGACAATGACTAAGTCAAACAATCATAAAATCAATCAATAAATCCGTCAATCAGTAAATTATTCAATAAATCAATATCAAATAGTCTATCAGCAAATCTGTCAATTAGCCAAACAGACAATGACTAAGTCAAGCAGTCAACAAATCAATCAACCAGTCTATCAGCAAATCAATCAATAAGTCAGTCCATCAATTAAACAAATAGTCTATCAGCAAATCTAAGAATTATCAATCAGTCACTCAGCCTAACTGTCAATCACACAGCCTTTTTCTGTTCAGTCAAACGGTCAATCGGCCTTTAGTCAATCAGTCAGCTACTCACTCAATCAGTCAATCTGCTTTTTAGCATCCAGTAAATCAATCAGATTTTAAATCAATAAATCAATCAGCTAGTCTTCCCACTCATTCAATCAATCGATTTTCTCCTCACTTTAATACTCGTAAAGCCCGCCCGCAGCATTCAGCATTTCGTATGCGCACTTAGCCTAAAATGGGACCGCATTAAAGAATTACGCGCATAATTAAAAATTGAAATGAATTCAACCGCAGCCAATGAATGCGCGTTTAATTCGGCGCACACTCAACTATATTATTTTTATATTTCCATTTACTCACGTGCTGGCCTTTAAATAGCGACTCAAATATGTTGATATTATTTATACACATGCATTACGACTCTACCGCAATCGTGCCACGTTCCGATTGATTTTTCTTGGACCGACTGTCGATTGAATTAAAATGAACTCAAATGGATTTTTTGATAAAATTGAAAAAGCTCAGCAAAGAAAATAAATTTCTATTTCATCTAGACTTAAAATAAATCAGAAAAATTTTAAAGTTTACTTTTATTTTGTGTTAGATTTTGTTGTTGTACAACTTTCAGGTCAGGTAAATAATTTAAAATGATAGGAATAGAAGGAAAAAATTAAAAATTCATACAAAATAAAATAAAAATACTATGAAAAACGAAAATGTTTACAAAAAGATTTAAGCCAGATTACACAGTATTTGTTACTTTAATATATTACAGGGTATATTACCGTCTACCAGTTAGGACACCATGATTTTCGCATTTATGTTTTTCATGTAATTACTTTGTTTACTTCCTCAGCAACGAGTGCTCACGATATTATTATGAATCAATATTATTCATTGACTGCACATATATGTATGTAATTTGCCTTTGGAATTCGAATTCGAATTTGAATATTTCTGTTCGTCTTTTTTCCTCGTTTCTTTAATATGTATTTGTTTTATTCACAATTTGTGTGCGGCGCTGGGCGCTAAATCTTTCAATATTTATATTTGATGAACTAAGTCAATAAACTTTGTGGGAGCGCAGCGCGTGTAAAATTGTTGTTCATTAAGCAGTTGGATGAATGGGGCGTGGCACATGATGGGCGTGTAATGGACACTGTTTGCTATAATTAGCAACAGTCTCTCAGTCACTCATTGCCTGCCTCCCACTGTCTGTCTCTGTCTCTCTCTTGCTCTCTTTCTCTGGTCAGCCATTAGCTTCAACTCGTTTATTGCTTAATTGCACTCCGTGTTGCCTACTTTTGTGCACTGCTCCGTCGAGCGGCAGTTGCTGTGGCAATTATCTAAAATAAGTGTCTAGTTCTATTTATAGCAAAAGCATAATGGATTTATTTATAAGCATATTCCGATAAGCGGACAGCAATGATTTGTCTTTGCTATTTTAGTTGAAATCGATTAATATGTCGACAGATTTGTCTTAAATAAATAATATTTTTTTTATATAAAATTTTTTATAAAACTCTGCAACATGTTTCCGCGATTAATTTATATGTTTTTATTTTGCTTTATATTATTATTATTATTTTTTTTTTTTTGTAAGTAAATTTAAATACATTTTAATACTTTAATTGAAAATAAATATATTTTTCTTCTTAACTTAAATTATATTTTGATCAAATTCTATTTATTTTGAATTAGACAAATGCAAAAATAAATATTTAAAAATATAACTTTTGCATAATTTCTTTAGTTATTTCTTTGATATGAATATAAAAATGGAAATGTTTGGCATAATGATTTTTTTTTGTGCTGAAAAGCAAAACATGGGCCATGCTTCGTCGAACATGAAGCAAAAGTTTTCGGTTCGTGGTTCTGGTAATTTAGTTTACATATTTATACGAAAAAAGCAGGGAAAAAAACAATAAGACTTTCACGCACTCGCACACATACAGACAAAGGCTCACACAGGCACACATACACAGGCGAATACATTTGGAAACATAAGAAGAGCAAAGGAAACTCAATTTAAAGAACTCTGTTGCCACTACTTTTGTGTATGCGGCGAAAAGCTGCAAAGAAAACAGAAAACAGAAAACTGAAACTGAAACAGAAACAGAAAAAGGACAATGTGAAAAGTGAAAAACTTATGCGTCAGATATGCGCAGCTGATGAAGTGTGTATAACGTGTCTGAAAATGCCTACGAAATTGCCCGGCTCAGATTTTTTCACTTAATCATGAAAAACTTCAGGTTAAGCAGGGGCTTTCCCTTTTTAATCTGAAAAGCTGAAGATGCATTTCATGAAATTGGGTTAAGTACTCTTCAATAATTTGTTAAGCTATCGATAATAAATCGATATTAGCAAAAGTTGTTAACGTGAAACAATTTGATTTATTTTCGTGAATTATTTAATATGAAAACCAACTCTTATTACTATTAATATTAATTTATATTAGTAGATATATTAATGACTGCTATTGAAGCGGGACTATCCTTCATGTATACGTCAAATTACCTTATTTAATAATAATTAAAATAAGCATTGGGGTATTATTTTACAATAAATTGGGAAAAATTCAGGGACTCCCCTAAATTTTAATAAATAAATTATTGCCAAAAATATCTTGGTTTTTGTGAATCCAGACTGACTTCTATAAGCAGCTTAAAAAGCTGTTTGTCTATATAATATATATATGTATATAATGTGAGCTCATACGCCAGATTTAAGCTGTTGCCATAAGTAGATGCTTGTTAACGTTGCCTGCGGCTATCCAGAGCGAGCGCTAAAAAGCTTAGTTTGCAGAGTTTCATATTATAGCTAAAAAACATTGATAAGTGGCTGAGCATAAGTTTTTATTTAAGGTATTCCCTGTCATGTCCTAGAAATCTGAATTTGTATATAACGCAGTTTTCTTTTTTTTTAAGCAAGAGAAAAAATACGCATGTTCGATCAAGAATTTAAATAGAATTGCTGGCGCAGTGTAAGCTGTCCTTGCGAGGGACTACCCTAAATGTAAGCTGTTGCCTTTTGAAGGTAACTTTCTTTGTATTATAACGAGCTCAGCTCTGCGACGCGTTCACCTCTCGGGCATGAAATGAGGCATCTCGTGGGTGCGAGCGTTAAAGAAAGTGCGGCAAGGACTTCAATTTGTGTACGTCTGTGTGTACCTGTGCGCCTGTGTGTGTGCGTTTGTGTGGATTGCGGCACAGTGAGGCCAACATTTTTGTAGTTTTCTTAAATTTACTTTCGCTTGCACTGTGAAATTAATGAATAAGTAATGAGAATTCTGTGTACGCTCATCTGTGGCACAGTTAAAGATTTTATTTCACACGCTTTTTGTTGCATATTTTTTGGGGCGCAGCATTTGCACCTTTTTTACATATACATATATATATGTATGTATATATATTTTTATATATATACGTCTAAATTTGAATTACAGCTCGAGCTGGTGTTTTTTATTTCTTTTTTTTTTTTTGGTATATATATTTTTTGCGCGTGCCTTGGCAAAGTTTTGGGCTCAGTTTATGTACCAACTCGGTGGTCGAGTTTGTAGCCTTCTGACCAGCAACCAACATTACCTTCACCTTTTTTGCACGCACACACATACACACACACACACACACACAGCCGACTGGCTGGCAGGAGAGGTCACCCAAAAGCAGTTGCTTGGCTGCCAATTTATAAATGTTGTATGTGAGTGTGTCCATGTATATATACATACACCAATTTTTTACTCACTCACTTACACACATGCAGGCTTAAACTTGCGGCACACTGAAATTGTAATATTCACTTTTTATGCTGAGACTGCTAAAAAAAAACTTGCTGCGGTTTTTGCTCACATTTTTCTCTCCCTTTCTTTCTTTTTTTTTTTTTGGATACTTTGTAGTCGTTTCTCGTGATTGAGGTTTGGACTGTTGCTAAACCAAAAAGCAAATTTAGTTATATAGTGAGCTACAACGCAAGCCAAATACTCTAGCATTTATGTGACCATTAAGTAGTTGAGAGCTAGTTGCCTTAACTAACACTGAGACTAACTAACTATTGTCCTCAAAAGATAGTATTATGAGTTGTCTTAAAAAATGAAAAATCTTTTTGTACTCTAATATGTTTATGATATCCCTTACAAGTCAGCTTGAAATCTCGAGACATTATGTGAGGCATTGTTCCGGGAAGTTCTTCAATGTCTTCTTTCATCAACTGATTCAATGCCATGTTACCGTTGCAATCTTCTGATCTATTCGTATACATTTGATATAGAAGCAACTGACAGGCATCCGGTTAAGATACGAACACCCACAGACTTATCAAACTTGTGTAGCACGTTTGGGGGCTAATATATAGTTGTCTTCTATCGTAAGCTAATTAAGTTGCATGCGTCAGTAAAATTTGAAAGCCAGATTGCTTTACGCATCTATATGAATATACGATCTTAATCTATTCTCTACTGAATACTAATCTATAATATATATCTATATAATTAATTTGAATAAACCAATAAAAACATTTGGGCATTGACTTTTCATGACGCAACTAAAGTGAAACGACTTTCAAAAATTATATTTTCTCAGCTGGTTTATAGACACTCGTGTCAATATTGATTTTCTATTATATATTTAAATGTTGTTTGATTCTACAAAAGCTAATATTAGCTAAATGTTTGCACAATTAAAGCAGACCTAAGATTATTTAAATTATTATACAATTTTGGCATTGCTAATGATACTTGAAATCTGGCGATATATGTATATTTCTTTTCCCCATACGCGTGATCCATTTAGTTCCCTAATTGACTGCTATATAAGCAAATAAATATGCATACTTACACATACCAGCAATTAAACATTTCATAATGTTTGGCATATTATAGGGGCAATCAAGCATATGGAACATTTAAGACGTAGTCAAACCCGTAATAATTAACGATGTGGTTTCTGCTATTTACCGGTTGACTAAAACCAAGTGAAGGTTATCAACATACATATAGATAATTGAACTGGTTACGAATGTATTTAGTTAAGTATACACTTAATGCGCGCACACACACACACTCACACTCACATAGACACAAAGTCAGAGAGATTTGTCATAAGGGAAACGGCATCAGGTCAATTAGTTGCTGTTAAATGCACTCAACACGGTCATCAAATCAATTTGAATTTGTGGCTTAAGTTAAATATTGTTAGGGCGTGAGTGTGTGTGTATCTGTGTGCGCGTATGCGTATGTGTATGCGTATGTGTGTGCTTTAGGTGTGTCTTATAGCTACTAAAGTTATTAAAGTTTCAAATATTTCAAATATATTTAATAAATATTAAATATTAAATTCTTTTTTGATAAAAAGAAAGAAAAAATAAAAAATTAGATATATTTAGTTATGAATATCTAAAGTTAAAAACTAGTAAGAATTCTCTACATGGGAGTGCACTTCTGTTCGATAAACTACAGAATGGAATAGCAGTTTTATGCTATTATAATCATACGACTTTTCAAATCTACCTTCCTTTTATTATTTTCGCTCATTTTTCAAATGTCGCAGATGGTTTCTTGAACCCAAAAAAAAAATTATGAAACAAACTTTTTTTTATTAAAAAAATGGTTACATTTATTTGTTTATTTATTTTTATTTTTTGCTAAATACATTTTAAAAGCGTATGTAGACCTTGCATACAAATTTTGTTAGTAACTATAAATATTTATAATATTATTCATATATATTTTTTATTTTTATTATAGCATAAATATTTCTAAACTTTGAAACAACTAAAATAAAATCATTTGATCTACAGTGATTAAAATTTACAAAAAAAAAAAAAAAATTTTTTTAATATAAACACAAAAACAAATTAAATCATTTTTTCCGTAGCGTGATAATAAAATGTGAATAGTTTTGGCCCAGGATTTTGACGACTGAGCTGCTGAAAATTCAAATTTTAATTTTAACATTAACAAAACATGTAACAATTGAAGCATTAAAATCGTATAAATTATTTATGCGCTAATTATTCAATATGCAAGAGGATTTATTTTTACTGCATATGTATAAATTTATAACTAATTAAGAATATTATTGGGGGAAAATCTATTTTGCTGTTGGCATTGATTTCGGGCAGTGACCCTTAATTGAATTGGAACTAAAAGCGGCTGTCAAATAATATGCAAAATGAGGTCGAAAATATAGATGTGGATGTGGAAATGGAGTAAAACGGTTGAAGGCAGTGCGAAGCATTTAACGTGGCGCTTGAGCTTAATTTGGTCAACCAACATGCTAACCACCCCAAGCCACCATCTGCCACCCCCAACCACACACACACACACGCAGACACAGCTGGCAATTAGTGTTGTGGGTGCGGTTTCAGTTTCAGTTTCAGCTCCACTGCTCTTATCTTTCCGCTCACAATTGTTGCTGTTGTTGTTGTTGTTGTTGACACAGCTTTTCGCTTATTGTTGTTGATAGCATCGACGGCTGGCGGAGAGAGTATGTGTGAGAGAGAGAGGATATCAGCGTACACCCATGCGACCCATGTGGACACACAAATCGTGCCAGTCATAACGCTAACCGCTCAATAAATTTGTTTGCTTGCCAAAAGTATGTTACGAAAATAGCCGGGCGCCCATTTGCCCCAGTAACGAATGGACCAGGGTCAAGCTAGAGCCCCAAGCTCGTAAGAAATGTTTTAACAGCCAGCCGGAGCAGTCGACCAGCCAAATTAATAGACTGCCATAAACTGAGCATAAAGCTTCATAATAAACTTACCGACTTGCCGAGCGCTTTGCAGCCATAAAATAAGTCGCCATAAGTATGACATACTAACTAGCTATATATGTATATATATATATATATATATATATATATATATTCTTATATGTGGACAACTTTTCAATTTATGATGCTAGTTTTATGTCCTCCATGTTCAGTTTACATGCGCAAAAGCCAAAAATTTGATTTAAATCGAAAAGGCAAGCAGCGGTATTTTATGAAATTTTTATTTTTGGCTGAAAGTTTTTTTTTTTTTTTTTGCTGACTGTGTTTATGTGCTTTAAGGGCATTCAGCTTAAGGGCATTAAGAATAATTCAGGCATTTTTTAGGTTCTATTCTTAGGTGTTTGCACTCAAAGCAAAGACAGTCGGGCACCATTTTTGTCTTCTCCTTTTCACTGCTATAATCTACAATTTTTTTTTTTATGTTGGAAATATTATACTAAAAAGTAAAAATTTTAAATGTTTTTTCGCTTTAACAACACAAGCATTGGGGGCGCTGCAAATACTGTTACTGTCACTGTTAACCTGCTTTATTTTGATTTGCACAAAAATAAAATTTCTATACCGATTGGGAACGTGGTAAATCAGGAAATAGATCTGGAAACCTTTAAGTCGTGAATGAATATTCTGCAGTCGGTAACGCCCGACTGTTGTGCGCTCTTGTATCTATTATTTCTATAACTAAAAGTAAAGCTTACCTGCAATACTTTGTAATTAAAACATGCTAAGTTCATACGAGTAGAAATTAATTATTAATTAATTGCATTTCTGAGAAGTTTTAAAATGTGAACTTTTGTGTCTTCTCCGTGGCCACTTAATCGCTGTAAAATATTTTCTCAAATATTTGTGTATATTTATGGTAAAGATGACTGTGTAAAATCGTCAGATGTTTTCGTATATGATTTTTTTTTTTTTTATTTCGTTTTTGTTTATTTTATTTTTAGATGCTCGATATGCGCTTTGCTGCGCAGTCGCTAGAAGAACAAGCACACATAATATTGTTCAGTTGTAGATATGTAGGGAAAAATCCGCAATGAAATATATTAGCTTTACTTGTCTTTAATGTATTCACGTGCACAGCATTTAGGGTAATCGGCATTGGGATACTTCACATTGCCCAACTGAAAACCTGGAGGAGGGGCCTCAACGCCGCAGCTATAAAACGTATTAGTCATTATTATTATTTTTATTATTTCTGTTAAGCTAATCTAAGACATTTTTTGACTTACGTGTGAATTTCGGCCCAGCTCTCGCTGCCACACATAATCCGAGCACAGCCCATTTCCGTATATTTGGCTTGTTCGCCCGAGCTCAAGATGAGATTTTCCGACACATAGCACTTGCCGGGATACTTCTCATTCGCGAAGCTGCCACGTAACACAGCGGCCTCTGTGGGCGGTGCCAGCAACAGCGTCGCTGTCAGCAGCAGCGTCAACAGAATTCCGCTCACGAATTGATTCATCTTGCCGTTTCGCATTCACAAATCGAACTGATTCAGCTGGTAGAATCGAGATGAATCGAGACGAATGGCAGCCGGCATCGCCTCACTCACAGCGTGAGGGTCAAACAGGTTTCAGATGGCGTCACTTTACCATAGTGGGTGCGATTAAATAATAAAGTGGGAAAATACTAATTAGTTGTTTATGCTTGACGTATGTGAAATAAATAATGCAGTGAGAAATGTAAATCTAAATTTAAGTGAATAATTTACCATATATTTATGTAAAAGAATATAAGCTTTATTAGAAACTAAAGGAAATCTAAGTAAAAAGTTTAAAAACAAATCCAACTGTAGTTTTTTTTTTTCTTTTTAATGTCTTTAAAATCTTTTACTTATAAAATATGGTAGTATTTACTTATCAATATTGGCTGTATATTGTTTTAATTTAAGTATATATATTTTTTATAAACAGATAAGTTTTTATTTATTATTATTATTTTTATATATATTTTATATTTTAATTTTCATTCTTTTTATCAAGAAATATTTATTACAATCGTAAATAAACATTAAAAAATTCAGTAAATATTTTTAAAAATATTTTTATGATATTTTTCTATCCTTTTCTTTTGGTTTTTCTAAAATTAAACTCGTGTGTATTGTATAATAAACTCTTGGTTGGCTTTTCTCTTCAATATTTCACAATTATTTATTATATTAATATTTTTTACTTATTTTATAATTTTTTTATTCCACTATGTTTAATTTTTAAACACTGTGTTTAATTGATTTCCAAGAATTTGGAATTTCTTTATCTCTGTGTTTGACATAAATATTATTACGAAACGCATTGCTGCTAAACTCATGCTCTAAACTGTTTTAAACTTTAATTGCTTGAGGTTATCACTTTTTAAATTTAGCCTGCAACTAATCGTTAAATGCAAACAAAAGACCGGAACAGATTGATAAGCGAATATGTTCAATCACACACCATGTTACGCTTGCAACACTCGGGGTAGGCCGCCTCCCAGTTCTTGAAGCTTGTATAGCGACAGTTGAGATCTGGACGCACAAAATCGCAGCTGGAATTGGACAGTTAAAATATATATTTATATAATATATATTTGATTTATTTTTAGTACATACGTTTCTAGCATGCCCCAGCCGTCTCCAATGCAATAGATCTGTGTGCAGGGCAGCGAATCCAGCTTAACAGACTCCCCAAACTTTAGCAGCACTACGGAAGTGCCCATATCCACAACACAACGATCGGGGTACACTATAAGAGATGTAAAGAAGAATATGGAAATAGATGAGAATCATATGGTATAGAATATACAACAAGAGTTTTTCGAGGGGGAGGGGAAACTGTTTAATAGAATAACATACAATGGGACTTAAAGAGAGCCGATATGAATAGAAGACAGTTTTATTTAACCTATCAAACGAGTTTGATGTGAATAAACTAGTCAAAGTGCTTACCGCTATTTCCATAGTTGTTTAGTACATTCAAGGCCAATGTCTGAGCTATGCACTGGACAAAGACAAGAATGAGTACGGCCTTCATAAAACACATTTTGTTTACTGAATATGTAGATGAAACTATATAGAATGTATATTGTGATACAACTAAAATTTACTGCACAGTTTGCTTAAATGTCGTTTGTGAAAATTTCAATTACAAATGATTTTTCGTTCACAGCAATGCGGATAGGGTTGTTCGATGTTGATATAGTCTCCGAATCGACATTCGGGTGGTAATTCAAAGATGCCACAGCTGCATAAGTATAGTTGTTTTACTGTAGATCAGTTAGCAAATCGAGTCTGTAGCCATACCTTTGGAATGTTGTCAAGCCATTCAAACCACAGGTAATCCGACGGCATTTCCCACTGGGATCCTTGATACTATCACCCTCTTCCATTATTAGAGACGGTTCAATGGCGCACTTGCCTGGATATTCTGCAGTTAATGTGGGTATTACTAACAGATATGCATATGCATGTCTATATATACACACTCTCATCCCGGTATATGCCCATCCATTCGGCAGCCTCAACTCTGAGTGTGAAACATGCGACAAATAGGAAGAAAATTATTGTTGGATATTTCATTTTATTTTTAATCTTGGATTTATTAAATTTATTATTATTTTTTATTAATTTTTTTACAATTTTTGCAATCGATAAAGTAATATATATTAATTTTGACAAGAAATTGTTTGGAGAATATAAAATACACAGATAATTCACCCATTTAAAAGTGTCAGTCGTTTGATAATCAACTAACTGCACTCTAGATTTGGTTAATGGGAGTTCTGTTAGATTCGTTAAGATGCGATAAAACAGCGATTCGGATGATAAAGCTATATTTAGAAACGAATTAAAGTCAGAGTCAGTTTTGTCTTAAGCGTTTCTTAGCTTGTATAGCTTATATATATTATACTTGAATCTCTGTTCGGTTATTCCCCATATGTTTTCCATAGATCTTTGAAGGACTTCATGTAATGCTACATTTATTTTCTTGTTTCTGTTAGTCCAAATTTCCTTCAAGATTTTTAAAATCTCAATTTCGAGTTTCTCGTTTTTAGATTTACTACAACAATTTTTGTATCTTTATTGATTTTAACTAACGACGTAGAATTTTTTCTTTCAAAACAATCTGAAACTGAGCCAAAATATCAAACAGGAATTAATAATTAGAATCGATTGAGTTGCAGTCAACATGGCGTGGACAGCAGTCCGGATAGGGAGCATCTATATCAACATAATCTCCAAATACGCAATCCGTTGGCGGATACTCCTTGGGGCAACTGTGCGGAATTAAAAATTCAGATAACTAGATTAGTGTGAATTGTGTAAATGTAGAGGATACTTACGTATAGATCAGGGCCCAACTGTTGCGGCCACAATAGACCTCGGAGCATTTGCCAGGATACCGAACGGTCTCATCGCTGTTGAACACCTTGAGTTCGCCGTTTGGCGAGTGAATAACACACTTACCGGGATATTCTGAAAGATATATTCCAATTTATATATAATATATATGTATATGGATGTGACTAATGTCTGGGCTAACCCTCATGCTTGAGTATGTCATGGTGTGCTTCCGCTTCGGCGGCGTATGCGCTTTGCTGCATCAAAGCCAGAGCCAGAATCGAGAGGGCAATCAACGACGACGACATTTTCTGAGTTTTGTTGATTATTTTTGTATTTTTGTGTATTTCGAATTGAGAGTGAGCGAAATGGGTGTGTGTGTGTAATTCAGGAAATTTTACTTGGGAGATTGTTGTTGTTGTGCATTAACGTAGTGTGTGTGCGTCTGTGTGTGTGACTGTGATAAAATTTGTATAGCCTGCTCCGATGCCTGATGCCTGGTGCCTGCTGTGGATTTTGTATGCACATTTTAATTAAAAGCATCAGCAGCTATTGCCACAGATACATTTATAGATGCAGATGCACAGCTATAGATACACAGATACATTTATCGAATATGTTAATCCCGTTATGTGCAGTCGGTGTGTGCACAGATGTTGTCGTTGTCGTTGTCGTTGACGTTGCCTTTGCATAATTCGATTAAACAACGTTGACGCCCCCAGTTGCCACTCGCTCCCTCTCCCTCTCTCTCTCTTTCCTTTCACTTGACAGCGCACTCAATGCAAATATTTGTGTGCATGTGTGTGTGTGTGTTGGATTTTGATTGCTGCTGTTGGCTCGACCTCAGCGCCTCGCCCTCTCGCTATCTGCAATTATTTAGCTACCCAAATGTAGACAAATTAGTGGCCATATAATTGATGCAATTGTGTGTGTGTGTGTGCATGTATGTATGTGTGTTTGTCTGTTTGTATGTTGTTGCTATTGAGTGTTTAACTGTGTTGAGCCAAGTAAATGTAAATCCATTGCTGATGTTTTTGTTTTAGCTGCCAATGTTGTTGCTCTTGCCCCTCTCTATCTGTCCCTGTCTCTCTACGCTCCTCTCTCTCTTTCTCTCTCTCCCCCAGTCACTTCTCTGCCTCTTGGAACTTGATTACATTTGGCCATGCTGGCAATTAGGCAAGCGGCCTTCATTGTTTGCCAGCTGAAATTAATTGAATCGAGTGGCCTCAGCTGAGATTCAAATATGCAATTCCCCACTTTCAAGATGGGCAAACGTCTCTTTTTTCTGCCTCTTCGCTCTAGCCACATTGTTTCACACTATTTGCTTGAAACAAATGGTATGGAAATAACACAAGGAAACTTCAAAAAGAAGCTAAATATTTGTGCGGGAATTTCACTTAGTTAATATATGTATTTTATTTTTTACCATCAACAAAAAAATTGCATTCACATATGTATTATAAAATATTGTTATGTGTATTATTAAAAATAAAAAAATAAAAATTGAAAACGTTAAAAAATTAAAGATGTTTTCTATACTCTAAATTATGTGCTATATATTATATATTAAGGAACTATATAATAGTAATCTATTTTTTTACCATTTTCTAAATGCTCAGCTATTTGTTCATAAATTAAATTTGTTAATAGCAATGCTTAAGACAAAGGTAATAAAAATTCTTTGAGAAACATATAAAAATCTCATAATAAGAATTTATGTATATATATCATTACTTCATAAAAATTTCACCTGCAACGAATTTCATCAATAAAACTTTTAATTGTATTGTTTTTTAGTTAATGGATTGGTTTTTATGGAATTCAATTTAAAAATTTTGTTGAGGCAACAAATATTAAACGATTAAATCAAAACAAATAAACCCAAATATATATATGTGTATAAATTTAGATGAATCCATGGTAAATATATATTTAGTCTCTGGGCTGTTGTATAATGTGGGCAATAGCCATAAGTTTTTGGGGCTGGCGATGAAGGGGCATAAATTGTAGCTGGATCGATACGCAAAAGGCGCAGATGCCTAGATACAAACATATAAACAAAATTCTATTCGATTTGCATATATAAGCAATCAACACGTGAACGCAGCATAAATAACAAATTGCCACGCACCTGGACAACGGGGGAGGGACTGTGTGCGAGTGGGTGGCGGCGGGGCTGGGATTTCGGTTAAGGGTCAACCAACAGCCAACGGTCAATGGCAACAGTTTTTTTTTCTCTTCTCCATTTTGGCTTCAAATGAATATCTTGTGGGCGTGACAGGCCGACCGTGCAAACAGCATGGTTCCCAGGTGGATTTGATATATGTATACTCACATATATATACATATATATCCGATATATACACATATAAGCTTTTAGCTGCCTTGCTGCCCTGGGCCTGTTGCTGTCTCGCTCGCTCGGCATTCCCACATAAAATACACATAATTATAATTTCAATGATATTAGAGTTCATATCAAAGCGAATGAGAGACAAGCGAAATGCTTTATTTTTATTGCCATTTGTGTATGTGTGTGTGTGTGTAAGGTTTTTTTTTAGTGCTTGACCAGCGGCGAAGCTCGAATTTCGTTTTCTTCGGTGTTTTGTACTTATTTTTTACATTACATATGAGGACGCTTTTAATTTTAGTGACGCCAGAGCTGAGCCCAAAGGCATTTAAGGTTCATATGAGCATACTTTTATGAATGTGCGTGTGTGTGCGTATGCTGGCCTGTTTCATGTGTGTGTCTTTTTGGGGACGATTTAAATTGGAATGTAAACATTATTAATGTATTTATGTAATCGAAACACGTTTTTATTTGTTTAATATCCAGAACTGTGGTGCTAAAAATATCAAAATTTAATTATTGTAATTATAGCTTTATCAGAATTTATATATATGATTTTATTTGTATTTACAAAAGCTTTATAGAGCCATAAATAAAGCTATGCGAATAAAGTTGTAAATTGATTTATATTACATATACATACATACGTAATATACAATGCATATTACGAATGCGCAATACCAACATTGCAATATATGTATATAAATGCTTTCAGCATTCGTTTTCACTTTTTATTTTGATTATTATTTGTTTTTTTCTTATATTCGCATTGCATTTATAAAATATGCAACAAGAATTTGCTTCTTCAACTACTTGATAGACCGAAAAATAAACGAATTCCAATAAGAAATAACAACAACAGCAGCACAATAAAGTGCAGTAAACAAAATTTCTTTCGACCCAATGATTTTTATGCTGCATAGCACATGTGATGAAAGGGAGAAAGAGCGGGTGAAACGTAAGCGAAAATCCAATAAGTGAGCTGCACAGTGCAGCCGCTGCTCTCCCACTCTCACTCTCACTCTCAGTCTCACGCTCTCCTTCTATCTCTTCCCCTCTCACTGCCTAGCTAAACTACTTGCTCGCTATCTTTCCAGCCTGCTCTCTCAGCTTTGTTAGGCCGCTTTCTCGGTTGCTTCTAGTGCACTCAAAGTAACGGTACTGTCAGAGACAGTAGCAGCAGCAACCACCTCCCGTTGACCTTCAAATACACAAATTGAGTCAAAGATTGTTGTTGTTGCGGTTGTTCTCTGTTGTTGCTGTTTGCTTTTATTTACAGTTGTTGTCGTCATTGTTGTTGCCGCTGCAGCTAATTTCTAGCCTTATGGCAGCGCCGCGTGTTGAGCTATTAAAATTTGTTTTTGGCAAAATGCACATTTGATCAATTTCCAACAAGTTGTTTTCGTTTTCATTCCTGCTCTGTGTAGTTTCGGTTTCTGTTTTCTGTCAGGTACAACAACAAAGCAACAGCAACGATTCCAACAACATTTTCAATGGCAACAAATCCAATTGGAATGCGCGTGGTCTTGAGTTCATTTGCTGCTTGTATTTGCAATTGTTACACAAATATACTTAATTAACTAAATGTACAGCAAAATTTGAGATTTTTGAGATATAATATGAAACAAACGTAATTTCAATCAATTGGAAATGGAATTAAATCATAAATACACATAAACAGGACTACAAAGCAACTGGAATCCAATTAGTTCTAATTAGCATTTTACCACGAAGCAATGCCTAAAGCAAGCCAATTAGTCAAAGCAGAAAATGAATTGGAATTCGTATCAAAACAAATTGAATTGAAATTTGAAAACAATGAATAGTTTGCTGATCACAATTTGGTTAATTAGGAATGTTTAGAAAATCGCACATATTTATGGAATAAGCATTAAGCTCTTTGAGTCCCATAAACTAGATAAGGCTTATTTAATATAATTAAAATTGAAATGAAAATCAAATTGATATTAATAGTAATACAAATAGAGATTTTAATTGCAATTTTTTGAGATATTTCCTATCTTTTCTTTTATATTAACTAATCCATACATTTTCCTGTGTTTCTCTTGCAGGTGAGACTAAAATTATTCAACAATCTTGGGCAAGTAAAAATAGTGTCAAATAAGGTCATTAATATAAATAAGTAATGACAAAGTTAAATATATATATTTTTTTTTAATTTGTTAACTATACCCATATATTTTTCTTAAATTTAAATATATATATTAAATATCAAAGCTAAATAAATCTTAGAGAATTTTCATATTTTCTTTCGATTAAATTTTGTGTTTTCGGTATTTGTGTTTATTTTTGTTGTAACAATGGAAGCGAGAGCTTATAAATGTATATGGCCTAAGGCAGGCAAAGAAATCCGCATTAAACAAGACCACGCGCTTATCCTTGGCATTTAAAGGTGCGCAGTGTTGAGTTTGTTGTTGTTGTTGTTGTGGCTCTTATTTGTTGTAGTTGTTATTTGTTGTTTGCTGTTTGCCGTTGTTGTTGTTGTTGTTGGCTGGTAGGAAAACCGCGTTTCTTGAATTATTTAAGACCCAAGTGCGCAGCAACCGCATCGGTCCCGCTCCGGCCCGCATCCATATGCCAGCCAGACGCCATCAAGGTACAAGGATGTAGACTGAGTGATAAAAGTGGCCGCAATGTAGCATACTTTAAGGCGTCGACAGCGGCACCAGGCCGTAGTAGAGGTCGTGGCAGTGGCAGTGGCAGAGGCAGAGGCAGAGGCAGCTTGATTATGTCTCAAGTCACTCCACGTAGCCACAAAAAAGAAATTAATTAATTTTTAAGCGTAATTAAATGCAAAACAGCACTTGGGCCCAGGCCAGGACAGGCCCAGGACGAGGCGCAGACCCAGGCACGGGCTCAAGCCCAGTTGGGCATCTCAGGGTGGCAGCGCCGGCAAGGACCTCTCGCAGTTCGCGCTTTGTTAGCGCGCGTCCATGAAGGCAAGGCTATGCAGCAAGGACGCCAAGGCAAGCCTATAACAAAATAAAAAAACAAAATCAAAAGAAAGCCCAAAACAGGCAACAAGAAAGAAAAAACCACAATAAACAGCAAATAAGTTTAGGGCCAAGTTTATACTTTTTGAATTGAAACTCGGGCGCTGAGAATTATAAAATACATATATACATGTATATATGTATATATATATTGCAAAAACTCCTTAGACATGCTTAACCACTCGAGCGCTACTAATGGGCTTCAATTTTGTTTTCGACTTTTGTTTTGTTTGCTTTTTGGGTTCTGCACCAACAACAACAGCAAAAAAAGGCTCGAAAGTCGAGTTGACAATTTCCAGGCGAATACACACGCACAGATACATAGACAGCTACTTGACTGTGTGTGTGTGTGTGCCATTGACTTTGGCCAATCAACGCACAGAGAGCAGCGTTGGCACTGGCCAATTCCAATGCCAATTCAAATGTCCAAAATACCAAATCAGCAGCAGCAAACAAGCCAAGAAAGTAAGAGAAAATTTAGTTAGTCGATCGTAAGTTACCCTGTAAAAAAAGAGCTCAGCAATATAATATATTCCAAGAGAAAGTTTAGAAAAAAGTTGAACAGCAAATAAGGTTGTAAAAGATGGTAAACTGTTGCCTTTATACAGTGTTGAAAAAGGTAAATAAATTTCTGATTGGTAATGAGAAATGTTTTGAAATTCTATAAACTGATGAGTGTTGAAAACCTTATAAATGATATCACTTCAATACACTTTTTCAACCTATACACCCTCATTCATTTGCTCAACGAGAGTAATGTAAACTTTTCTCAGATTTGTGTTCAATTTTTTATGGCTTTCGTTTCTTTGGCTGTCCGCTTGTTTTTCTGGTCAATTTCACTTTTATGCTTCGCAGTCAACAGCCAAAAATGCCTTTTGCTGCTATACGAATACGCATACACTAACCAAATACCTATGCATATATATGTATATACATCTATAGATACATATGTATATACACAGCGGATATATAGTACTCGTCCGTTTGTATATCTAGACAATATTTACGTGTTGGTTATTTTTAGGCGCGTGTACACAAAAACAATTACGTCGACGCGGACGCAGACGACGACGACGTTTTAATTGCGCGCCTGTTCATAAATATTTAGCATTCGATTTGCGATTCCAGTGGACGTTCAAAAACCCCAAAGATTATGTAAAGCAAACAATTTAAATAATTGGTCAGACTGAACTCTAGTTAAAAATGCGTTAAGGACTTTTGAAAGAAGTTGAGATACAATGTGTATCTTTGAGATACACTTTTTATGCTTTTGATGCTGAGTTAGGGTGTGTTGTATCCAAAATCGCTGAGATGCAAATGGAGCTATAGATACTAGCATGAAGTTGAGATACAATTGTATGCAAAGAGGCTTATCTGTATCTTGTACATATGTATCTTTAAGATAATGGTTAGAAATTAAGATACCAAACGTAACCTTTCATTAACCCATCTTGCTGCATATTTTAGATATATGTATGTCATATCATTGAGATAAGCTGAGTCCTGCCTTATATTATTAAATATATTTCGATTTTAAATAAATATTTCGTTGTTTTCATTTCATTTCATTGACATCGACAATTGACATAGATAGTTAGATTATAAATTGAGATCTTTGATATAAAATTTGGCTATGATTCGCTTTGGCTATTCCTCATATATCATTTGCAATTATTTAGATAATTTGTTCTATAAAGTTCTTCAATGTGCAGCTCTGACTAGTTAAGAATGAAACTATTTAAATTCATTTTTCATCACTTATGCAAAGTCGAATTGGGCTTTAAGCTTAGCTTGAAATAATGTTTTCATGGCTATATTTGGTCTATATGCTGCTGTTTATGGATTTGACAACTATTTGTGGGGCAAATAGAATTGAGCATTGAACTGGCTGGCGCACACTGAATGTTGAATGCTGAATGCAGAATGTTGAATTGTTTGGCTGGCGCAACACATTCGTTTGCAATCAATAAACATCGCGTATACGCAATGTGTGCCAACTGGCTGCAAAGACGCAGCCGCAGGCACAACGCGCACACAACCGACACACAAACAGTGGCGCAATTCATAAATTTTGAGCAAAGGACATGCCAGACACATTGCCCGGGACGGTAGCACCTGTCCTGCCACTCACACCTCGCACATGTTGAACGCGTTTTATTTTCAGTTTTTTTTCAGAAAAGAGAAAAAATTGGATCAATATTTTCGCAGCAGCAGCAGCAGCCCAAGATGTTGACATGGCAGGCTGTGTGTGTCCTTGCAAGGACAATTGTGTGTGCCATTGTTGTTAGCCGTCGCGTGTAGACTGTGAGTGGGTGTGTGTGTGGTAGTGTGTGTCCATGTCACAGTTTTTCAGTTTTGCAGACCTTTCGGGGCATACTTTTTTCTCTCAGTTTCTCGTTTTCTTTTTGCGCCGCCCAACTTGACCCCAGCTAAGCAGGCAGCATAAGGCCCTGCACTGCTAGCACTCAAGTGGCAATTAGGCTGGCCTGCAACCAGCCAAATACCGACTGCCAATCAGCCTCAGCCATGCCCCAAACGCCAAGTTCCGCTGCGAAAATTAATACGCCAAATCGTACGCTATTTTACCTTGAAAATGGGCAAGCAGAAAATAAAACAACAAAATATCAACAAATTGCGGCCAATGGCAGAATTGTTTAAACCCAAAAACCGAAAGGCCATAACAAACTGTAAATTGTTTACAAATCGAACCGAAAACTAATTGCGTTTAAATTAAAAAAATAAAGTATTTAAGAACTGAGAGGAGCATATTAGTTGTGCAGGAAGGTGCGTGCCTATGATCGATTGAAATATGAAGTTTTCCTTATTTAATAGTGAAGTTGTGGACAAAAGGGGGCGTAGCATGGATTACAGTTAGAAAGTGTTTTCAATTGCCAGCAATTTTTCTCAAAGATGGCATCAAATTGGTATTTTTTTGAAAGGCAAATCAATATATAAAATAAAAGTTTAGCAATCGTGAGCGAGTATGAATCAGTCAGTAGCATACGTTTATATTCTTACATTCCTGATTTCACAAAGATCCAGCTGCTAAGTTATAGAGATCTTAAGATGCGAACGCAAGTAATCTCTATCTTTCAATTAATACAGCGTGAGAGAGTATTAATCAGTGAGTTCCATGCGAATACCAAACTCTTCCATTGAATTATAGTGATCGAAAGATACAGTTCTTCAGATACGTGCACTATAGGCGTGTTAAAAGGAAACTGTTGGAAGATTAGACCAATAGTCAATAGTGAACCATTATTAATCAGTCAGCTGCATGCTTTGATTTTTGGGATTCTCAGATTTCTGGGATGCGCATCGATCAAGAACCCAGAAATATATGTATTTAAAGATCGCGGACGTAATATACACTTGCTACTTCACACCTGCTAATCCAGGTCGAGCGCGTATTGGGCAGTCAGTGGCAAATGTTTACAACATTTTTACACGTTTTTGTTTTGTTTAAATTTTCCGGCGAATTTCTTCGGCAACACAACAATTTACTATAAAATTGCCAGCTAGCAAAGAATGTGCTGGCGCTGCTCAATTTTCCAACAAAATGATGATGAGATGTGTCTGTTGCGGACATTGATGGTGCCTGGAGGGGCGGGCCGACGGGTGGCTCGCCAGCCGCCTAAAAGCAGACTGCCATTTGGCCAACCAAAATTCAAATGAGCGCTGGGCAGTTGGGCAGTTGGTAAAGCGACCACAGTGCCTGGCGAAAAATTGCCTCGGCTTTGATTAATTAACTTAAAACAGCTATTGACATAAGCCTGCATACAAACAAACACACACACACACACACACAGATAGAGCGCATGACAGTGGCATAAATTTAATTGAATTGTGCGGCGTGTGCCGCGTGTCATGTGGCATGACCTGCATTTGACGCACGCTGCCTTTTGCATGGCCATTAACGAGCTGCGGCAGATAAGCTACAGCCAAAATATATATACGTTGAATATATACATAAATGTAGACGTACATATCTAAGTACGTGTGTCTATATTTAGACATTGTTTAGACTGCAAATAGATAAAATTTTGACAGTTCACGCGGTTGTTGGCTAGGTATTTTATTTATATTGACATTGTGTGAATCAATATATTTTATAGATTATATTAATACATTTTTTATATGAAAATACAAGTGTGTATATAATAATTCCCCATGTAGCAATTCATATTTAAAAGCCTAATCAATTTGACTTTTGTTTGATAATTCAATAAAATAAATAAATAAATAAAAAAAAAACTATTAAATAAACAAATTTCAATAAATTTTTTAATATATTTTTTTTTTTTAAATGTGAAAATCTTAAAAATATCACATTTCTTTCAATTTCAATTTAGTATAAATATTTTATAAAAATATACCTTTATTTTTAATATACATATATCATAGATATATACTTATTTGCAATAGAGTGAATTTAACATTCGCGATACTTCATTAACGAACCTCGCAAACATCTCGATTTCCCGCGAACTCAACAGCCTTTGAGCCCAAATTTAAATTGGATTAAAACTTTTGTATGGCTCATTTGAAAATCACATTTTTCGCAAAGAAAATCCAGATTTTCACCCATGCCATATTTAAGCCTACGATTTATGCGCAACATTAACATTCAAGTGCTGCCCAACCCCCTGCAAAAATTAAGCTAGATTATGCGACGCTTAACATACAAAATTTCAACGGCAATTTTGTGGGCTCAACTGCTGTGTTTTTACTTTTTCATTCTTGTTTTTCTTTGGCATGCTACACGCGCCAATAATAATAATATTTAATTTACTTGACAGACGCGGCGTATGCGCAACGTGTGCCGCGTGCCACAGCTTTATGCAGAGCAGTTAAATGTTTAATGAATTTCAAGTACGCAGCTCGGCTCGCTTTACATGCTTTACATGAGGAGCTTTATTAACTGACAGGCAAACTGGTTTCGCGAAAGGAGGCAAGAGCAATAGATGAAACTGAAACCGAATCAAATTAGGTTAACAAATTTAACATGTGGAAAGTTCGGCAATATTATGGAAATCATAAATACAATTTCAGCTTCAGTTTTTATAGACAAAGCATTTGCTATCTGTGAATCAATAAAACTTTTCATTTCTTTGCTTTGACTTGGAGTCGATCGAAATGAGGTGAATATTTATGAACAGCATCTAAGGTTTGGGCACTTCCTTTCAACTTTGACAAAGTTTAGTTCCATTTATTGCCAAAGTTTTCGCTTATCTTCTATTGAAAAGTGTTCTTCGATTTGAGCTGTGATTCGAGCCACTGACTAATTTTGTAGTTGTTTTCACTTTCCGACTATCGAAAATGGGAGCAACAGTTTCCGGCGCTCCATGTCAACGACATCGACACAATTATACTAAATTTCCGTGCGGAAATGTAGCGCACCTTGCTACCAAAAAACATTTTTGAATATCTCTCACTCCCTTGCAAACCACGCCCCATTGCCATGCACCACCAGCCCACCAGCCTCGCGCCCTTCGTTTCTGGCTGGCTGGCAAAAGTTCAATTTCGCATTCAATTTGCCATTTCCACAGAGGCTGTACAGAAAATTGCCAAAATCCAAAAAAAAGATATGGGAGTATTCAAACAATTTGAGTCTGGTACGAATGACGGTGCTCATGAATGTTGCGTATATATGAGTGTGTGTGTGTGAGTGTGTGTGTTTGCGCTTTTATCGCCATCGACTTTGACTTTGTTGCCGCTGACGTTGCCTGCGGCTCGCACTCTCGCATGGATATAGACAGTTTAACGATAACACACACACACTCACATACACACACAAACACTCTCACATACGCAGTCACGCTTCGGTTGCAGCGACAACGGCAACGTGTCGAGCATAAGTAATGTTTATTTTATTTTATTTTTGCCATGTAAAACATGGCAAAAAAAAAAAGAAGTAAAGTAAAGACTCCGGCCCCGCCCCCAAATCCGCAATACACTCACGCAAATTGTCAAAATTTGTTCGGCACAGTGGCGCAATTTCAGGCATTAAATGGGATATAAATGCTAATAAATTGATCGATAAAAAGGAAAAACCAACCTCCAAATGGAAAAACCAACAGCAAATTGTTCGGCGTTTGCAACTCTATTTGATTGCGTGGAGACTGAATGTCGATTGTGGCGAATATAGTCCAAACCATATATCAAAAATGTATTTAGAATACATATGTATTTTTATAGAAAAGGTTTTGAAATTAATAGTGTTTTTGTTCTAGTGATGGCAGCTGTGCAAATGATGATAATTTCAAAAATGCTGCAAACTATCGATATCGATAAATGTACTAAACATACAGAATATCGTGCTCAGTATTTTTTAGTATCGATACTCTCCAGATGACGATGCCGTGCAAGCCAAGGCGCAAATTTCTTTATCTATTTTGCTGCCTTACTGCAAATCAGCGTATAAATCCTCCGACCCCCATGCACAACCACTGTACGCAGGCCATGTTGACCTCTATCCGTATATTGCTGTTGCTTATAGCATTGAGCTGCACTCAGTTTTACAAAATTGACACCGTAGACATCTTCGACAGCAGCACGATAAAAAATAAAAGAAAAAATTGAATTTCTGAATGTGGATGGGGCCAACAAAAAATGATTGTTTGCTGAGTAATTACATTGTAGCTATTGTTGCTGTTGTTGTAGTTGCTCTTGGCCAATTTAATTTTGTGGGCGTCTGACAGGGCGCAACAAGACAAACTGTGCCCCAAATTATCTGCTCGACACGTACAATAACCGGATATGTGTGTGCCTGTGTGTGAGGATGCCAGGCAGCTGCCGGGCTCGAAATCGAATCAATAAACGCTCCTCGAATATATATAAAATTGTCTGCGACTGCTGCAGGTGAAGGTGACCGCAGCTGTTGCTATTTTCACCACACAATGCGATTTAAAATAAATTCACACTGCAGACAGAGAACGTAAAGAGAATAATAATAATAAAAGCAGTCAGACACACGGGTTTGTGAGAAGACATCACTCATACGACATGTGCAGCGTGCCTGCCGCAAGTGCTTCGCTCCAACAGCTTGACATCTTTTAATTAAAATATGTTAATGTAGATGCCAGTTTATGCATATAGTCGTAAGACAGCTCCGGAACTCTCGCCCAAAGCTTATTTCAAAATGCTCAGCAAAGTTGCCAGTAAATGTCAAATGGCCTTGCTGCTGCTGCTGCGTCAGTTAAGGTCGAACCGCAGTGCAACAGGCGAATTCGACATTTACATGAATGTAAACAGATGCAGCAGCAGCAACAAGGGCAATAGCTACTGTGAAAACAGTTAAATGTACAGCCATATTAAATTAAATATTTATCATTTCTGGTTGATGTTTTAATATATGTATATAAAATGAATTGTGGATTAGAGCAGTATTAAATGCACAACCCTTCGACGGCATATTAACAAATATTTATATTTTGTAATAACTACAATTTTATAAAGAAAAATCAATTTTATATTTCAACCTGTAGAAGATATGTTTTACTCAATTTGCCACGCTCTCAAAAAGCGTATATCTTACTTATACATGTACAAAAATACATATACATTCTGCATTTACCCTGGCATACCGGATCATACTGACCAAAGGACGGACGGACAATAAGACGGACATTGCAAAAAAACCAACATATTCATATTACTTTCATGAATGGGTATAAAAAAAATTAAATTGTGACAAAAATTCCAAGAAATATATATGTATATATAGTTTTTTGTTTTCTCTTATTTCAATTTGTATGTTGACTATATTTTGTAGAATTATTTATATAATATTAATGTTAAAAAGTTTTGCGAATTGTACTTTAATACTCATCATTACATTATTAGTTAATTTTAAGAATTTGACTTCAATATTCCAATAAATATCGCTTAAATCTGATTAAACACTCTCAGTAATACAGAAGCTGGGGCGATATTATCAAGCTTTACATTTAGATTAGATTAATATGCATATAGTTCAATGTCTTAAGTGTAAGTTTAAATATTTGCCATTGTATTATTTCATCTAACCATCTACATTTAATGTGATTACATCCGACTCGTATCCTGTCTGAAAGTTGTTTGCACCAATCATCATCATATATGTATAATTCGCTACTTTAGTCGTTGCACTGCTTACCGTACTGAATAATTCGATGTTGGCAATGTACATGAGTGTATATACATATAGATATAAATATATACGTATATATATAAATGTTTTACAAGCCAAAGTTGAGAACTCGAGCTAAAGAGTGCCTGGAGAGTTGAGCTGCACTCGAATCCAGTTGCTGAAGTCAGTTTACGAGTAGCTTACAGACACACGCGTGCACACACCCACACACTCACACGCACAGGCACACACTCATACATACAGTAAGACATTTGCCAATGATTTGCCAGGGCACGCTCCATTTATTGGCAGATGGAGTGAAAGAGAAGAAAGAGTGCAAGCAGCTCCCAAAAGTATGCAATGAGAAATTGCAACAATGGAGAACGCAGAAGAAGAAGCAGAAGGCAACGTCAATCGAGCGTTAAAGCCACAGATGCACTCAGACAATCAGTGCTATTGTGTATATATATATATATGTGTGTGTGTGTGTGTGACTGTCTACCTGTGTGTGTGTGTGTGTGTGTGCACACAAATCAAATTATCTGATCTGATGGCCGTGTAAAAATAGCAGCAGCCAGACGCTTCTTACCTTCCATGTTTGGCAGTGACACGCATGCACACATACACACACACATACTCAGTTGCTTGAAATAAATCAGAGGAGAAAAATAAACTTGCGCGCAATTAAAGCAATTTCATTGTTTTCACAGTCAGCATTAAAGTAAATGTACTTTAGTGATTCCTAAAGAGTCGTGAATGGAACAAAGAGTTTATATAGTGAAAATTGTATTAATTATTTTTAAAAAATGTTCATTATGCACATGAATTATACAACATTCAGCTTTTTGTCCGCCTGTTAATGCAGAAACGAGTTGTCTTGCAATTAGAGTTCAGTGTAAATTTTTTATATAAAATTAACAAATTTTTTTTTTTTTAATATAAGCAGAAAACAGAAACAAACACATTGATATAAAATCAATTAAAGTGAATATTTTAAATCGCTTTGCGACATTTGTAACCTGCTCTTGTTGGCAATGCAGTTAAATTCACTTACAAACACATAAATATACATATGTACCTACATATGTATATTCGTATGTATAGATTTGTATGCCTGTGCCTCAATTCATGTAACAATTACACGTTTCACGGTCACACAATCGCATTGCAGTCGCAGTTGCTGCATTCACGTTCGCATTCCCGTGCACATTCCGATTCCGATTCCGATTCAGATTTCCATTGGCAGCGACCAGGCCTCGATTGCCAAAGTGTCAAAGGTTGTTTTTGGCTGTCGAAGGACGTGCGCGCAAATGCGTTTATCCGAAACGGGAAATGTTACCAAATGGCTGCTAAATGCTTGCAAAAAAAAAAAAGTACCGAGAAGAAGAAGATGAAAAAAGAGAAACGAAATGAAATGAAAACTGAGAGAGAGCAAAGTAAAAACACGTTGCCAAGGTTAGTTAAATGGCAATGCCATATGGCCGAAGGCGCCTCAAAGTGAGCAACAGGACGAGGACGATGGGCATTAAGTGACATGCTACCCTCGCTCACTTCCTCACTCCTCACTCCACAGCCCATCGTTCCACTCTTGCTCTTTCTCGCTCTCTTCAGTTAATGATACTTGTCATTATCAGCACGCGTGGCTGCTGTCTTATCGGTGACATTGAGCACATTCATTAAAGCACGCACACGCACATACACGCTCACACACATTCGCATAAGATGCTCTGAGATTATGTATACGCCCTGTGCCACTTTCAAGTGTTTTGCTGCGCCGCGTGTCTAACTCAATGCGGCAACATCTTAGGCGCCACGCCCCTCCAGCTCGGCCCAGCGCTTAAGTGATAAAAATATCGCAACCTTCACGCACACACAACAGCCACGCCCACAAGTTGCGCAAGCATGGGGCTGCACTTAAATCTGTTCTTGTTTCAAGTATGAATGGCGCACATTTTAGCCACGACTCGTGCTCAGTTTAAGTGACTGTTACTTGGCACGACATAGCCGCGCGCCCCCACTCGCCCACTTGTTAGGTTATCTATAGACAGAAGTCGTCCTACGTCCACTCCGTCTCTCCATCCATGGCATAACTTGTTGCTCTGCTTAACTTTGCTCTCAATGAATTTTATAGTTTCGCTTTCGCCTTCGACATTTTGAGCGCTGCCTTCTCGTTGTTCTTAAATAAGCACAAAATTGTCTCTTAGCTTTTTACGTTGCCATCCCACCGCACCATCCCAACCGCCCTTCTCTTCCCTGACAATCTTCGCTCTTAACCAAAATGTTGTGTGCATTTGATAGCAGCAAAGTTGGCTTTAAATATTTAACAAGCGCAATTATTGGAATGGCCATCCAAGTAAGTCTGAATTCATTTCTGAAACATCACGTAGATATTTATATAATATGTATTACATATATATATTTCATGAGAGACTCTACGTTCTCTAACCTTCTCAAATCCAAGTTGAATTTAATGTCTTTGCAAACAGTTTTGTTTCGCAAAGTTTTGGCCGCGTTTTCCAGCTAGCCAAAGTTGCAAAGTTAAAGTTTACAGCACTTCGGAACTAGTTCGTAAAATATCGCCAGGAACCTATCGATTAGTAATCGATGTGGCTGCTAGGGGAAACTCAAAGGAACTTGATATAAAGTGCTATATGTGCTTAAAACTTTTCACTTGGCAATTGAGCAAGCACTTTCAGTTGATTTGTATTATTATTATTTTCATTTTGAAATTGATTTAAAATTGGAAATTTGTATTTTTAATTGAATTTGAAAAACGCTTTAACTCGAGCATATAAACAAATCAAGTTTTTAATAGATTTTCTTTGCTATAAGCACGTTGGATATACTCGTGTATATTCGAACATCCACGAATAACAAACATCTTATTCATTCACTTATGCTATGCTAAATCAGGCCTTATGAGCAATCATTGCCAATAATAAACAAATTTCGAGTTCAAAGCTATTTTACGAGCTCTGTGCACATTGTAAATAAACACATTTCAGTTACCTTAATGGGTACTTATTATAAATATTTTATATACATATACACATACATATATATTGGAGTGTACAAAATCTCGTGTGCAACATTCTTCACTGGATGGACACGTGATAAATAATTTGAGTGATGCGTGAGCAATTATTAAATTATTAAAGTAACAAACAAATTTGTCAGCCAAAGCATTAAGAAATTCTTCAGTAAGAGTATTCACTATTCGACTCTGACAGTGCCTCCTGCTGCTGCCTGACATTTGATGTCATGTGTGTTAGTTTTGTTGTGACTGCAGTTGTCCAATTCAATGTAGTTAGTGCAAGCGTTTATTAAATTGTCCGCAAACCAGCTCTAGCTCACGTAAGCCCAACTCCGTTCTCCACCTGTTGTTGGCCCGTCTGTCGCCATCAATCAGAATCTGAATGACAATCGCGGCGCTGCGTTCAGTTAACGCGCACGTAACCACGCGTAACCTCAAACAAAACAAGGGGGGGGGGGGGCGTGGCCGGCCATCCAAAATGTTAGTCCGCAGCACCCTTCACCCCTCACCCTTAGCCCCTGCCATGGCCGTGTGACCTGAAAAGCTGTGAGCTCCATGCGGCATACACTGATTGGACTTTGGTTTTCCTTTCTTTTTTTTTTTTGCATTGGATTTTGGTTGTGGTTGGGGCACAATTTCGGGCACACATTCTAGCGAATTTTCATGGCTATTGTTGTTGTGTTTGTCACTGGAGTCAATTAATCATATTAATTATCGATTTTGTTGTTGTATGCAAATTTATGCTGGCTGAAACTGAAACCCAACACGAAAGCCCGCAGCCCGCAAATAAACTATTTTATGGCCAGTTGGCTTATTATTATATTTAACGACAATTGAACAGGCAGCAGCAACAACAACGATCACATTAACAACAACAACAACAACAACATTTACAGCTTGGTCCTTGCTCAAAATAAAAATCTAATTATCTGCTTCAATGGCGAATTTTAATTAAATAAGTTTTGTGCAACTGCCGCTGTTGTTGTTGTTGTTGCTCTCCGTCGTTGTTGCCGTTATTGGTGCTGTTGTTGTTGTTGTTGTTGTTGTTGTCGATGCTGCAAAGTTAATTAAAAAGGATAAGCACGTTATATCAACCCACGCACACACACACACACACACATACACATCCTCACTCACACAAATTCGCATTTCCTTCCTTTTGCACGGCGCGGCAATTCCTTGCAGTCATATAAACTTTTTTTCATTAACTTTTTGCCAACTTCTTCGAAAAAACTTGTTTGAATAAAAAAAAGAAATGAGCTGCTTTACGGACTTGTTTGACAATTTTTAGCCTTTGCTGAGTAATTGAAATTTTTATAAAACAATAAAAATTACGTTTTTTAGATTAATTAAAATGTATCTTTAAAAATAGTATATTGTTGTAAGTTAATTAATAATAATTAAAGTATGAATAAACAGCAAAATTGAAATTAATAATTGTTATTTATAACAGTAAAAATATATATAAAAATGTTAAGATCGAATTAAAATATTTGAAAACATACAAATTATTTTATTCAACAAAAAAAAAAAAAAAAAAAAAAAAATAAATAAAATAAAAATAAATAAATAAATACATAAAATAAATAAATACATAAAATATATAATAACAATATAATAGTAAATTATAAAAATATAATCATATACACATACAAGTTTTTTAATGCTTCAAAATAATAATAATTAAGTTACATAAAGGCAGTTTATTAAGGATTTACAAAGCAAATAAATATGTATTTCAAATATTTTCAAACATTTACGTTTGCTGCCTTCACTTGCTGTTCGCTTTATGCAGATTTCTTGCCAACAATTTCCCAAACTTCTGTCCGCCTGTCTGTCTGCTTGTGTGTGCGTGTGTCGCTGCTTGAGTTTTTTGCTAAGCGAATTAAGTAAAGCTTACGATGATATGCCAAGCCACAAAAAACGTAAAAGAACGGAACGGAAGCCGAACGAAAAACTCGAGAACTACTTAACAACTCGCCTATGGGCTAAAGTGTAAAAGTTTTTCACTCGAATGCTCTGCGAAAGTGTGTGGAAAGCGAGACTGTGTGAGTAAGGACAGGGAAGTGGGGCAGGAGTAGGGGCAGCAGAAGAGATGGGTGACCATTAACTTTCGAGTTGTCATGTGAGCTTTGTGGGTTTTGCTGTGACAATTTCTGCCAGGCGAAACTTTGTTTTTGCACTTGCATTCGATGTGCGCATTTTGTGCGTGTGTATGTGTGTGTGTATGTGTCGTTCAAGTATTAATAAGCACACACACAACATAGATAACCACACGCACACACACACCCATAGGCACATTTGTACACACACACACACAACATTAATGCTTCTATGTTAGCTATGTTGACTGGGCAACTATCTCTGAGTTCTGTGCGCCTGGCTGGAAATTATATGGAAAGCACACATATATACACAGACTCACACACACACACGCACATGTATACACAAAGCACACAGTGGCAGTTGTGCGTCACATAGCGCCAAAAACTTGTTTGTGGTTGCACGGAAAAACAGCAACAAGGAGTAAGAAAAGTTGTTAGCAACGAATTTTAAATACACTGAAGGATGAATTTAAGGAATCTCTTATATACTTTATGAAGCATACAGAACTTTATACAAATAATTTCCATTTGCATATGTATATATGTATATTATTTCTAATAAGTCAATAAGAAGCAACACAAAACAAAATCCCCTTTACAGTTACCTTATTGTAATACCTTATAGTAATAGTGTATAAAATGGACGCAAAAAGAATATAAAATCCTACCGTCTGACGCCCTTTCTCTTTATCTGCCGCACGCTTTCAACTTGCCCTTTCTCCCTCTCTCTTTTCAGTCTTGCCTGACCTTTTTTTTAGACATTTTCTGCTTGAATTTTCAAATGTGCAACTGTTGAGTATTTATTAGTGTGTGTGTGTGTTTCTCTGTGTGTCTATGTACACATATGCGCATCGCTGCCTCTCTCTCTTTCTCTCTTTGGGCAAGTGGGGTCTTGTGGCACGTTTCGGGTTTATTGAAAGCGCTGCTTGCGCTTCTGCTATTCCCCCACGTGTGTATTCACGCCTGGCTACAATTATATATCAAGTGCATTGAAGTGTGTTGGCTAAGTTGGCAAATCCAGAGCCAATCAGATAAACGTAAACAGTCGCCGGTGCCGCTGCTGCTTAAAACTAAAAATTAAGAACTAAATTCGTTTCTATCCGATTATCAGGACAATATATTTCCTAGTCTGCACTCCATAAAATTGTCACATTATCAGGTCGGGGCTTCGCGCTGACGCCCAACATTTATCTAATCTAAGAGCCAAACACGCATTGCCTTGTACCTGAGCACGTTTCCATGGCCTGAAATCACTAAATTTAGCCCGATTGACGGATATGCCAATTAAGCCAGATAGATAAAACGTACAGCAATTGAATAAAGCCGAGAACTTTGTTTGCTGACATTAAATTTGGGCACGCGAGGAATTAAATATTAATAAGTATAATGTTTTTAGATTTTCACCAAAGTATAAAATAAAAATATAAAAAATTTTAAATATAAAATAAAAACAGGATAAAATAGTAATTTTTATGCAGAATCAACCCAATTGTACTGTAGATTTAAAAAAAATTTTTGTTTATTCAAGGCTTAGAATGTGTGAAAATTATCAAAAATTCAAACACAATTCACTTTTGCTCGACTCTTCCATCTCTGCCTTGACTCTGTCCTTGCGATGGCCAACAAACATATCGCAATCTGCCCAAAGGCAGACTTGGCCGTATCTTTCTTCTGGTGAATTTTTTGTACAGCTCAAAACATAAACAAAATGATATGAAACATAGCCTTTGCTTCCGTTGAAGATAAACTTTCTTCATTTTTACACATTCATGTTTGTCATACAATGCATTTCCTGTTTTATTCTTAGAGATTCAAAGCATGAGAAAAATATTTTTATATATTTGCTAAATATTTATTCAGACAAGTCTCCTGAAAAGTCAAGTCTTGAACAATTATAAAAGCGCTGTAAATCTCTACGCACTCTGACGTGTTTTGTCAGCTAAGTTGAGCAAACTGCAAAGTCCGAGCACAAAAATCACTTAAAGTATTTAATTACAAAGCGTAAAACGAGATAGCGCTCGAATAGACAAATACGCATACAAAGCAGCTAGCAAAGCGAAATAAAATCAAATTGCGAAACAAAATGAAAATGTGCGCCATCTGGCGGCAGCGGGGGCAAGAGAGTCGATGTGACGTTAGGGTCGACGGAAATAGCGTGGAGCAACTGCAGCAGTAGCAGCAGAGGCAACGGCAGCAGAGGCAGCAGCAACAGCAGTGACTGACAGCAAGCGACAGAGAGGCAACAACAGGTGGCAGAGGGAGCGTTGCCAACGCACAGTGACTCAGAGCTAATATTTTTTCATTTTGTATAAAGGAAAAAGCGGAAATATTTGACATTGCTAAAGTAAAATAAAATATAAATAAACTACTCAAGTTTCCAAACAAACTGCCTTTTTCCAAACTTATTTTTATAGGCTTTTACATACATACGTATTTATATTTTGAAATAAAACAAAATAAGGGGGTAATATTATTCAGGCATAACAAACTATCAATAAAATAATACAAAAATCTTAAAATGAATTGCTATGCCAAAATAGTTAATTTCTAGTTTTAGTATATAATAAATTTATATAAAAGAAAAAGGTAATATTTTCCATTATTGAAGCAAAGTAAAATATAAACAATATAAACAATTTTTTTTTTTATTTATTTATAAGCCAATATCACTAAATATATATATATATATATCTTTTTTTTTTTAAGAATTTTTATGTGTTTACAGTCAGAAGTTTCGTCCCACAGTCTTACTACTTTTATTTTGCAATTGCATGTGATGCCAATGGATGCTAGATGGCGCCTGCTGACATTTTGCAACTGCAATTTATTCCGCCAAGCGTTCGTTTGCTCCTGCCTCGTCCTCCGTCCTCTGTCTCTCTCTATCTCGCTCTCTATCACTCGCTCGCTTTCACTCTCACTGTGTTATGTTTAATCTGTGCACGAGTCTGTGTGCTGGCACTGCCGTTGGCCTTAGAATAAATATTAAGTATGCTCACTCAGTGTACGTATTTATGCAAATAATTGTTTTTGGCGAGTCGCTCGCGCAGCAAACTGTTCGCAAAGTGAAAGCTGTTGCTGCAATTTTAATCTAGCAACTGCTGCAGCTGCAGCCAAGACAAACAGAGCGACCGGTGCAGGAGGCGGACGGACGAGGGGCGTAACAGGAAAGCAGCAGTTGTTAACTCTGATTTAATGGCAATGAAGGAGCTGCCAGCGCTCGACCATACTTAACTGTCCAACTGGCTCTGGCCTGGCCTGCCTGCCTGCCTGGCTTCCTATTACAACTGCAGCTCCTTCTGATCCTTGTCCGGCTGCCACTATGGCGAACGGAAGTAGCTACGTGCTGTGTGCTCGACGTTTGCGGCAGCGTCCCGGTTACGTCTACGTGCTCCGGTTCTTGTTGTGAGGGGCTTTAATAGGTTAATGGCAGCAGCAGTAGCATCAGCTGCTAGCTGCAATAGCTGCATAGCTGCTCTCTCCCTCTCCCTCTCTCTCTCTCTCTTTGTCTTACTTCCTCTCTATTTACCACTCGACAGCCCGTTGGCATTATGATAAATACACATTTGAAGTAGGCGGCTCACGCGTCCGGGCGAATGGACTTTTAAATTACTTGGCCCTGCTGAAAGTTGAAGAAAGTTATGGCCCCGGCAGACGGGGCCGAGGTCGCTGCTGAGTGCTCGCCAGTGGCTATTGAATCAAAGCGCATTTCCGACAGCAATTTGCTCAATTTGGACAACGACGACGACGACGACGACGACGAAAAAAGTTTCAAGAGTCGTTTGCATGAAACGCCCATAAGTTGTCACCATAAACACTTAACAAGCTCCGTTTCGGTGCGGCAAACTGGCCCTAATGGCTGGACAGTGAAGTGCATTTCACTTAGACGTGCTTATGTGGGGTATATGTGTGTTAAAAATTATTCAAGAATTGTATAAATTAATAATGGACAAATTGTTATGAATATACTTTCTTGTCTTTGGAGAAAACAGTACAAAATTGTGTGAAAGTAGCCAAGTTATGTTTATTAATCATATCAGACTGCCTTCCATTTCTTCAATATATACAATTCATTTATATTTTGAGCTTAGTCAAGTGTTAAGTTTAAGTTTAATATTTGCACAAGCTGCCGAAAATCTTGTTAAAAATCTGATTAATCTGCAAAGTTAGAGAGAAAGACTCACACACACACACACACACACACACACACACACACATTCATAATTCTCTTTCCATTCTCATAAAATTCGTCCAACATTTAATTCTAAATTCAAGACACCCTTTAGTTGGGTCCTTGAGTGCTGGGTGCAAAAAAGAAAAAGCCATATAAAATATGTGGCAAGCATGCGGACAATGTGCAATCTGTGCCAGGCACATGTCACCCGCACACACGCCATGACAAAGGCGAGATGTCAGAGGCAGCAGCAGAAGCAGCAGCAACAGCAGCAGCAGCAACTGTTGTAACACCAGCAACAACAACAGCATCAATGACAACGACAGCAGCTGTGTGGGTGTGGCAATAGTAGTAGCTGAACAAGAAGAAGCACAAGAAACAGAAAAACTATAATGTCAGGCTCTAGACAAAAGGCGCTGCTGGGCGTGTCGTGTGTAGGTGTTTGGGGGGCGTGTGGGCACAAAACTTTAATGGTGTCAGTAATTGTTAACTCAAGCGACGTTTATTTCCTGCCTGCCTGCCTGCCTGCCAGACAGCTTGTTTGTGTGTGCGTCTCTTTCTCTCTCTGTGTGTGTGTGTGTGTGTGCAATGCAGGAGAAAGAAAAAAAGCATTGCATACTTTGTGGCGCTTTTATAATACAATATTGTACATCTTTGCGTGGCACTTCAACGCCGCTGTTAAGGATATAAAAACAAAAGTCAAGTGTCGCCAGGCAGCTGCCACACACGCACACACATTGTATATAAGTTAGCTGTTATAACGGCCGCAAGTATATTACGTATACGCCATGTGGCCGCTCTTGCCTTCATTTTAGTGCGCAAATTAACTGGCGCTGGCATAACATTTAATTAACACTTGACTCCCGCACACACACATATACATATATGCCCCGTCACATATTCCATTAAATTACACACATTTGTCAATTTGATGTCAGAATGTGAAACTGGCCAAAATAAAGTACAATAAAAATATAAAAAATAAAAGAGCAAAAAGGACGAATGCCTGGAATGCTTGCTGCCGGCCACAACAACAGCCACTGCCACTGCCACTGCCACTGTCACTGCCGCAGCAACAACAAAGTCGTTACAAATTTGTCTAGACGCCTTTTGTCTAGCAAGGCTGGCATGACTGGCAGCGCCAACAGACAACGGACAGAGGGCAGGACAGGACAGGACCGGACAGGATGGGCCAGGACAGGCCCGCAGCACTTGAGTGACATTATTGTCCTTATTGAATCCAATTCGGGTGACATTTTTGTCCAGCCGCCGGGCCACACAATTTGTCCGACTGCCACATAAAAATTGTTTTAAATCACTTCTTAATTTGACTTTTTCTTCCCACAATAACTGTCGCCCTCTATGCTCATTTACTGTGTCCCTCACGCCTGCAGGCCATTTGTTGTTAATAACTTATTTGCCTTATTTATAGACCTTTAATAAGCTTGATTTTGAATGTACATACAAATTTACTGGGAGCATTCTTCAAATTTTGTGTTCAACTAATAGTATTTTTTATATAAACCCACATAAGTTGTTGCCAAGTAATCTTTAATTTCTTACGCTCTTTCTGTCTTAGCAAACACTCAACAAGTCAAGTGCAAAATCAATAAAAATAATTTCAAGTCAAATTGGGCAATAGATAAAGCAAATATTTGCAATTAAAATAGACAGAGATAGGATTTTGTCTAAGCACGTTTAAGAAAATAGGGCACTGAAGAATATTTAAATGGTATGCTAAAAGAGAAATATGCATTTATAAGTATATATCACATAAACATTTATAAACTTTTTGATAAAGTCAGCTTTTACAGCAAACAAAAACCTGGAATGAATTCAAACATAATACAAACTTACTCAATGAGCAGCACAAATTAATAAACAATTAAGCCAATCACTCGCTAAAAGTTCAATAAATGAAACACAAAAGGCTGACTTAGCCTTAGAGTAAATATTTGATATAAATCCCAAATATATTTACGTCCAACCCAATTGCTGCACAGATAATTCGTCAATTGTTGTTCAGAGTTTTGTGTGCCAATCTATATATATATATGTATGCCTAATATATGATTTATAGAGAGCAGCACGGCATGCGGCAGACATCGATTTGTGCCGAAATTTTATCTGTGTCCTTCCAAGTGATTAAGCAATAAATCCATATAGAAGTTGACAATGAATAATGAACCAGCCGAAAATAAGGAAACTGTGAAAATATGCGAATGTGTAATGTGAGCAAAAGTAAAGCCATTTGCCACTCGACTTGTTTAGCAAAGTGGGGACAGCAGTGGGTGGCCAGGTGGAGGCCAGTGGAGCTGGAGCGGCTTGGACTGTCGAAAGTCATTTCTAGCTGTGGCAGCAGTGGCTTAGCACACTGACTCGTTGCGACTGGTTGTCATGTAATATTCTACTGCTGCTGCTGCTATCCTATGTCATCATCATTGGAGAGGCTGAGCACGTTTTACTGTTAAATATTTGAACAAATATTAAATGTAGTCGAAAGTCCAAGACGTGACACATTTAACGGGACAAAATCGAATTTCACAAATGACCAAAACTCTGACTTTAAGCGCATAATTTGTGCGTCAATGAACAGCGAGAAGAGCGCCACAGTAATAACACGACAACACGAACGCAATTTAAATGATATTTCAGCTTATTTTTATCAACAACATTTCATACGAAATAAATGATGCCAAAGGCACGCAGAGAGAGTGAGAGGGGGACGCAGGCCTAATGCTTGCCTCTGTCTGACTCGTGCTCATAAACGTAAAACGCTTAGCAGTTCAGACAAAACAAAAAACAATTGAAACAGTCCAGGAGTTGTTAGCTAAAAGGTACCCTGTATATGGGTATTGGAGAAGCTAACATAAAAATTTAACAGTGCAGAGTAAACATGGTATTGGTTTACATGCATATATCGATATTTATATATAGATAACGATATTGATCGATTTCAGTTTTTGGGCAAGTTATAGAATAAGTTAAAATAAGCTAGATTGAATAATTTGGAACTTTCCCTCTAATGAAGGCTTTTAACAGATATCGATATTTATCGATTCCTACATACAAAAACTAAAATAAATTTAAGGCCTGTATTGAATTAATAAGAAATAACTTTGAATTGTGATACACAAGCATCTACATGTTTTCTTGCAGTTAATTAAATCCTTGGCTCTTATGTAAAATTTTACACTAGTATTCATAGCTATTTTAGATCTAGATTATCTGCCAGATTTGGATGGATGGATTTCTATCTCCCATAAGATATACGCCTTTTGGCTCATTTTAAATTTGTACAGAGTATATAAGCACAAGTATACAGAGGCACTCACACACACACACACACACACGCAAACAGGGACAAGTAGAATCGTTTGCACGCGGGGCCATGGGCAAGGGGAAGGAAAGGGGTGGCAAAAAGCGGGCACGGCTAACAATGCCGCCAAATGAAACAACAAAAAACATGGCCATAACAATAAAAGCACAACAATAAACAGTAACAACGAGCCCAACGTGGGCAAGGATGTGCGCACTGGCAAGGACGTGGGCTCAGGAACAGGAGCCATAGTTACGGAGACGTAGAAAGAGACAGCGGCAGAGACAGAGACAGAGACAGAGGCAGAGATCCTCATGGCCGTGCGCCTGCCAAGTGTACCAGATTAACGAAATGTTTGTTAAATGGCCCACGCTTCTTTTTTTGTTGCTGTTGTTGTCGTTGTCGTTGGTGGGCAGGCGGTTAAGTGTGGCAAGTGGGCGTGGCGCATAATTTGACAGAAAATGGCGCCACATTCCAAAAACGCAACATAGACAAGACCCGCGCTAATAAGCCAGTGCCTAGCGCTTCCGTTTAGCCTAGGTCTTTAAAGAGCCCCAGCTCTGTCCTAGGCAAAGTCTTAAGACGAACCATTGGAGCAGCTTAGGCAGACATTTTAATTAATTAAAAATATAATAATAGCCAAAAATTATGCACAAAGAAGTCATGTATATATGTATGTATATATTTGCCATTTTCATTTTAATTTGCATTTTCATTTGGCTAATGCTTGTAAAAGCAGCTTATTGGATATACTATAAGTAAAATGTATTTCCTCGGAATAACAATGCTGGCCATTTGCCTAGAGACATGAATATTTAAGTGCGGTGTATATCAAAATCTTAAAGCTAAAAAATTTATAATATTTTCAATTAAAATGTTTGCTGTTTTATGTTTCTTGGAAATGAAAATTACTTATATTAAACTATAAATGTGAAAATAATATATATATATATTTTTTTACATATTTTAAATCTGGAAATCTCATCTTGGTTTTTAATGCTCTTTTTTTGCAATGCATTCTAGACAATTTGAAATAAATACAAACTATCTTAATATGTATATAATTTGTTCTTGGCCAAATTAATTTTATTATTAAATCGTATTAAAGAATATTAAAAATGTCTTAATTTATGTAAACTGTAGTACGAAATCTTAAAGCAATCCTGTTTTTAATTTTATTCTACAATTTTCCTCTGCCACTCTATTAACGTATCCTCAGCTGTGGTTACAATCCACATCTTTTTTCATATTTGCGCCTCACTACACATGAATGATTTCTTTGTGGAAAGTGCAAAACTCAAAGCCCAGCTCAATACGTTGTGGCAAATACGCACAATAACAATACAAACATTGTTACATACACGTATATAAATGTATAATACGCTTTCATATGTATTTGTGTGTGTGTGTAATTTCAATTGATTTGCCGTCAATTTCATTTCTGCCCTGTGCTAAAAGGCAAAAATGGCCCGTGGCAAAAAAAAAAGGAAGACATACACACACACATACACAGGGCAGCAGCTACATGACGCTAACATTGATGAATTATTGTTCCGCTGAAGTCCTCTCCATACACATACACACAGACAATACGTACAAATGAACACACGCACAGACACACATTACGCATACGCAGCGTGGGCCACGTCAAGTTGCGGCCGCCTGTCAGCAGCCGCTCCCGTTCTCTATGCCTTTGCCATCGAATTTGGCCCGCTGTCTAACCGCAATCATTCATCATCCAGTAATAACAACAACAACAACAACAACAAAGACAACAACATGTTGCTTTGCTGCGGTTAGCCTGGCTAACCATTTTCCGCTCATTTTGCCTACCCACATCGCCTTGACATCGATATGGTGTTGATATACACTCTCAATGCGCCGACATCGTTAATGTTAATGTTAATGTTATTCTATCTATTGCCTCGGCTGCCTATCTCGGTTTGCTGTCTTACCTTCCTTCGCAATTATAAGTTTACGTATCCTAAATCCCCAAGGATCTCGGGTAATCTTTCAGCTCTCTGTCTGTGGCACACCTACGTATATATGTACATATATGTATTTCTATTTATATACGTCTGCTTTTAAAGACATTGTTCAATGGCAGCTTCAACTTTTTCAAAATGCACAAAAGTAGCAATGAAACGGGTTTGGATTTGGTGCAAATTCTTTGATAACTTTTATAATCTGTGTGCAAACCAAGCCACATCGAGTGTAAGGAGTTTTCATTGTACTTACGTAGTATAAATACTTACGGATGAGGAGTTTAAAATATCGATAGACTGATAATATTGAGAGTGTCAATAAATGTCCGAAGGGAATTTAAATTTAAATTTGAAAACTAAAAACAATCGATATCCATAAATCGATAGGCGACTAAGAAATGCAAATCACGAATTTTTTGATGAAATTTGCAGATTTTCTCAAAGTATACCGCTACAAGCAGATAATTTGCATTGTTAAAGCCATAAACATGTGAGATCAATTACTTTTGCAACTTTTCAAAGTTCACAAACAATTTATTTAATGTGACTGCCAAATGGTTGACTTTACAAATTGTTGCCATTGAGCTTAAGCTAAACAGACGTTAAAAAGCAGCCAAACAGTCGGAAAAATGAATGAGAATAAAAATGCTGAAGCTGAAAAGTCATTAAAAATCACTTGAAAGTGCTTAGACTGCAATTTCACTTCACGTTTGCGTCTCATTATGCTGCACGGCGCAAAGGGAACACGAATTATGGCCAATGCATAATGGCCATTAAAAACTTTTTTTGTCTGCCCAAGCAATCTAAAAAATTGGAAAGAAACAAAATGGAAACAAGCTGCAAAAAGCGTGGTGCACAAAATCAAAAAGAATGAAAGAAAATGAGAAAGAGAAAAAGAAAAAAACTCACCCACACGCATACACAAAAAGGAACGAAGAATACTGAGCCAAGGTAAAGGAGCGGCACATTAGACCAAAACTTTTACAATAATACATTTGGAAGCGACTGATGGCCAGTGCGTCCTTGGACAGGATAAATATAGAAGAAGAGAGATGTATGCGCCACACGCACACACACACAAAGTGGAATAACTACATAAAACAAAAACCAAAAAAATGAAGGAAGAGAAACGAAAAAACGACAACTCGGATAGAAAATTCAGCAGAGCGCAGCTCCGCAACTGCGCGGCTGTCAATACAAAAACGAACAATTAGATGGGCAGCAAGTGGACAGGGTATATGTATGTATGTTTGGTGGCGTCGGAGCACAGGGTGTACGGGGTGAGCCTGCCTGCCTGCCAATGACAATGAGCCAGCGGGCAGCGCAGGACAAACAACAGGCAACAGGCGATTCGTCCTTCTGAATTATTGAGCGTACAACTTGTTGAAAATCCAAGGATGTAATGGAGCCACACACACACACACACACACACTCCTCAATATATAAATGTAACTTTAATTTACTCATATCAACAGAAGATTGAAATATTTACCAAGTTATTTCCCAAAGGGAATTTCTGCATAGCGCGTGAAAAGTGCTGAGAAGAAATGTGAAATGAAAGCGCTAAAAAAACAATTAAAAACTTTGCGAGAGCTTGTGAAGAATGCGCCAAGAAATGTGGATGGGCTTACAGCATTTTAATTGCAGTGGGAGTGGAATGAAGCCATCAGTCGTGACTAGCTTGAAAATGTTGCAAAGCATCCTCACAATTTATTTATTGAAGCGCCTGGAGTATTTTCGAGGGCCTGGGACCATTTTAAATATAAGCAATTAGGCAGTTTAAAACAATTTGGCCAATTTCAATAAATATTTTCCAACATTATATTTTTGAATTTAAACGCTGCTCGTTTATAATCGATAAATGCTTATCATGTTCGCCTATCTGGCAACTCTTCAAACTTAAATAAGAACTTTAACCGCCATTTGAAATGTTTTTAACATTCTGGAGTTTTATCTCTTTGCATTCCAGACAATGTTTCAATAGAGATGGCCAAACTTTCACGACGCGCTCCGTCGTCTGCAGCAACGCCATCAACAGCAACAGCAACAGCATCAACAACAACAACAACAACAACAACTAGCACGGCAACTCCTCCAGCAGCACGAGCAACTGCTAGTCATGCTCGAGGCTCCGCTCAAGCAGAACCACTGCAACGCATCACCCGTGCATCTAACCCAAAGAGCCCCCAAGTGGCCACCCTCGTTGATCCCGATGCCAATGGCATTCTGCATGAGCCGTCGTCTGCATCACCGGCACCGCCGGCGTACCCCAATCACAACAGCAACACTGCCGCCGCTGCCACTTCTCCCGCACCTGTATATGCACACGCACCCAATTCCGTCACGGCCACGCCCTATATGCCACTGTTGCCGCCCGGCGAGCTCAATCTGACCGAAGCGGAAACTGCAGCCGAACGTGCACGCATCCGTGCAGAATTCTTTGCGACGTATGACGTGATGACAGGTGTACGCATCGCCGCCACGCTGGGCGGCTTCTTTGGCCTGATGGTGTTCCTCATCGTGTGGAAAAGCCGCAGCAGCAGCAACGAAACACTCAAGGTGCTCAAGGATCCCAAAATGGCGGCGGTGGCCGCTGTTTGCATGCAGGAGGAGGAGGAGCGTGAATTGCAGGAGGCCATTGTAGCGACGGGCATGTCCATCTATCCGGATGAGTACGATGCACTGGTCTATCGACGTCAGCGCATGCTCTCCCTGGGCAATGTGAGCGCTCCGCCGCTACTCAATCGCGGCTATCGCTGCGCATCTGTAGGCAAGTCAAGAGAACAAGGAAACGCTTTTCCCTATCTTGAGCTAATCTCCTAACTTTTGCTCTTGCAGGTGGCGTTGGCGTGCCTGGGCCGGTGGGATATAATTATTTATTGGAGCCGCCACGCCGTTTTTCCTACTCGGCCATGTCCGCTGGAGGTGGAGGTGCTCCCCATGGCTCGCACGGGAGACGAAAAAGCGGTTCCGAGTCCTCGCGCATCTTCAGCAATTATCCCATGGGCGGCAGCTTTGGCACTGACGATTACTTTATAGAAACGGAGGACGAACTGGAAAACGATGAGTATATGCAGCGTGGTGCGCAGGACGAACCGGAGCAGCTGCACCAGCGCACAGATTCCACACGCAGCAAACAGGGGTTTCTGTCCGTGCCGATGGCGGTGAGTGGGAGACGCCCTAGACTTTCATCTCTGAACCTTAACTCTGTTTCTCCACAGGGCCACGACTCGCGTCGCAGTAGCGCGATGACCTGCTGCAGCACGGATAGCTCCTACCTGGAACGTCGCACTTCCGCCTATACGCTGGGCATGAGCAATCTGCCACCGACGCTGCAGCGTAAGTTGTCGACGGCATCGCGCACATCGAGCATTGAGAACTGGGACTATTATTATCCGGACATACAGGTGATACAGCCGACGCCAAAGGCCTCGCCGTGTCCATCCGAGCGTAGCGTACATGAGCCCACGGTGAAGAGCTCGACAGTTGGCCTAGGCGCGCCCAATATTAAGCGCAAGCACAGCATCGTTTCGTATGATCCGGAGAGCGCACAGGCCGGACGCAAGCAGCAGATACACTCAATCAGCGCGGACACCGTGGATGTGTATCCCTACAATCAAAGCGCACTCACGGAAGCCATCGATTTGGGACTGCCTCTGGCCAAGCCACTGCAATCAGCACCGCCCACCAGCCATCACCAGCAGGCCTTTCATTTCTGCGACTCGCCGTCGGAGGAGCTGCGTCTGGGCGTACGTCGCAAACTGACGCTGGTCGAGCTGCAGCGGAATGTGGAGAGCAACAACAACAGCTATCCCTACACAGCGAATGCAGCTGTGCCGGCCCCGGCAACGGCCACCTCCAGCAGCATCAGCGTGGACAGCACACCCGTTAGCTTGGACCGGTTGAATGGCACCGCCAGCGGCAGCGCCAGCCTGGGCACCATTTCGGCCAAGGTGCTGCAAAACGCGCAGGTGACCGATGGCAAGAGGGCGCCGCTTGCTTCATTAAGTTCCTTTAAGATCTCCTCGCTGGAATGCCCAGACTCGGAGCTGCGCTCATTGGACGAGGACTCCGTGTTCGGGCTGGAGGAGAGCGCCGCCGACACAGACGACGACATGCAGCAGCTGAGCAGCGACAGTGAGGAGCAGAATCTGGCACTGGCCGCTGGGCAGACGGCCCAACCGCTCAATCCCCTTCCACAGCCGGCCGTGGTGCTGCCCATCAAGCGATTAAGTCTGAGCGGTATGCCCGCGATGGGTGGCGCACGGCCAAGGCGTCCACTTTTACAGCGTCATCGCACCATTGGCGCTTCCTATAGCGATCGTGGTGCTCTGGGTGTGCACGTGCAGCCTGTGCCGCCGCCGCTTGAAACGCATTTCGGGCCTGTGGTCTGCAGTCCGCCGCAGCGACGGGCGCAGCTGCTGCAGCAGCACAGCGATCCGCAGACGACAACGACAACAACAACGACAACCACCACAACAACCGAGGAGGACACATGCTCCACGCTCAACACCGAGCTGGGCATGCTGGAAGTTGGGGCTGCAGCGGGCACGAGTCCCTCTAGCGGAGCTGGTGGTGGTGAATCGGCGACCCAAACGCAGTACAGCAGTCTCAATACAGTCATCAGTGTGGGTCACTCCAGTCCAAGTCCACAGATGGACAATAATTACGTGTGTTCCACAAATGCTGCCGCTGGCCAGGCTCAGGCGCAAGCGCAGGCAGCGGGAGCAGCAACAGTTCCACAGCATCTAGCACAACTGCCATCCAACAGTAGACTGGGCCACGATCCGTGCGCCTCTTCCATATCGGACTCAGTGATAGCCACCAGGCCGCAAACCATATGCATGCCCGCCTCCTTGAAGGAGCTCATCCTGCGCGGCGGAGGCGCCAGCAAAAGTGCCCACAATTTGAATCAGCACAGCAGCGAGACGACAGCGACGCCAGCTGTTATGCTAGAGCTGCCACTCATCAGGCTGCCGAACGACGAGGACGAGGATGACGACGACGATGACAATGATGTCGAGGACTTGGAGCACAATGATGGGCTGAGTGTGGAGGAGCGGGACCCCAGCCTGCCCGGCACAACGAGAAAATGGTCAAAGGAGACGCTGTTCTAGCCCAGTTTGTGGCCGCTGCTGCAATGCATGCAGTTCCCAACAAGAGCTTAACAACTGACTTTTAGGGTAGTCAGCCCGCTAGCTAGCAGGGCTGCCACCCCTTCAATTTGCTAGCCAAGCGGACTACGTAACGTATTTTGTTTGCATAGAAAAAAGAAAAAAGAGAGCTATAGCAAAATGAAATTCAAAATTAGAGAAAATTAAAGAATAAAAATAAAAAATTAAGAATTAAAAGCAAAAGAGCAACAACGTATTCGTACTTAGAGACTGTTGTCTATTATTGTTAATAGAACTCTAAAAGTTAAGTAGTGATACTCGGATTTATTTTTCACACTATCTATAACAAGATCCATCTATATATAGCGAACGTTTATACATATACACGTATATATATACTATTTCTATATAGTACTCGTAGTTTGCCAGCAGCCAGTATTCCTCACTTTATTTCTAAAATGGAAACCAAAATCATTATTCTACTAGTGTCTTAAACAGCAGCCAGCAAAAATACAATTACAAAGGAATCATAATAATATTAATAAATACTTGAAGTATTGTAAATTAGAATTTTATATAGATCGTGCACAGAGAAGAACTTTGCAAACTTTAAAAACAAACTGATGTACACTGACAGAAACAAGCCTAAACAATATATATATATATTCATATATATAGAATAAATATAGATGAGAACTTAAAGACCTCGGTAAGCGTTAGTCGAACTATAGCTGTTGCCTACTTTTCAAATGTGTTTTGTTTGTATCTACGACGCTGACTCTCCTAGCATTTCCCCAAACTTTTTCTGGTGACTAATTCGAAAACAAATTGTTGAAACAAAACTTAATATTATCAAAAAGAAAAACAAAAATTAGTTGTTGTCAAAAGCGAATATAAGCAAAAAGAAAATATAGTGTTACTTAAACATACAAAATATGTTTAACTAGTATGAACAATTTCCTAACTCATCCCACCTACGCATCTCTATTTTTCTATGAAAATGCATTTGCTCCACAAGTGAGAACAAGTTATAGCAAAATAATTTGTATTTTTCAAAGCTAACGGAAAAATACAAAGTTGAAATCAAAATACAGAAATAATTATAAACAATATATATACATATACATATATGTATACATACATGTGTAGTAATGAGATATATACTAGAGCTGCATTTGGGTGGAGGTATTCAACGAAAAAAACCTATTTAGAGACTTTCTCACATGCCTGAGCCTAATTTGTACCTATATCCTATTGCATAAGTGTGTAAATCAAGCCCTATCTAAAGCAGATATTTTTGAATACTAATAAGTATTTTGTACGAACTCAAACAGGCGCCTAGGAAATGGAAATATATCAAAAAAGTAAATCAACCATATATATGTATATAAATATATATATATATTGACTTACATATACATATTTAATTGTTGGTTATATGCTGAAGTACGGAATAAATTAACAAAAAAAAAAAAAAACAAGTCAATGAAAATTCAAGAAACGATCGTAGCGTTAAATTTGTTTCAAATAAGCAAATTAAAATATATATTAATACTTAGCTAAAAGAAAATGTAAGGAAAATTAATAAGCATAACTATGATGAATAAGTAAAAGAAAATAATAATAATAATATATAACTAAAGAGTAGCAGAACCAATTGTTAAATTAAGCTTATTAAAACATAAGATCCAAAAAATATAAAAACAAAAACCGAGCTGTTGTATTAAATGAACAATAATAAATGGGTAAATCCAAAAAATGTATTGGAAAATGGTTCAGCAAATTTATAAAAAAACAAAAAATAAGAAAACTCTAGAAAATACAATTTACAATTTACAAATTTTATTTGTAGTTTTCTATATCTCTGAAACAGCTTTCTTTGCTTTTATACTTTTGTACTAATACAAATTTCTTATAAGTATTCCAAACTTCTGATTTCCATGAATCGTGTACCTTTAGCTACGTTTCAATTACAATTGGTAAAAAACAAAAATAAATAATAAAAGGTGACTTAAGGCATGACAAAAAGCAATCGAAAAATTATACTATTAAATACAGTTATGAAGCCAAAGAGCTATTTAAACAAAACTTAGTTAAATGTTATAAATATAAAACAAAAGAAAACAGAAAATTGATGTAAATGTTAGCGATATTATTGAGAAATGTGACAAAAACAAAAAACTAAAAAAAAAGCGAAAAAAAGAAATAAACCAAAAGAAAAATATACACAAAAAGTTGCCAAAGACAAACTTGTTTCATTTCGTAGCTGTACAGAGTAGACTTATTTATTTATTATCATTAATAAATCCAAAGCTTAGTATCTATATTTGGTGGAGTAATCTTTGGGTGACACCACCAGACCACGTCCTTTGCGTGCACCACGATACACCGTCTCCACAATGTCAATCATTTCCTGTTTATCCTCCAGCGGCCAATTGATCTTATTGTTATTACCAGTGCCCAAATCAATCATAATGTGTTTATTGCGAAAGAAGAACATGACTGTGCAGGGATCGTACAACTCGTACATTTTATTGAAGTCGGGCACCTCTGTTATATCCACCAGATAGATGACGGCAAAGTTTTTCACCTTCTCGGCGATGCTGTACATTACCTCGTCCATTTTCATGCATGCCGGGTCCCAATCGTGTCCAAAACGTATCACCTAAATAGTTGCAAGGTGTTAATCGATCCAATTCGAGACTTCGCTGGGCAAGAGCGGCGAAAGTAGCTTTACTTACAACAACTCGATCTTCCTCTGAGAGTATGGCCTGGTCCACTTGCCAGCCATTGTGTAAATGCGGCAGCATATACGACATTTTGGCGAATTGTTATAATTTATATTATTTGCAAAGAAAACTAAACGTAAACAAATCACAAGCCAATGTAGACAAATAAGTGTGGCCATGCGGTGCTAATTATTAATCGAAATTGCTATCGATACCTTTTATTGCCTGGAATATTTTTTGTGCTGCCAACTTAGCTGCGCGCCAAAAGCTGAAAATTCAAATGCGAGGAAAACGAGAAATTTACAATAAATAGGTGTTTTATTAGCCGTAACTATTTGTAGCGTCCTTATCAGTTCAAATATTTTTGCCTAAAATTATCTATCTGCTCCAGCACTCTAACCGTCATCTCGTTAATGTACTCATCTCGACTCTGCTCTGAGTAATCGGGCAAACTACGCCGCGAGACGTAGTGATTTGGCAAGTTGACCTTGTGGCGGCCGATAGACTTGATGATCAGCCACAAAATGTAGCAACTGAACCACACTGTGAAGTACAGTGGAATGTACCAAAGTTTGCGACCAATATAGAAATAACTGTATTTCTTGACACGCGGCTCTGGCGGCGGTGGTGGAGGTGGTGGTGGTTCAGTTGGTGGTGGTGGTGGTGGCGGCGGAGGTGGCGGTGGTGGTGGTGGCTCCACATGATGATGATGATGCGGATGATGATCGTAAATGACCTCTGGATACGAAACATCCGGGTACGAGGGATAAACTTCTGGGTAGTGATCGTGATGATGATCATGGAAATGAGGAGGAGGAGCATGCTCCACATAGTCGTGACCGTGATCGTGCTCAGGAAAATGATCGGGAATGTGCTCAGGTATATGATCGTGCTCGTGATCGTGCTCGTGATCGTGACCATGATCATGGTCGTGGTCTGCTGGCTTTGGTGCCGCGGATTCCGGATGCGACTCTAGCCAGCCAGGCGGTGGTGTAGCATATTCCATATTGGGATCATATTTATTGTCGTCACTGGGACGAGTACCGTCAGTATGCAAAGGTGGTAGAGCCATATCATCGCCGCCACCGCCTGTATCTCCATCGCTATCGGAGCCACCCGCATCTGCGGGTGCTGCATCCGCGCCCGCATCCTTTCCAGCTTGATTGTTAGCCGGCGGTATCATGTCCTGAGCACTGGCAGGCAGCACGCCAATCACATTATCATTCCCCGGATCGTCGTCTGGCATAGCAGCTGGGGCAGCACTCGCTGTGCTAGCAGCGGGCACCTTGTCGCCATTAGCAGGCTTTGGATAGGAATAGCCGGAGGAGCCCATTACTGGGCCAGGATACACATAGCCTGCATTGCTCAAGTCGTTGCCCGATGCTGGAGGCAAATAGCTGGTAACTGCATCCGATGGCTGCGCCGCCTTCGGATCATCTGAGGGCGAGGGATATTTGTTGTTCAGCGGTGGAAAGGAGTACGTATCCTTGCCGGACACGTACGAGGGCACCACATTCGAGCCAGCTGCCAATTTGCCTGGCTGTTGACTGTGAGCCTTGAATATGTTCGCGGCAACATTCTGGCCAGGCGCATAGCGATCTATTTGGCCTGCAATAATTAAATGAGTCAACATATGTGCTGGATTTCCGCTCATGCAATTAATACCCACCACGTTTATAGCCACCCTTGGGCGCCTTTGGACGACTGCCCATCGAATAGATGTGATTCTGTGAAGGACGCGGCTTGGCACTGAATTGCTGAGGTCGTCCCTTCATCAGCGGCGTTATTAGCTGCCCGAAAGGATATGCAGGACGATAGTCCACGGCACGTCCCGTTGAAGCTGCCTCAATCAAACCCTCCGCCGGTGCCTCGCTGGATTCGGTCGGCAGCTCCGTTGTGCTCACACTGACAGGCGTCACAAACACAGCTGGAGGCTGCTCCACAGACGCTGTCGACTCCACAGACGCAGCCGACTCTTTAGCTGGCTCCGGCTGATGGTTGTAGGGTATGGGCAGGGGCATTCCCGGTGTCGTGGACACCACATTCTCGCTCGAATTGAAGCTGCGAAAAGTGACGTGGTTTATGTTTAATCCTTAGGCACGCAATTGTTAAACTCACGTTTTCGGATATATCAAGTCCGTATTTAGCGCTTTAAATATTCGCGGTCCCTGATCCGTAGCAGCTCCACTGCCACTGACCAGCACCTGAGAATAGGCCTCGATCTGAGCGGGCAACAAGGTGAAGCCGAGCAGCAGGCCAATGACCAAAAGCAGCGCACATTTTGCGCCGACTCCTGGCATTATATATTGTTCGATTTTATGTTAACACAGGACACTTTTATATATTTGATATCGCACACACTGCTCCTTCTTTATATACCGAGCTTCTACGCACTCGTCATGTCCGCTTGAGCTCCGTCAACCGTGTGCAATGCACTGCGCGATATTCTCGAATCCACTGAACTGCGCTGCGCGGATTCGGTTTTATTTAATGTCTCTGAGCGATCTGGTATTTGATTTCGTTTTTTCATGACCCACTTAAGGTGCTACTAGAAGTGCTCTATATGCACGATATATATCCAACGAGATACATATACATACATATTTACATATATGTATATTCGTGGTTATCATAGACCATGCTGCATGGACAGCACTTTCATTTCGACGCTGAGGTGCTAATTGATTCTTACTCCACATATGACTCTGCATCTGCCGTTATGTTCTTTAGCGGCTTATCCAAAATATGGAAAGACTTGAAAACAAAGTCTGGCAGTCTAACTTAACTGGAGTCTGTTCAAGCTGCGGCTATGGCTGTGGCGTGTGTCTGCAATTTTGCAACCAATTAGAAAGCTATTTATTAACAGCAATTTAATTATGAACTTGTGCTTCGAAAATAAAGAGCAAGTATTTACTATATAAGTTCAATCCGGTTTTATATAGCAGTTACAAGTAGTTTATAAGTTTCGACTTTTTTCCTCACTTTGTTAAGTTTAAAAATATTACAATTTTTTATTACAACATTTTAAGCTATATCTAGACAATACATCAATTAGCTATTTCCCGGTACATAAAACAAATTTTAATTAAACTATTCTATATTAGCTCTAGCGTCTAATAAATATAGAGGAAATACAAAATTATCTCTAGATAATTTAATATAATTATTTACACATATAACGATATTTATTTATTTAAAAAAATTTTTGTTTGTAACAGAATTATATTACATTTTTAGATATCACTTTAAAAAATGTACACATATATATTTTCGATTATAATGCATAGTAATAATACTAACCCAAAATATCCAATATTTCTAATAAAAGTCGTGTACTTAGTAAAACCAAAAAGAAGGTGCTAATCAATATGAATACCACTTGCCTCAATTCATAATAGACCAACGCTTAAGGGGCCTCAGATCAAAACTCTAAAACCCAAATTAAAACATATGTAGATTGAAATAAAGCCATGGCGCATATGTCAACCAGAGCCTACGGATGTGGGTCAATACATCGTTCCAGCTAGGGCGTGCCAGAGGCGATTAACACCCAGTCAGGCGTGCAATACGATTGTTGATTCAGTTCATTCTCAGATCGAAAGAAAAATGTGGTCCATAGTATATGTGAAAAGGGGAACAGGAACGGGAACTGAACAAGTTCTACAAATTTTTCTTTTCTTAAGCAAAACTTTTACTTATTTACACACACGCATATACATACAAGTTGTCTTTTGTTTTTTATTTACCAGAAATGTTCGTATATTCCATATAATAATTGCAAGTCTTTCAAATGTTAGTACATAAGTTTTGTTTGTCAGTGAAACAAGGAACAATAAAATCGAACGTTTTAAAAACTAACATAAAAGAGTCACGAAATGTTAAACAATAATACTTAAATTATAAAATGATAATTCACATGTCGAACATAATATTATATTAAAAGCAAACGTCTGCGGTAATGGGATAAAGAAGTATTTATGTACAGATGCTTGGCACATCCTACTCCAAGCTGGCGTTTAAAATGGCGAATTCATGCCCAGCTTGGTGCCAAAATCAAGACGCGCCCGACGCTGATAGCGCGCATTAACTCTGCAAAGGAAAAAGGATTGTTTAGCATTAGAATTAATACATCTATGAATATTTAGTTGGACTCACTTGTTCTCCTGCAACTTGGCCATTTCGCTGACAATGAGACTCAGCAAGCTGCTGCCAAAGAGCACGAGCAGCGGTATCCACAGCTGTGCCAAAAGCCCCTCCAGCGTCTCATCCAGCAGCATTTGCAGCCCACAGATTAGACCGTGCAGCAGCAGCACCGCCAAGCAGGTGAATGCCCAAATGTGATTCCTCAATGGACTGCGCTGCCAGAGCGCATGATCACGATGCACAAACGACAGAGAGACGAGAACTGGAAGGAGAGGGCATTGATTAAACAGCTTGTATGTTAACAAAAAGCAATGACTAAAACTGGTTCTACATAATATGACAATGTTTATCTAATCTATAAAAATATAAATACTGCGGTCGTACGAGCTTATCTTTATGTTTAATATATATATGTGATTTAGATAAACCGAAACAATTATAAGCCGAAATTCGGCTTATCATAAGAAGGCTAGCATATAGATAATATTTGTCATTTAGTATTAATATGACGTTACATTTATAGATATTGATACAAGGTCACGCTGAACTTGAGTAGAAGTAAATTAAAGTCTCTATATGTTAAGTTTTATAAGTAATTCTGAGCTCTTTCGGCAAACTAACTAAATATGGTCGCAGTCTATCTAATGCATGGCTTAAATTTAATTACCAAAATGCAGGAGAACCGCAAACAAAGCACAACTGCGCGCTATATAGAGACATTGATAAAATTCCACCTCAAGCTCAAAATCCTCCACCTCGTCGGAGCCAGCCTCTTCCTCGCGATTGGCCAACGTTTGCGTCATGCACATCCAATAGCCAATGAGCTGCAAGAAAGTAGCTTTAATGCGGGACAATTGATAAAGTTAAGCGCTGCACACACCACGGCAACAACGGGTACTAGGAATTTACAGCCGTAGCACCACATGACGAAGGCAAAGGCACGCGAATCATACTCGGTTTGCTTCTTGCTGGTGGCACGATTCATAATCTTGGGATCGAGATCGATATGCGCCAGCGAGATGGCAATCAATGGCACCGGCACACACATCAAATAGATGCCCAGCAGCGGGGTGAGCAGCGGCGGCAGTGAGAGGCACGCGCACAGCACATTCAATATCGATATGGAGCCGGCACAGCAGGCCCAGAACTGTATGCAATTCCACAAGCCCAGCGAGAAGCGGCGTGACAGCTCAATTATGGCCACCAGCGAAAGCGGGTCGTCGCGACAAATGGCTATCGAGCAGGGCAGAGAGTTGAGCAACCGGCTCAAATAGATGGGCGAGACGGTGTGCGGAGGTGATTGCATGGCGCGTGCTCCGCTGCCGCACTCGAGCAGCTGCTCGCTGACAAATGGCTCATCTTTGGCATCTTTGCCCTGGCACTGGCGTTGCCAGTGCAGCTTATTGTTCTGTATATTAGCCTCCGTATAGGCATCCACATCCTGACAGACCTGCGGGTAGAGGGGCTCCACAGCAATGCTGCAGTCGGCCTGCAAAAAGATGTTCGCATTGTCGTTGCTCGCCGAGCTGCCCAGGCAGACGACAATCTCGCCATACGACTGCATGATATCCAACATTTGACGCGTAGCCTCCGCCGAGCAGTCTGTGAATAGCGACACCTGCAGCGGCACATTATCCACCTGCTCCAGATGTGGGCGAATGTTCTCTATTCCTCTCGGCAGCTTCGCACGATTCGACATGTCGAAGTTGATGGGCGCACTCTGATCGGTGCTCTCCGTGAGGGTGCTCAGCGAGCGGCAGTTCTCATCCATAGCCGAGTCGAGGGAATGTCGCTGCTTATGCCGCTCGGGATCGGGCTCTTCGTCGACTGTTAGCTCCGCATTCTCATCATTATCTTTGCCTGCATCTTGGCCATCTGCTGCATCTGAGGTTTCGGCTGGGGCGTTGCACTCATCGGAATTCGATATGGCGCCGGGCGCCGAGCAGCTTAACGTTTTCGATGACTCCAAATTGTTGGGCGGTTCGAGCAAGTAGCTCAGCTTAGGTCCATCCGGCGGATCACCTATAATATCAGTAGTCTGTTTAGCGATTGGCGTGCCTGTGGCATCCCCATCGGGTGGCTGAATGTGCATGACGTGGTCACTGGGTAAATGATTGGCAACAGTATCTGTGATGGTGCTGGTGGTTTTGGTATTGGTGTTGTTGGTGGTTGTTGTATTGGTCTCATTGATTATTTTACCCGCATGCTTTGACGACTTGCTCGGATTGTCCGAATCCTTGACTTTGCTAGCCGTTGGCTTCTCTCGATCCGGCTCTGGTTCGCTGAGCAACGAGATGTGACAATTCCAGCCGGACTCGAGGCCCATCTTCTCGGAGAAGACGCGCGATCGCAGCTCATTCTCCTTGCTGAAGTGCACGAAGCGTATGCAGGCTCGCTCCAGTCGCTCCACCAGATGCACAATATCATTCTGGGCCTGATACTGCATGGTGACCATGCCAATGAACACCTGATGGCACTGCATCTCAAAGCAGCCCTCCACATCATTGCAATCCTCATCCTTGCTCTCCGAGAACAGCAGCGAGTCCGTGCTAATGCTGTGGCTCAGCTTCACATGGTGGCCGCCCTCGAAGTCGCAATGCGACTTGTCCACATGCTGCATGCGCAGCTTCGACTCCGGCGGCAACTCCAGATATGCAATCTGTCCATTGCTGTGCAGCGGCCCGCTCAACGCTCCATGGATGCCATGACGCAAGGGTCGATAGGCGAACGCTGTGCAGTACGAGGTCAGAGCGCTGCGCTGATAAAAGTCCAATGCGCGCTTTCGATCCTGTGGCGAGAGCGGACGTAAATCCTTGCCATCCCAGAAATCATCGCAGCAGTCTAATATAATGTCCGCCGTGCCCTGCGTGAACAGCGAGAGATAGCCGCCTGGATTCTCACGCATAACCACCGACAAGGAATGAGGAAAAGGTACCTTTACCTTGCTCGAAAGCTGCAGCTGGCGAGCAAATCGAATGTCCCGACGCACAACATCCGGTTGCTGTGAAAGAAGCGGTAGTTGTATAAGTCAGAGATAGAATGGGTTGGTCTCTCTCTCTCTCTCTCTCTGACTTACCAAATGCCTATAGCTGGCCAATTGACCCTCCAGTGCAAAACGATCCGTTGCATGATCAGTGAAGCCAATCTGTTTGGCTAGCTCGCACAGACAGCGTCTGGTTCGACAAATCGTGCACCATGTATAAACATATATATAGAAAACCGATTAGAACTGGCACCAACTGCTGGACGTGCGAAGGTAGATGGCTGATGGCTGAGTGGGTGCGTGTGTGAGAGCATGCGAGGCATTCAAGCGTAGTCAGTATATATATGTATATATACGATTTGTATATGCATATACACTAGATGGGGGACATTTGGGAGGGTGGTTGTTTGGATGGGGGCCGACTGTATTTGAGGCATTCTTGGCAACATCATAATTTTTGTTACTTAAAATAGCATGCCAATTAACATTAAACGAATGTATGTAGTGCTACGGATGGGATGGACGAAAAGTGCGTTCCATTGACAAACAACATAAAACAAACAATGAGAAACAAACAAAACAAACATACAAAAATAAAACCTAAATATATATGTATATCTATGCATATATACAAAAATATAAGTATACATATATGTACATAATGAAAAGTAAAGAGATCATGTAATTTGTTATGTTTTTGCTGAATTTTTTAGGATTAATGTACATAAATGAAAAAAATATAAAATTTGCCTCAAAGTGAGCCAATCGAAATTAAGCTAATAAATCATTTGCATATCTAAAATACTTAATGGATTTCTCGATTGTTTGTTTAACTGAAAGTCAAAAATGATTAAGTTGATTTAAGAATAGTATAACTTTACCAATTGCATGTTTTGTTTACATATCGATATACTGTACTATATCTTTTTGGGGAGTTTATCAATCCAATTTGAAGTGTCGGGTGTTTTGCAATCAAAACAAAAATCAAAAATTATATCGTTGCCCCACAATAAACGTGGGCAACACACATTTGGCGCATATACGCGATGCATATTTGCTTTATAGACATAATAAAATAAAACTAAAACAATACAAGACCAAATTCGGCAAATATATATGTATATAGATATTAAATTATCTTCATAATAAAAGAATTGGTTCATTTTTGGTTAAAGCAACAATGATAGCAACGATTATGGCAATGAACTACGTACCCATGCAATAGGCTTTTCATACTGGACTCAAACATCGCATACCGATTCGTGACGGGCACCAGATCTTTGTCGAGCATGGCCACGGCGCTGACATGGCCACAGAACTGCGCGTAGTGCTCGTGGGTTAACGGCGAACAGGTGTTTAGTAGAATGGCCAGACCTGATAGGAAGAGATTCGATTGAACAAACATTAATACAAATATTCTTCTGACTCACCCAAGGGCTTCAGTGATTTGATATGCGCCTTCCACTCATGATCGTCGAATTCCAGGCGGAAGGGGCAATGCTGATCGTGAGTGAGATCGAGTACTTCTGCCACGACGCCTCGCTCCTTATTCTCCGGATCGTCGACATTGTCGCTTTCCGTGGACATAGACAGCTGGCTGCCGTCATCCTGCGGCTCCTCTTCGGTGTTGTGCAGAAAGAAAACCTTTTCGGCAGTGGGATTGGGCCACGAGAGGATGCCTTTCTTGTCCACACAGCAGAGGGCAGATATGGAGCCCAGCACCTGCACCAGATTGGCCGAGCGCGGCAACAGTTCGCTGTCACCCTGCCACAGCTGCATCCAGATGCGCAACACATTGGAGCGTAGCAACGAGATGCTGTCGTAGTCATAGCCTGGTGAATCTATATCTAGGTCCTCAAACGATTTGCTGGTGCACTTCTCCAGTATGGCCTGCGGTGTTTTCAGGAAGCACTGCAGTCGCGCAATGCCCCACAGATTCATGGATATCCACAGCACTGGGAAAACCAATGGCAACAAGGGTATAACAGCCGCTGCTGGTGAGCCAATCAGCACATGTCGCCAATTATGCTTCTCATCCGTGGACAATCCATAGCCATGCAGACGCAGCAGGCCCGCAAAGAGAGTGATGACCAAGGCGCTAATAAAACCCCATTGTTGGATGTACTTGGTCACCAGCTGCGGACAAAAGAACTCAGTTTTATACAAAAGAAGATTTAAATTAGTAATGAACTCATACCAAATAGCGTTGTTGATTGTAAATGGTTGGCGGTCGCTTCAGCGAGTTCTTTAGGCACAAACGTAAGTTTTCCAAATACGGCGTGCGCTCTAGGCAGCATACTAAATCGGGCAGCGGCGCACGTGCCGTTGGCTTGACTGGCGGATCGCCAAGCTGCGCCGCAGAGATGCCATAGATTTCGCTGGTATTAAAAAATCGCTTGGTCTGCAGCTCATGGCAGGGTCCAGGCGATATGTGACCCGGTCGCAGCACAATATAATCTCCACGCACTAAGAGCGCCCAGGGCAGATTAACAATCTGTCCATCTCGATAGGTCCACTGCAGTGAGACGCATGGAGACATGGGATTATTTAGATGCGGATAGTTTGATTCGTGCCAATTGTCGCTGAGATGCTGCTCGGCCAAACGCAGCTCCGCCAAAGCATGTCGAGTCTTGCGAAAGATTTCCGTACGTCGCAAATTACTCTCCCTAATGACCACATATAAGTCCACCAGCAGAATGATGAGCAAACAAATTGCTGGCCAGTACATGCCTGTGATCAAGAGAGCGCCGCTTGTCACCAGCGTCGTGCCGATTGATAACCAGCCGAGGGGGCTGTCATAGCGCTTCATGAATGCCGCACGAAATTTACAAGTGCAGCTAATTGGAGAGTAGGGGAAATAAGTTGGGTATTATTACACTTAGAGGTCATTGATTGTGTCCGTACGCAAGCATACCTCTCTGCTCTGCTCGCCCGCTCATGCTCCAGCAACACGTTCTCAATGTCCTCGTGCAGCCACGAAAGTGCCACCTTTGTGGTCAGGCCGTATTGTGTGTTTTGCTTACGCGCGGACTTCGACGACGACGACGTCGACGGTGACGCTGATGGCATACGCCTGCCTGCCTCTGGCACGGCGTCTGCGTCAGCGTCACCTTTGTCATTGCTACATTTTGTCTCCGTTGCTGCCTCTGCTGTGTTTTCGCTCGGCATCTTAGCGTGTTAAACCGCAAAATCAATATTACTTTCAGTTAACATACGCTTGTCTAACACATTGTTTTCACAATATCTTTATGCACTGACTGCTGCTGCTGCTAGAAGGCGTGTGTTTATTTGTTGCTGTTCGCTTCGCTTGTGCGAAATACATATGTGCACGCGTTGCCAAACGTGCGTTGCGCTTCTGCCACTATTTGCATACAGTTGGCAACGCTACTAACTGATAAGAAGCTCAGTCAAAACTTTAGAAAGAGACGGCACTTGTCAAGGTTTGTTTACATTGAGATTACTCTATCCCCAGTTAGCGTAAGCTCTCATATTTTCTAAATAATAATTACTTCGTTTTAATTACATTAGTAATAAGATAACATTTGTTACTCTTGCCAATTAACTGGCGTAAACATTTTTGTTTGATCAGCATCGATAGACAAACTATCGTGTGGTATTTTTGTAATCTGCGATAGTTTTCAACTTAGTCCATCTTTTGTTGTTGTTGAAGAGCAGGTTGACATGTATATGGTAGTTTCTCAGGCATTTCGTTTATACGTTTGCCATGGAACAGATCTGTCGGACATGCATGACCAACTCGGCAGTTCTCATGGATATATTCACCGATCAGAGGGAATCCAGTTTGGCTGCAATGCTCTGCGAGTGCATCGTCTCCATTAAAATCAATTTTAATGATGGCCTGCCACAGAAAATGTGTCTCTTGTGCATTGGAGATATACAAACTGCATTTGCATTCAAGCGCAGGTGCGAGAAGAGCTATCAGGTGCTTAGCGAGACGTTAAAGAAAAGTCAAATGCTAGATGCAATAAAGGTAGAAGTACCAGAGGCAGAGCAAGTGGAAAGCAAACTAGAAGATAATGATAGCAATAACGTATTCATCAGTAATTCCATTGCTGCACCTAATCAAAGTCCATCTACCCTTCAGCTGAAGAGCAATGAGGTAAATATACAGTCAGAATTGCTGGAAACAGAGAACTGGGAAGTGTCGGAGCCAGATATGGATATAGGTTGCATCAAAGTGGAAAAGGAGGTGCAACAAGTTGAAACCATTCCGCTGTCAGCTAATCAAAATGACTTCGAATCCAATGCTGCCATAGGATACTCGCCTAGGAGAGAGACCAAAAAGGGTCAACTTACGTGTCCACACTGCCCAAAAAGTTTTTCCCAAAAATGTCATCTCAAGTCGCACATTCGCACCCACACGGGCGAGAAACCATTTAAGTGTCCTCATTGTCCAAAAGCCTTTAGCCAGGCTTCAAATCTCCGCAAGCACATGTGCATCCATTCAGGAGAACGCCCGTTTAAGTGTCCGCACTGTACGCGGGATTTTACGCGCCACACGGACCTTCAGTATCACGTCTCCACGCATCCAGGCAAACAGACTTACAAATGCCAAAGCTGCACTAGATATTTCATTGAAGAGGCCGAGCTTGAGGACCATATGCGATATCATAACCGTGAACGTACTTACAAATGCCAGCTCTGTCCCAGGGAATATGTGCTCGCCTGGCAGCTGGCGAGGCATATCCGCACGCATACGGGCGAGCATCCATTCAAGTGTCCGCATTGCCCAAAGAATTGCGTTGACAAAGGAGAGCTTGGCAGACACATACGGTCTCACACTGGAGAACGTCCGCACAAATGCCCACAATGTCCAAAAGCCTTTACTCGAGCTAGTTATCTTAAAGCGCACATGAACACTCATACTGAAAACGAGTAGACTTTTAGTGTTCAACTGAAAGTTGATTCTGTAAATATATAAATCAATGAATAGATATAATTAGCTATATATTTAATTAAAATGTGTAATATATATGTACATCTGTATGTAAATGATTAAAGATCTAAATATTTATTTAAAAGCACGGTTTTTAAAAAAGATATCGATTCGATTACATTTTTAGATTTTAAAAAATATCGATGCAAGTTCTGTATCGATAGGCAAAGTTGCGATAACAGACTGAAAAAAGTGTTGGCAATTGATTGCATTAAAGAAATTTATTATTTTGTGCCTGTGATCAAACACAAATAACAGCTTCTAAATGGACTCCAGGCTGGATGTAAGTGCTTAAACTGAAGATTGTCTTGCCACGGAACTTCTATTAATTGCGTTCGTTTCATAGATGTTTGAGGACGTCAACACATCGCCCTCGTTGGAGGGCGACATGTCTATACCGGGCAAACGCACGACAACCACATCACAACATGGAGTGCCCGAATACAATACCCTGGACGAGCCCATAAGTGAGACGGTGTTGAGAGATATACGCGCTGTTGGCGTGAAGTTCTATCATGTGCTCTATCCCAAAGAGAAGTCGAGTCTGCTGCGCGATTGTACGTCACCAGAAGTCACTGCAATATGTATGCGTCAGCAGTTTTTGATGTTTACATTTTTTACTTACAGGGGATTTATGGGGCCCTTTGGTGCTGTGCACCTTCATGGCTACTATTCTGCAAGGGTCTTCCTCTGCAGACAGCATGTCTGACAATGGACCCGAATTTGCGCAGGTCTTTGTGATTGTTTGGATAGGTGCAGCCATTGTAACGCTCAACTCCAAGCTGCTTGGTGGCAATATGTATGTGGCGCTCAAACAGCAGCTATTGGTGTTTACTTAACAATTTTCTTATTTACTCTTTGCTGTACAGCTCATTTTTCCAATCGGTTTGCGTGCTCGGCTATTGTCTAACACCCATTGCTCTTTCCTTGATCATTTGTCGTATTATATTGTTATCCAGTCGGACGCGTTTTCTTTTCTTCTTACGCTTTGTTACCACAACATTAGGCTTCGCCTGGGCTACATATGGTAAGTAGATATATAGTCTATGATAAATCATGCCTTCATTATTATTTTCTTTTCTGTTGTGCAGCTTCCTTTATCTTTCTGGGTCAAAGCCAACCGCCACATCGCAAGCCGCTCGCAGTCTATCCCATATTTTTGTTTTTCTTCGTCATATCCTGGCTGGTTCTATCGCATAATTAGTTATTAGCTGTGCTTAGTTTATAAATTGTATCAACTTTCCATAGCATAACCAAATCGATTGTAAATTTATATATATTTTAATTTGATAACTGTGACCATGCCATGTTTTAAGGTACAAATTGCTTTTTATTTATTTTAATTCTTAAGATCTTACAATGTATATATATATATATATGTGTGTGTTTTGGTTAAACGTCCAAACTGTTAGCTGACGTGGCTACCTCGAGAGACATTTGCATTTGGACGCCATCGCCTCTAGTGGGGCGGTACGTTAACGAATTGGCACGCGCCTTGCGGCCCATAAAGTGCCGTTCCACCCACTTGAGCAGCGTGTAGACGGAGTCAGTCGAGGGCAAGCGATGATCGGCAGCGGTCTTCACAATATCCGACGAGGTGACACGGAACGTGCGTGCCATGCCCTTCAGAGCCTATTAAAGAGAGAAATTACAGAAATCAGTAAAGAGTTTTTAGCTGTCAAACTGTCTTCTCTACTTACCACCATGGCATCCTCATCCGTATTGTCGTCGCCCACGTAGATAATCTTGATGCGTTCGTTCCAGTCAACGCCAAATGACGTACGCAATATGTAGATGGAAGCCCGACCCTTGTTCCATTGTACAGGTGGACGTGCTTCGAGAGCGCAATGCGCTTCCGTTGCTCTAAATCCATATTTCTCGATCAGGCTGCGCGCCTTGTCGACCATGTCCGCACGCAGCTGGTTGGGTGTCTCGCGGTAATGGAAGGTGAGCAACGAGCCTTTGTTCTCCACCCAGGCGCCATCGCGGCACACCGAATCCTGCAGCGCTTTGAGCAATAGACTGACCTTGTCCTCATACTCAATTGGCATGGGATGGACAAATTTACTGCCATCGGGATGCAGAATCTCTAAACCGTGATTGCCCGCGTAGGTGATGCCTTCGATGCCCACCATTTTCTTGACATTGTCCACGTTGCGTCCAGAGATAACGGCCACGTAAACATCTGAGTGATTGGACAACTTGAACAGCACATTCTTAATCTCAGGCGAAAGCGTGGCCAAATCTGGATGAGGAGCAATGGGCGCCAGAGTACCATCGTAGTCCAGCAACAGGGCAAGCTTGTGATTGTAGCCGATATATCTGAAGTGAGGAAACGAGAGTCAGTGGATCTACTAGAGAATATCGAAAGTGCACTCACTTGAGTAAGTAGTCATCGAAGTCGTCCACAGAGACGGGCTGCATAATGGTGGTGCCGACGTCGTCCATTTCCAGAGCACCCACGGCTTTCAAGAAGCAGCGCATCCAGTGGCTGACATCGCATTCGGCCTCGCGACGACGTAGACGCGCCATACGCAGCACTCGCTCATCCTCGGGCATGGTTAAGGCACGATGAATCACCTCAGCGGCTTCGTTCACCTCGTACGGATTGCAGAGCAGCGCCTCGTGCATCATTTCACCGGCGCCGGCAAATGGCGAAATGACCAGCACGCCGGGCACCTCGTTAATCTGGCAGGCGACAAACTCCTTGGCCACCAGATTCATGCCATCGCGCAACGGGGTGACCAGGCAGACAGCTGCGTCACGATATAAGGCGGCCAACTCGTCCTGGCTCACATAGTCGTAGATGTAGCGAATAGGCGCCCAGTTGGCAGTGGTGAAACGGCCATTGATGCGTCCGACTAGTTGGTCCACTTCCTCCTTCAGCTCGCGGTATTCCTTCACGTCTGTGCGAGAGGGCACAGAGATCTGCAGCAAACTGACCTTCTCCTTGTGCTGTGGATACTTGAGCAGCAGCGCCTCGAACGCCATCAGGCGATGCACCAGGCCCTTGGTGTAGTCCAACCGATCGACACCGAGAATAATCTGTTGCTTGGAAGTTTTAAGCACTTTGGGTGCATTCTGGGCAAGATTGACAAAGCGCTCATAGGGTATACCAATGGGCAATGGACGGATGCGCACAGTGCGTCCGCCATGCTCCACCAGCAGATTGTTGCGATCCACACGACAGCCCAGATTGCGTTGGCAGCAGTCCACAAAGTTGAGGCAGTAGTCCTGGATGTGGAAACCAACCAGATCGCAGCCGAGCATGCCCTGCAGTATCTCATCGGACCAGGGCAGCAGACGGAAGATGTCCCATGGCGGGAAGGGTATGTGCAGGAAGAAGGCCAAGCGGCATGGCAGATTCTTCTCCTCGGCATGCTCACGCACCCAATTGGCGGCCAACATCAGATGATAGTCGTGTATCCAGACAATTGGTGGATTCTTCTCGCTGCCATTGTTGTTGGACAAACATTTCTCCAACGCCTCGATGGTGCGCACCGCGAAGTGCTTGTTCACGGTCACATAGTCCGTCCAGTGCTCGCCCCCGAAGTTCGCACGTCCTGGCATCGAGTGGAAGAGTGGCCAGAACATCTTGTTGCAGCAGCCATTGTAGTAGCTGTCAAAGATCTTGGAATCGATGTTCACTGATACCACTTGGTCGGACTTCAGGCCTGCTGTTGGCGTCTGATCGTAGGGATTCGATTCGGGTATCGCCTCATTGGGATCCTCCAGATGTATGCCTGCCCAGCCCACCCATAGGCCGCTGCCTTTGATAACAACCGGACAGACGGCAGTAACGAGACCTCCAGCACTGCAATGGATATGTTTTAACGTGCGTTAGTTATGTGGATGTACATATATCTAGATAAATTATATAACTATGTGTACTGGCTGAATAACTGATCAACTAAAATCTGAACTCTTGAGTGCAGATTAAAGGACTATGAAAGTGTCCGATTGACTAATAAATAATAAATGAGAGTAGCTAACCTGTTGAGAGAGATATTTGCATTCTAAAGATTAATGGATTCGAGAGTAATAATCAAAATATCGATTTATTGTATAATCGATTAACTAATTGAATGATTGACAGACTGTACTGACAAGCATCTATTTTATATTTTTATGGATGGTTCAAGGTAGTACAGATCAATAGACAATATAATGAGCACACATATTAGACACGGGCAAAGCCGGACAATACACATATACATATGTATGTCCGTCATATATGTATGCAACAGATTCAGACCCAGCCCCATTTTTTATGCAGAGTGCATCAAAATGACACTGACGCTAACTGCACTGATAAGAAATATACTATAAAAATAAAACAGCCCCAGCCTGATACGGCGTATGTGTAAATAACCTCGACTCTGGCTCAGAGGCCAAAACCAATACCAAAAAAAAACAACAAAAAATAAATGTAAAAAATAAAAATAATACCCCAATTTTAATCCACTTTTTGGGTAGGGTCAGTACGAGAGCGAACAGAACTAGATTAGCTTGAGTGCACGTGATATTGCTTCTTCTTTTGCGATTTTTTCAGTGTCAGGTTCGCTTCGTTATGAAAGCCTTGAAATGACGCCTATAGTAATGACCCCTTTTAAAACAATATTGCCTCGACGTCGTCGTCGTTAGGCAGCAAGGGTCAAAACCGTCTAATGGGCTCCCACAGATAAGGTCTAGCTAGCTCGCTCATATTATTGAATTTGTTTTCTAATTTCAAATAAAGTTTACTAGACTTTGCATTTTAAATACCACCCTCTCCTTCTCTCTCTCTCCCTCTCTCTTATTGTGTATTTTGCGCTGATAAGACAGTTGACAGCCTTATTATGAGAGGCGCTAATCGCACGAAGCGTGTGGAAACAATATCACGATTATATGGACCGCTGTTAGGTGGGTAGTTCAGTTCCCTAACGAGGGGGCTGTACTCTTCTCGTCTTATCACCAATGCAAATTGAATTGGTTTAGTTTTCGAAACAAAATCTTGAAGCGTAACTTGTTTTCAAGTTTCTCTCTCTCTCGTATTACGAGATTTCGATTAGCTCGTTGGCTGCCAATATTTATTTTATAATTTATATTATTAATCTGTAGTGTTTTATAGCTTTGTTTTTCGGTTTAAGACATAGTACAGTCCTATGAGTACAATGAACTACTATGTAGTGTTGGAAAATTACACGAAATTCATTTATAGTTCGTTGAATTAGAAAAGGATTTTTTTTTTTTTAATAAAACTAAAATAGTTTCTTGAAAAGATACAAAGAAAGTGTTGTATCTTGGATTTTTATTTAACAATATTATTATTATTTTTTAAATTATTTAAATAAATTTTCATTTTTAAAATGATCAAAGCCCATAGATTAAGCAAATTTTGTAAATATCACAGTCATTTTCACGAATCGAAACCTATTTTCGATATTGTATAATTATATTTGTAGATTTATTTTGTTATCACTTATATTGTGCTAATTTAAAAAATAATGTATTAATTTTATATTTGTTGTTATCACTTATATTGAGCAAATTTAAAGTGTGTGTATTTATTTTATTTCTTAAATATATATTTTTAATTCATTTTATATAAAGCTTTCAATTTTGTCACAATATTTTTGGCCAAAAACTGAAGGCTTTACATAAATGTTTTTTCAACAAAATATAATGTCATTTTTCACAGTTTTTTGTTTTTATTATTGAATTCGAATATTATACAGCTTTAGTTTTTTATTTTTTTTTTTTTTTTTATTTTTAAAGTAAAATTCTTGGCTTACCTAGCTTTGCGTTCCAGTTCTTTAGTTTTAGCATTGCGCGTTAAGACGAAGGGCAAACGATTGGAGACAACGATCAGACTGGCTTTGGTTGAGGGCTCAGCGGCATTGGTCACAATGATCTCCGTGTCGGCCATTTTGTTTGGTCTATATCGTCGCCGATATCGATGCTATATGTATACAGATCGTAGAGGAAGCAATGCACACGGATCAATATCACTTGACTAAATAATTTTTGTTAAGCACATAGTTTGAGAGCAGTCTTAAAGAATTTTAGTAGGAAGTGTTTGGGTAAAGCTCTGTGGCACCTTCCTTTTGGGCCTTGGACTTGTGTACGCTACGCTGTGTGGCTCACAACTGATTATTAGATTAATCTGAAGAGCCACACGAAATGCACTGGCTATCTGGATGCAACGATGTAGACGGCTATGTGGACGGGGCTTATCAAAGAGCCACCTCTATATATACTCCTCGTATGCATATATATATATATATTCTCATATATATGAATATATATAAATAAACGAACAAAGCGTACGCTTACCGTAGAGAGATGAACACAGAGAACACGTTTCGCGTTTGCCGAAAAAGAGCGCTGAAGCAAAATTTCTAATTGCACGGCCAAATACTTCGCCGCACACTTTCCGGCTGCTCTAACTTATCAGTGTAAACTGCAGCTCGCAACTGGAAAAACAGTTGATTTTGTTTTTTTCCGGCTGGCCTTTTAAGATTCCCGCGGTAGCCAGCAGCAGATCCGTACCCAGCCAAAAATAGACGAGCACTAATGCCAATCTCTCGCTCAGCTCGCAGTTTTCTTGAAAAAATCAAATGTGCTCAGGTTCCACAGAGTCCACAAAGCTTGGCTTATCAGAAAATCGCCGAGTCTGTTCTATAATCAATCTGTATACACTTGCAGCTCGTTATGTATGTGCGAAAGCGTGCTGGAAGCTTCATTAGAGTTCCACAATAGAGTCATGATTACAACTGCTTGGAAGCTCAGTTCAGTTTCCATTTGTATAATCTAACTTGAGGATCAAGGAGTGAATAATTTACATGGCTAAAGTTTATAAGAGAACTAGACCAAGTACTATCATTAGCAAGTCAGTTCCAGCTGGCTGAGTCCGGTTCTATCAGGCATTTGTATTGTCAATAAGTCGTTATGCGTGTTGATATTTACTTTGCTGCCCGAATCATACATAATTCAATTTCTATTTTTGGATTCAAAGCTTCACTTGGTTGCAGTGAAATTGCAAATTGTAAGGCTTAACCCTAACTTAACCTTGTGACAACCTTATATACAATTAATTGTCGGTTAAACATTAGTTTAATAACAGTTTCAAATAAATAAAGAGAGAAAGAGAAAGACAGAGAGATAGAGATAGACAATACTGATAAGCGTTGATCGCACTGTGCAATCGCTTGCATTGTTTATGCAATGCATAGCAGATTTAGATTTGGCTAATTACGTAGGGATTAGGTACAGTTTCAAGCTATGTATGTGTGTGTGTGTGCGCCTAAGCATCACTGAACTTGAACGCTTGATCATGTCTGGCATTCATGCGCTTATCATGACGCTAAACCTACGGTTTACGTGATGCCTGGAATTTGCAATAACATTTATTTGAGCAAATCAATTCTTAGTCATTTGCCTCCTGCATTTGATAACCCGTTCAAGGGTCGCTTGAATGCATTTATTTATATTTACATTTAATTGCTGTTTGACGCAAGCTCTATTTAAAGACGCAAAAAAGTAACGGCTGTACCATAGCTGGCAGCTAGTGTCTGCTGCTGCGGCTATCGATCGCACTTATTGGCGCGCTTTTCTAGACACATCGATAACTTTTTTCGCATTGTTTATTTACATTGGCATAAATACAAACTAAACATGGATCCTTCAATTATTGAGTTTATTGGCGAGAAATCCATGATTAGTATTATTCCCAACTTCTCAAATGAACCGCTGCATCTCGTTTATGGCTCGGTGGGTCCATTTCGTGCTGGCTTTCCAGTTTTTGTGCCCCTGTGGCTTGCCACACATTTGCGAAAGCAACAAAAATGCCGAATTGTGCCGCCCGAATGGATGGAGCTGGAAACACTGGAGGAGATTAAGGAGGAAGAGAAGCGCTCCAAGTGAGTTCACAAATGATAATAATCTGTATATTTTACTCAATTATATGCATTGGTCTTAGATTCTTCACAAAGATGCCCAGCGAGCATTACATGGTAGTCGCTCAACTGGTCATGAGCACAGCTCCAGATGATGTGCCACGCTGCGAGGAGCTGCGCACTATTATTAAGGACATCTTCGACATACGTGAATCTAAACTGCGCACCTCTATCGATGCCTTTATCAAGGGCGAAGGAACCTACGCCAAGCTGGATAATTTAACGCTCTTAGAAATTCACAGTGTTCGTCCTATTCTGCCCTATTCCCTGGATCACATAGCGCGCTACCAAAGAATGGCCACTGCCTCGCAGCGAGATACCTCTATGTTGGGCTTAAACACAACGGGCAGCGCTTCAGGCACAGGCTCTATGAGCAATTCCCTTTTTACACAGTAAAAATTGGTGATAAATAAGCTTAAGTTTAATTTTAGATAAATAAATATAAATCAGAGAAGAATCAATTTAAATCATTCTTTAGTTTTTGTAATAAAAAATTATTTTTATTTTTCATTTCGTTCTTTGTTAACAGTTTCAGGATGTATTCTCTTCACATGTCTGCATAGGTTATCCCAGCGAGGCGTTACAAACTTGCAACCAGCAATAATACACACATGCAGCTCGACACCTGCACCAGGATTCTCCATGTGCCTGACAATATGTCGCTTAATATTATAACAACGATTCGTACGATAGCTGCAACTGTTGCATTCATACGTTTTAGTTTTTCCCTTCTGATAGGTTTTTCTGCAATAAAACAAATTAATTATATATGTACATATCTGTATGTCGAATAGTTTGTTACTCACTTCGGCTTAACAATATTTTGTTTGTTGATTTTGGTTTCTTTCTTTGACTGTGCTTCACTTATTGGCTCTGGATACTCTTCCATTGACTCGTCATTCTCATCATATGGCAGTGATGCTTGGTCATCGTCCACAGAAGCAAACTCCTCTTCCTCTTCTTCTTCATTCACTGGAGATTCAATACTTCGTGCAGTTGATAGATTTCCATCGTCGCTGAGCGTGGGCTCCTCTTGACATGACATTTTAGTCTCTTTCTTTTTTTTTGTCTTTGTAGTTGTATTGATCGATTCACGATGTATTCCTTGTCTGTGTCGTATGAGATTATCCCAACGCAATGATGTGAAGGAGCAGCCAGCATATGGACAAATGTGCTGCAGCTCCATTGGAGGTTTCTCGTAGTGGTTGACCAAATGTCGTTGAACATTGTAGGCGCGATTGGTTTGATAGCTGCATTTTGGGCATTTATATATTGTAGCTGATTTCGGTGCTTTCTTGGGCACTATTACTATAACATCATCTTCCATTTTCTTCTTTTTTTGCTCTAAAATTAAACCTAAATATAAGAATTCACATTAGGAAAAAGCAGCTATCAGAGAACTTGACTTACTTACCGCCAAATATTGAAGTTTAAGAAAAATATCATATACAAGCTTAGTTCTGGTTAAACATTATTAATTGATTATCGCGAAGAAAGCAAAAATTAATATTGTTAATTTTTTTGTTTTCAATCATTTATTTACAAGCGAAACATACAATTCGAACAGCTGAGAGCAGAGTGTGGCCGTATATAATTATTGCTCGACACGTCGATGTCATCGATGCTTGGTAAAATCACTAACCACAGTGGGAAAATATCGTGTAAAAAGAGGATCATTTAAAACTATGATAAGCAAATGTACAGACAAATAACAAATTAAAATTCAAGTACATACAAAAATAAGACTGTCTAAATTTATATTTTGTCAGATTAAATTAGTTTAAATATATACAATATATATTTGCTAGATGCTAGCATAAAAAAGTTCAACAGCTATGATTTCACATGTATTCGATTTGGTCAATTAAAATTTTGTAAATAATAACGAAGACAGAGCTGCTTATTGTGGGCGCGCTCCTTCGACTATAATACCGATCATTATTTTATTGATATATCTAAATATTCATATCGCTATATCAGCTGTTTTATAAATACAATGTCCGCGTTGCGCTGTGAACGACATTTATGACGCGGACAGCAAAAAGTTGTGGTCGACTAAACTCTGTTAAAAATTGAGAAATATTGCAGGAAAGATGAGCGAGCCTGCGGCGACTGCAGTGGCCGATGCCGCTGTCGTTCCATCGATAGGCAACAATAAAATACACTTTTCCAAGGAAGTGAAGCAGGTCATAGACAAGGTGAGTGACTTGACATAGAACATATGCCACGATTGTGACACCTAAATAATTGTCTTGTGAAGGTCTTGAAAACGGACGAACAGGATCCTATGGATGCACCGGATTTCAATACTGTAGACTACATCAACCAATTGTTTCCCAATGAGCAGTCGCTGGCCACCATCGATGAGACGATTCAGCGAATGCAATGCGAAGTCTCTCTAATCGATGATAATATTCGCTCTGTGGTGCGTGGGCAGACGAACACGGGCCAGGATGGGCAATTGGCGTTGTGCGAGGCACAGAAGGTGATCAGTTCACTATACAGCCATATTATTGATGTGAAAACTCGCGCCGAACGCACCGAGGAAATGGTCAAGGAAATTACGCGTGATATAAAGCAATTGGATTGTGCGAAGCGAAATCTAACATCAGCCATAACTACGCTGAATCATTTGCATATGCTTGTCGGGGGCATTGAGAGCTTGAATGAGCTAATTGTGCGTCGCTCCTATGGCGAGATTCTTAATCCACTGCAAGCCATTACAGAAGTGAATCAGCATTTCCAACAGTATTCGGACATTGAGGAAATCAAGGTGGGATATTTAACTAATGAAAAGATTATCATTTAATCACATCAATTTATATTTTAGAATCTCTCCCAAAGCGTGGACAAAATCCAAGTGACATTGGCTCAGCAAATCACCGAGGATTTCAAAGAGGCCTTCGCCAGCAAACCTTCCACGCAACACAAATTGGGCTTAAATCAATTGGCGGATGCTTGCAAGGTGATGTCTGTGCTGGACGCCAAGGTTAAAAAGGAGCTGCTCAAATGGTTTATAGCCCAACAGCTGGAGGAGTATATGCATTTGTTTCACGAGAATCAGGATATTGCGTGGTTGGATAAGATCGATAAACGCTATGCCTGGCTTAAGCGTCACCTACTCGACTTCGAGGATAAATATGGCGCTGTCTTTCCGCTCGACTGGGAAGTGTCAGAGCGCATTACGGTAGAGTTTTGTCGCCAGACGCGTCAACAGCTGTCGCAGATCATGGCCAAGCGAACGAACGAGATTGATGTGCGCCTGCTACTGTTCGCAATTAATAAGACGCAAGCCTTTGAGCAACTGCTCTCCAAACGTTTTACAGGCATCACTTTGGGTGCCACGCCCGCCGAGCAGACGCGAGTGCTCACACTTCCAGCGACAGCGGAGACGCCGCTCACCGCGACTGTATTCCACGACCAGATTGGCCAATGTTTTAAGCCACATTTGGACATTTATATACGCAGCATTGATCGCAATCTGTCCGAATTGCTAGAGAAATTCATTGAGATGTCGAAGGAGCCGTACAAGTTTGCAGAGGCCAAGACCACCGTCTATCCCAGTTCGGGTGATCTATTTGTCTTCTACAAGAAGTGCATGGTGCAGTGTAATCAGCTGAGCAACGAACAGCCTATGTACGATCTGGCACTAGTATTTAAAAAGTATTTGCGCGAGTACGCTGCCAAAGTGCTGGAGGGCAGCACGCCAAAGGTGGTGACCAGCAGCACCGGCAGTTCCATTGGCAAAAGTGTTTCGTTGCTGACGCGCGACATGCAGAATCTGTCCACAGCTGCCGGCCAGGTGTTCCACAACTTTCTGAAAGAGGGCGACACTCAGCGCTTCGCTCGGGATGATCTTGTGCGTATTTGCTGTGTCCTCACCACAGGTGAATATTGCCTTGAGACGGTGCAACAGCTGGAGGATAAACTGAAGGAGAAAGTAACGCCTGCTTATGTTAGCAAAATAGATATGAGCGAGGAGAAGGATGTGTTCCACCGGTAAGAGATTTATCTATAGAAATCCTATACAAAAAGTTATCATTGTAATTCCTCTCCTCTCACAGCATAATTTCCAACTGCATACAGTTGCTCGTCCAGGATCTAGAGGCTGGCTGTGAGGCTTCCTTGCAGGCCATGGCCAAGGTGCAGTGGCAGCACATCAGCAACGTGGGCGATCAGAGCGCTTTCATTAGCAGCATTTGCAGCAACTTCAAACAAACGGTTCCCACCATACGCGATACACTCGCCAGCTCCCGCAAATACTTTACGCAATTCTGTCACCGCTTTGTTGCCGCTTTCATTCCCAAGTTCATCAATGTGCTCTACAGATGCAAGCTGACTCTGTCGGATGGCTCCAACAATGTGCTGGGCTGTGAGCAGCTGCTGTTGGACACGCATTCGCTGAAGACGGCGCTGCTGGAACTGCCTTCGGTGGGCTCGAGTGTGAATCGCAAGGCGCCGACGAGCTACACCAAGGTTGTGGTCAAGGATATGACGCGTGCCGAAATGATCATCAAAGTGGTCATGACGCCCGTCCAGCCGCCGGCGCACTTTACACAGCAGGTGCTGAAACTGCTGCCGGACATAACCATAGCCGAATACCAGAAAATATTGGACATGAAGGCGGTGAAGCGAGTCGATCAGCTGCAGCTCATTGATCTCTTCAAGCACACGGCCTCCGCGGCGGCCGTCAGTGGACTGATGGACGCACCAGCCAGCGAAGAGGAGACACCAACGGTCAGTGACACGCCTGCACCTACCACAGAGGAGCCAGAGGCAATAGCAAATCCCACACCCGATGCCACAGCGACGGCAAGCACTACCACAGCAAATGCCACGCCCAAGCGCGCCTTCATCTTTAGCGTGGGCAGCTTTACGGGTAGTGCGGACAAGAATGCCGATGGCAGTTCCCAAACGGGCATCCGCAAGCTGGAGAGCTTGCTCAAGAAACGGTTTCCCTAGTCAAATGCGCTAATTAGTAAATACTAAATCTAGTATTCCATTCCATTAGTTCGATGTAATTCTGAATGGAAACAAAACCTGTTTCACTCAAAAGCCTAACATTAAGTTAGTATTCTTAATGAACTGACCAGATTTCTAATATATATATTTTCAAGCATTTTCTTGGCCTTCGAAAAAAAAATGATAATAATATTAAAAGACACAATATAAGTTTACTGAATATGGTATTTGCTTTTATTATAGACTTGACTTTTCTTAGCTTTAAAACCATTAGCTTATGTGACTATATTGAAAGTTGTATATATCTTAGATGTTCGTTAATGACTAAGTTGGTTGCTTAAACACTGTGGAGCTCTTAGATATCTAGGGTTTGCTTTTATTTTATGTACATGCAATAACTAAATAAGGAAATTCCTCTTCTCCTTTTCTTTGTTGTTAAAATAAACCGTACGATCTATGATTTGAAGATCTTTTGAAAGTTTTGAAAGTCGCCAATGAGAGCGCACAAAAAATACAAATCTCTATAACGAATGACTTAAGACACGAACTAAATTAGAGCGTAAAATTAATATTTGAATATTTCTGTTGAAATTTGTTGTTCTTGTTCTTGTTGTTTGTCTTTATGTTTAATATGCTTTGGTTTAATTCCAGCACTGCAAAACCTATATAGTTACTATATATAGTTGTATATATAATGTATATATATATTCATGTGTGTATGTATGTAAATAAGCTATATGACTATTACGCAGTAGGCGTGGCTGATCAGCATTCAAAGGCCAGTTAGCAAACAATTGGCTAACAACGCCCGAAGCCGAGGCTAACACTTGCTCTTCTTCTTCTTAAGTTCTATTTACACAGGGCTAGTCTCACACACACTCTCACATTCAAATACACGGTATTTAAGGAAGTCGAGTATGCCTAAGGCTACACAAATGGGGAGTCATCCTCGTTGGTGTCGTCTTCTTCTGCTTTCCCTTAGACAGCCACAATTTTGCTGGGATCCACCTTGACACGCAGAAAGACGGTGTCGGCCTTGATGAAGGGGCGGCTATGCAGCAGCTCGTGCGAGATGAAACGTGGAAAGCCGAAGCCCAGCTGATCGGGTTCGTTTGATGGCCGTTGGAAGTTCTCCCAGGTTGGATCGGGCACAAAGGACTCGGCCACGCCGCCCTGGCCGCTCTGGGCGCCCTGCTCGAACAGCGTGAAGGTGATCGAGTGCGAGAAGGGCCACTTGAGCAGTGCATCATATTCCCCGGGCAGCACTTTGATGTACACCGAGACATGGGTGTTCTCGCCCGGTCCGTTGCCATTGAGAAACATCGAGGCTTGCAGCTTGTAGCCGTACTGTGAGGTGTAGAACGGCGGCGAGACCAGCTCCAGGCCGTCCTTGCCGCGCGCCTCATTCATTTTGGCCGACCAATCGGTGATCTTCCACAGCAGCGTGCCGGTGTAGTTAATCGACAGCTTGGACACCGCCGACTTGAGCATCTGGATCTGCTGACCCTGGCGGCTGCTGAGCGCCACCATCAGCGACAAGTGAGCCGCGGCGCTGTTCTCCAGATGCGCCTCCAGCAGCTGGCGCGGACCTTTGAAGCGGCAGCCAGCCTCCTTGAAGCTGCAGGCCAGAGCCAGCGACTGGCACTCGTCGCGCAGATGCGCCTCCAGCTCGCCGCGTGGTATGGGACCCGCATCGCAGCGCTGCGGGCAGGCGAGCGGAGTGCGCGGACACTGGGCCGCATGCAGCTGCAGCGTGTCGGCCGAGAACTCGCGCTGGCAGTGGACGCAGCGACGCAAGCGCTTGGCGCAGTCCTTCGACTTGTGCAGGCTCATGCGACCGCGCAGCACACGCTGGCCGCACTTGGCCTCGCAGTAGACCGGCTCCTGGCCGCAGCTGCCGTTGTGCTCCTCCAGGCCAGCGCCCGAGAACTCGCTCTGGCAGAACTCGCAGCGTGTGCGACGCATCGTGCAGGTGTACTGCAGGTGGTCGGTCATCATGATGCGCGGTATCTGGGCGCCACACTTGTTGGGGCACTGCGTGGCGTCGTGCTTGCACGTGTTCAAATGGGCCTTCAGCTTGCGCAGCTCATCCGACCACTTGCAGCCCTGCTTGTGGTGTATGCAAAAGACCAGCGAGCCCATTATCGCTTGCTTCGGATCGGGACCAGGATAGATCTGCAAGGCATAAAGGAGAGAAGCGATTAGTGTGAGTTTTTTGAGTCGTATATATGTATCTATTAATAGGTAATCTTTAGGAAAAGTATCTTAAGGATGCCAAATCCTTAAAGGAGTCTCTCAGATACAAAGATGAATGCTTCATATAATGGAAGATGAAAAGGTTGAGTTACAAATTCGATTAGATTGAAAAAACAATCAGCAGATGCAAGATCTTTCAAGAACAATAATTCTCAGATACCATATGCCCAAGTCGTATGCCATGTTTGTATGAATATATAAGAATACTTTCTTAAGTGCCTACTTGATGATCAAATGAGGAGAGATCTGTAGATACGCTATCCTTAGTGCCACTTAAATACTTATCAGAAATGAAATCCCACTCAAACAATGCTTTAGTATCTATGTTTTAGATTCCAGATGCGACAGACAATATATTTTTGTATTATTTTAAACTAAAATGTATTTTTAAAGTTAAAGTATCTTACAGATACAATATCCTTCGCACTCACTTTACACTTGACTTTGCCAAAACGTTGCCAAAAACCCATCGAACTCAACTCACGAACTTGCAGTTCTCGACTGTTGTAGGTGCTAGACTAGGCGAAGACTTTTATACCTCACTATGATTGATTTGTTCCTGATTCCTGTTCTCGCCTATCTGCTGATAAGCCATATTTAAGGATGCAGCTACATAGGTGTTTTATCTACTTAGCCAGCCCAACCTCTTCATTTGATTTTCAGGTTTCTTTCAGTTTTCTTTTTATGTTCAGGTACCTAAAGCGAGATTTGCTACCTGCAGCTACCACACCTCACACATCTAAAAGTCGTCAACTGTTTACACATGACTGATCATGTTCTTAGACACACACACACACACACACCTAGACATAGGCATAGAGGCACTTCCTGTCTCCCATTTTGGGTTTGCTTGACTGCATTTTGTGCATGCGCCTGGGTTCTAGGCGCGCTCGCTGCATACTTTTCTTTTGCTTTGCCTGCTTTTCTCTTAATTACAACAACGCAGGGGGAGCAGGGGGCGTGGCTAACAGGGAATGCGGCGCAGCAACTAACATCCGGCGCGTCGTTATATTATATACATATACATATATAAGAAATTATGCGAAAATATGCAATCTAATTAGAGGAAACTTTTCATGTGAAAAAGAAAAATGTTTAAATGCGACAATGTAAATTCCTGAGCTGATTGACCGACTGATTGATTGATGAAGAAGCGAATTATATGCAACTAACTGTTGCCAATTCCACTCGTCAATGTGAAAAATGAGTGGAAATGGTTTGTTTATTTCGGAAATTCCATATTGTAAATGCAATTGAATTTCACTGTGAAGTCTTTGCTCAGGCATTGCCACATAACTGTATATGTACTCAGGCACACATGTGTGTTTATCTGGGTGTGTGTGCGTGCGTGTATGATCGATACCCCAGTACCCCTTTTTTTTCGTTCTCCAACAGCTTTGCAGCTCCTAACCGAGCGTCGCGACATTTCCGGTTGACTCTTTTAATTGACCTTATCTGCAGCTCGACGGCGCTTCGGGCTGAGCGTGGCTTGAGTTTTGATAAATGAACATGTCTTGACATGTCGCACAGCCCTACAACAACATCTACCCAAGAGAGTGAGAGAGTGAGAGCGAATGACATCAAAATGAAAGATATATAATAAGCAATTAACACATAAGCCGAGCCCCGTCCGGGTCGCTCGCTCTGGAATGGGCGTAAAGCATGAAAAAATAATCATAAAACAAAAAAATGAGAAAAATATAATAATAATACACATATGTACATACATACATACATTTCTATGGAACTGCCTTTTGCTGGTAATTTAATTTAGCTTGGAAACAAGTTTTGCGCTATTCTTACTTCATAGACTTCATTTTTTTATGTCAACTAAAAAAAAGAGCATTAAAAACTGAACTTCAATTTTGTTCCACGAAACTGTTGACCAATTAGCTAAATTTCTGAATTGGGTGCCGAAGATTCATGCAGTCAGAGCATATCTCTCGATGCATAAACAAATTTAAGGAAATGGAGTTTGTGTAAACATGATGTAAATGATGTAAACATTAATTGAAAACCGGCGAGAAGATCAAAAGGCCGACGACTGTTTGTCAACTTGGAGAGCAATGCCAACTGTTTACAGGGAAATCAAACAGGAACAGCGACAGACGATCGAGATGTGGCAGAGGCGGGGCAAGAGGGAGCCAGCTAGAGATCATTGACTTTTTATACAAGCAATTACTTCAGTTTTATACATATATATTTTTTCTAAGACCCTGGACCACACAGCATAGCTCAAATGATTATATACTATATAATTTAAGTGAACCGGAAAAATATATAAATATAATGGATCAGTCCGGTGTCAATTCGGCTACCTTGAAGACAACAAAAATGTATATATAAAACTCTGTTGGGGCGTCTTGAGCTACATTGAACTCCAGTTAGATGATAAACGAATATCACTTTAAAAACAGTTTGCCAAATGTTACGTAATGCTAAATGAAAAACAAAAAATCCATTTGCTGCACTCCAAATCATGTTATATAAAACTCAAATCATTTAAAATTCAATTTGTGCGTGCAGACCATGAAAATGAAAGCGCAGACAGCAGACAGAAGAAAAAAAAAAAACAATAAACAAAACAAAACATTGTTGAATGAAAAAAAAAAAAAAAAATTAACAAACTAAACAAAACAAGCATAACAATTAACAAAAAAAAGAAGCTTAAGCAAAATTAATTAACTTTAAGAATCGAACAAAAGACAAAAGCTTTTTTTTTTTGACAGAGGATAACAAATGCTTAAAGATCTATAAACAGAGTATAGATAACATGGATAGTGTATTATATATATTATATATGCATGCTATAGAGGTAGTGATAGTAAATAAATTAGAAATACTAAAGTAGCAAAGTAGTCTATATAGACTATCTGTATATAAGCTATAATAAAGTAGTTAGGTCTGAAAATAATATTGTCTTTAAAGTAGTCTCAAATGGACTACAATTAAATGAAATTTACTTTAGTTTGAGCAGGGTTTAGTTCATTCAAGTCCGGGGTACCTATAAAGACTGTCATGTCAGAAAAATAACCCTAATATAATAAACGTGTAACAGTCGACAGTTTTATTTTTATGAGGCACCGGCTGCAAGCAGCACTTGGCCGCACTTGGAACATAAAAATTTAATTTTGAAAGCGAACAAAAAAAAAAAAACAAAAAAAAAATAAAAATAAGGAGAAGAATTTATCCATTCTGATAATTTTAGAAAATGCTGGCAGTGCAACGGCTTCTTGGCATGGGTCTAATATAATCCCACATAAAAGCGGCGAGAAAGGAAGATGGTGCTCATCCATAAAGTTCAAGGCGCTCGTAGATATAGTCGGGAGCTGCTGACATGTTTGTTTTATTTTTGTTGGCTTTTTTATGGGTTGCTGCTCATGGGTTGGGGGTGACTTCTGGACCCAATCAGGCAGCAATTAAATCCCATACCAACGCATTGTTTATGTTATTGTTGAAAGTTTCTCGAAGCACCAAATAAAAAGAAAAGTTTTTTGGGCATGTTTTCGACATTATTAATAGACAAGCTCTGGGGAGGGTGCCCGAGATACGAGTATATACCATTCCATCTAATTCTTTTTGTTTCTCTTTCTGCTCTTTTTTTAATAGCGAGTGCCTGGCATATGTTATTAGCTGTTCCGCTTCATAAGCTCTAATTAACTTCAATTTCACAGAGCAAAATACAAATATAATAATAATAATAATGATAGTTCATAACATATATAAAATATTTGTTAATTTCTACAAAGATTTCTAAATATTTATGGTTCTTTATATAAGTTTATAACAGTTTTTCATGTGTCAATAGGCGTGCACGATTTCTCGACATGTTAAAATGATCATCAAACGTTTCATTCAGCGAACAATCTGGCCAGATTGACTGCAAGTTAGCACCTTGCCACCTATTAGAACTGCACCGCGGGCAATTTCCGTTCGGTATGCATTGCATTGTTCGAAGTTCGAACAAAATACATAGTTATAATGGGCACAGGGGCATAGGCACAGTGGGGCGCCACATGCCGGCCAAAAGTTGAAATCGAAGACAAACAGAACTTGGCATGGGTCTCACTTCTTCTTCTTCTTCTTCACGTGCTCTTTTGTATGTGTGCTTGGTACGTGAGCATAGGAATTAGTTGTTGTTTGGCTAAACAATTTTCAGCGTTCATATGACTGTTATTATGAGAGCTTGGCTCGAAAATTGTGCTAAATGTTTTCGTATCAAATTAGAGCGCTTTGGCATATATTTGCTAGAACTGAAAACTTCCCACAGTATTCTGGCCTTTATGTTGATGTTGTTGTTGTTTCTGTTGCTGTTGATTGTTGTTTATGTACCTGACTCGAAACAGCTGTGCAACAGGTTTAAGCTTTGGTTTATGTTTATTTCGTTGATGATGATGAAATAGAACGCCTCAAATGGGCGTAGCGCTGACCTAATAAAATGCATGCTACAGGTCTAAAATGCAGCGTTAGCAGTTAAAAAGAAAAAACAGCTGATGCGCAGTTTTATGAATTTCACAAAGAGCTGCGAATGCTGCTGTAGTAGCAGCAGCAACAACAACAGCAACAGCCATAACAATTACAACAATAACATTTACAGATATACACACATATAAATACATACATGAGAGCGCGGACAGCTGCAAAAATGAAAACAAAACATAAGCAAAAGCCACAAACCCGTTTTGAGCGCATTCGTAAAGAGAGCGGGTGAGCAGGAGAGTCGGAGAGCGCAGCAGAGCAGCTGTTTCTTTTTGTCTCCTCGTCTGTTTCTCCTAATTCACGCTCTGCACCTGCACGCATACAACACCAAGAGCTCACATACATATAGAATGACTGGCTGTTGTTTTTATTTACATGCATTTATTTTTGGCTGCCAGCTCAATTGCGAATTTCAAATTGCAAATATCAAATGTTCTAAATGCAGCGTTGCCACACTTTAGGCGCTTGTTATTGCCCCACTCGCGGCAGCCGCAGCATCGCGATGTTGCAATGGTCGCTCTGCTGCAGGTGAACTTTGTGCTGGTTTTTTGTAGATTGTTGGGGATAACTGCCGCAACAGCTGCTATAGCTGTTTTGTAATAATAAAATATATAAGTATGTATGTATGTATGTAAAAAACGGTGCTGTTCGATGCGGGCAGCAGCTGCCGGACAGGAAGCGACAGCAACAACATGCTGACGTTGCTTTTGTTGGCCAAGTTAAGTTGGGTTCGTCGTCTGGTATTTGGCGCGACAGCAGCACTTTTTGCTCTTTATGGCAAAAGCAGTGCTGAAAAACTTCGCTTTTTTTATCAGTTGAATCTAGCAATGTATGTAAGTTAGCGGGAATGCCAAATACTAATGGATTTAGCTTGAACTTAAAGTTCTTAGTTCTTAGCTGCGCACACTTCAACTTTTTGCTTAGCTTTTTTATTCTCCTGAAATTATTTGTTGTATATATTTTGATGAATTAAATTGGAAGTCAACTACTACAATATATACAACTACACTTTAAATTATTTAACACAAATTTAGCTATAATTTCGTCAACTTGCTGTTTATTTTTGGTTTCTTTCAAGCTAGCAGCACTGTTGACAATATTTTCGGCTGACACATTTTTGACACGCACCGGGAGAAAACAGTTGACTCAGCTGAAATACACATACACACACACACACTCACAGCAAGTCTGATTAGCAGTTGAGTGTGAAATTCTAAAGTTTGCGCCGCGGAGTCTAATCAAAAGTCAGTTTCTACAGCACGTTCCGAGCGGGTGAAAATATGTCTGCAACTTGAAGTGTGGGAAAATTGATTGCGAAATGGATTAAACTGTGGGAAATGCTTTTCCAATCTAGCGGAAATTGTGCCTGGGCCAGTGCCAGTGCCGGATGCCAACTGTTGCAACTGGACGCTAGCTGTAAATATGTGTGGCATGTGCTTGGTGGCAGACGCCTCCACAACAGCAACCAGTTAACTGGTTTACCTTTGGCCAAGGATGTTTGGCTGCCATTGGAAAAGTTGTTTGGCCGCTTTTCCATAGCTGTCCAAAGCTGGCCAAAATACAAATCATGCGAATCAAACTGGTTTTCCAGCCAAATGGCAAATCGCATCGACTTTCTGACTTATATAAGCGCATTTTTTCTCTTCTAACGGTTCATTTGGTTCATTGCTTGTTGTTTGCACGTCCGATCCGCACCGATCCATTGCCGATCCACTGCTGGGCAGACGACGCCTTTCAACTTTGGCATTTAATGCCGCCGCAGTAGCGGCGCCTAGGCTGACAGTCACGATTTTCCACGGTACAACATAGTGTGGCATGTTACTGTGGCACATTGCCCACTGCATTGTGGTTTGAGGGTGTGGCACAAACATATGTCTGCACCGACATATTGATAGCTATGCTAAGCCACAAGGTATTTACTTGGTCAGCCATCGCATTCATGTGCAACACTTGCCGTGCGCCAGCAACTTTGATCTTTCAACAAATTGCAGAAATTTGTATGGCTATTATATATGGGTTATCTGGGACGTGGCTTAAATGGCATAAAGGTGAATACAGAGATATTCTCTAAAAATATACATACAAATGTATGTGCTCTCTAATTATGTATATGGAATATGAAAACGAAATGATAGAATGATAGATAACACTTTTAGACTTCTTATATTAATGGAAAATTTATAGCCATTCTATAGCTTGCTTCAAATATAATCATCTAATTAGCCAACATTTATTTTTCGGAATATTATAATGTGGATCATTAAACAAGAGTATATATATGTATGTATTTATATTGTAAATCAAATCTTTGCAATACTTTAAAGAAAACCAAAATAAAAATGCAGTTCTCACAGAATTTTAAATCAACAAATTGTAGGTCAATTTTGTTATCACTATTATTAATGTGGGTTTTCTCTCAAATAATATATTTACTTTATGAGAGAACGCCTCGCATGGCCCAGCTATCAATCGCATAGATAAACAGACAGATAAATCGTTAACGGTCTTTTTTGTTTGTTTATGTCTCATTTGCAATCATTTTCCCAGGCTACACTCGAAGTTGCATGCACCGTGTGGCACGTTGTGCACATGTGTCGTCTATAAGTACGAAGCGCCCTTTGCTTTCCCATTCCAATTCCAATTCACATTCCCAGTTCAAGCGTAGCGACATCCTGTTTGCTTTTCATTTCTGTTTTTATATGTATGTATCTATTTGGTGGCACATGTGTCGCTAGATTTCTCCCTGTGTATGCGAGTGTTTCTTTAAGGAATTCTGTTTTGAGTGTGTGGCATTCGGTAGATAACTAACAGCTAGCTGGCAACGCCATGACTAATTCGATTAAGCTGTTGCTCGAAAATTTAGTACAAAAGAATGGAAGCTGAACTAAAAACTGATTGCGGCATATGGCAAATAGTTTAAAACGAGCTGGCAGCACCATAACGAACTTGATTATGCAGAATTCTAAGGCAAAGCAAACGAAGTTGAGCTAAAAAGTGTTTACCTACTCCTAATGTTCCTTTTCTTTACATCAATTACTGTGGTATTTTCATATTAAATATTGTTTCTTTTTGCGTATTTGTCAAGCACTACCATAGTTCTATTTATGATCCATAAAAGCGCCGACTTATCTCGCCTAGAAATAATATGCTTATCAGTGAACTGCTGCTGTTTTATAGCACAAGGTATTTATCAACTTTATGATCTATTTACCTTTGGGGAACTGATTGATTGTTAATGATAAACTAAAAGCTAAGGCGCATACGGTGCATATGCCAATTGGCGTACTTAAGGAATTGGGTCAATGAGCTTTATCAGCAGTTGTGTTGACTGTTTGTGCAGCTGCTTGGGCCGAACAGGAAGTGGAACGTTCCCTCTATTCCCTCTGCCTATCCCTATCATGCTCTCTTTGTTACAGTAATAGAAAAAACTTACGATTTGTTCCAGTTCTGTGATGGGCATATTGTTGACGTTGTTGTTGTTGTTGCCCGGAGTTGGTGAATTGTGTGAAGCAGCCGAAGAATGAGAAGAGGATACGGTCGAAGAGGAGCTGCGAGATGTGGCGCAGTTACTGTGCCCTTTGGTCTTGTTACGGGGTGGTGTTGGCGGAGGCACTGGGCTGGCCAGAGTTGAGCAATCCTTGGAATTGCGATTGGGCGATAAACGTGAGGGAAAACTCAACGTTTTGGTCCACTGTGCTAGACTGCGTACCATTTTGTTTTTGTTTCTGTTTTTGCTTTTGTTTGCTATTGAGACTGAATTCCCAAAGTATTTCTAATAACTCGCCAAGTTTCACTCTATACTCGCACAGTTTATCTTTACAGTTTCAAGCACTCATTATTTGGTTGGTATATTTCACAAGATTGCGTATTGCACGACGCACGCGCGACTTTGCTGAATATATTTGCAGTTATTTGCTTTTACTCTCAGTTATTTTCAGTTTAATGCGCACACAAAATGCGAACCGTTTGCGTCGCTAGCTCGAAAGCAACTGAATGAAGGCAGTCGCCGCGCAGCAGAGCTACCCGAGCAGACCCGGCCTCAGTCGCGCTCTCACACACACACGCAAGCAACTCGACGCGGCGCACTGCGCTCACACACATGCGCAATGCTGTCTCGTGCAAGGGAGAGCGCAAGCTGTAGTGCATTTTAGAGCGAGAGCAATACAAACAACTGAAGCAACGACTGCACCAACAGCATATGGAATCCCTCTTTCTCCCTCTTGATTTGCAGTTCGTTTTTTTTGTCATTCTCTTCGTTTGTTCATGTTGATGAAATGATGAAATTGGCAGGCAGCCAAAGCATTTGTTGTTGTATGTAAAACAGCATTGAGAGCATTTGCTGAATGGTGCGAAAACTATGCAGCCGCTGCATGGATGGCTTGAAACGCAGTTCTTAAAAGGCATTCCAAAGGGGTCAAACTCGTAATGATGTGGTAAAAAAATAATGTACATATTTCGAAAGTAAATATGAAGAAATCTATCAAAATTTGAGGCTTTGCAATTTCATGGTATTAAAACTAGGTTAGAGTTTTTATATTTTTAATAATGCAATAAAAAAAATTTAGAAATATATGAACTGTAACTAAAGTATATATGAAATGCTTATACATATAGATATAATACATACATATGTATGTATGTATAAAATGTACATACCATATATAACTTTCAGATCCACATCTCGAAATAACGACTTGATTTGAAGTCCTTTTCTAAATTGATATACCCTATGTTTATATGCGACAGACAACAACCCCTAACACTTTCCGCTCAATTTGGCAACAGGACACTCGCGTCGGGTAGCTACAGTAATTGCCATGTTTATATGTTTGAATTCTCGAAATGTGGTCTAATGATGGCAACAAGCCATTTCTGTTGCAATTACGCAAACGGATCTGAAATGGACGCAGCTGTTGGCCAACAGGAGAAGGGGACAGTGAAGGGAGTTTGTCAATTTTAACGAAACGCACTTCCGTTGGCCACATACCAAAAACCCACGCGAACATCAATGCATACAGTCAAACACACACGCACACACACACATACACAGAATCTAAAAAACCGGCAACAACGGCCTTGCCAAGGTTGACTGAACATGTTGAGCTGTGGCCCGTTGCCGAAAAAAAATATATGTGTGGCATAAAACAAAAGCGGGCAACAAGAAAAGCTGTCAAGAGAGAGAGAGAAAGAGAGAGAGAGTGCCACAGCAGCTGTCTGGAGAGAGACCCAGGGCAGAGAGATCTCCAGCGTTGGCCAAAACAACTCTTGCTCCTCTCTATGTATCCCTCTCTATCTGTCTTGCTCTCTCTTTCTTTTTCGCTCTCTCTCACTTCACAACTCTCTTTTCATTTAATGGCACAAAAGCCGCTTACAAGCTCAACGTTGACAGCATTTTCATCTGGTTAGGAAATGGGCTCAGACTTTGAAAGTGTGATTACCCTGTAAACAAAATAAGAGCATATACATATGTACATATGTATGTATAATCTTATCAACTTTATTTTCATCAAAAGTCTAATCCTTATTTGAAACTCTTATACTGTCTTATATTACAATATAAGATTATATATAAACTTATATATGTATAAGACATATGCTAGACATTCACTCTTTAGGGTATTTCAAGCTCATATATTTTTGTTGTTCAAGCCCTCGCTGAAAGTACGCGCTCTGTTTGGTTTTTTGGCCAGCTGCTAATTAGTTGGCATAGTTGTGGCCCATTGCTCACTGCACATTCCCGCCAATTTCTAAATTCCAGAGCATCTTGACATCACGTGTCGGCCATAACTGTTGCAGATGCATTCCATTGCCAATCAGTGCGAATGCGCATTGTTCGGGCAGAGGACATTGTGTGGTCGCATAGCAGCAGGAAAATTGAAAAAGGAAACGGGAAACTCTCTCTCTTCATACATACATATGCGTGTGTGTGTGTGCGTGTGTGCCTGGCAGCTGTTTTATTTGGTCGAAACAATGCGCTTATTGACAGTTTGTTAAAGGTGTCGCATGCATTGGCAGACAAAGGATACTGCGTAGTATCCTGTATACATACATACATACCTTCTGTAGCCATGTTTTATGTATCCGTCATGCATATTTCCGTAGTGGAATAAAAGAATTTCAGGCATTAAGGAATTTGTTTCCATTTTGCTTTTGTGTGCAGAGAATATAAACATTTTTGTGGAATCTCGCATTTGAATATGAGAGATTTTGCATTACTCGACCTATTACTCATATTCATATGTATAGTCTGTAATATGTTCTATGCACTCTAGGCAAATATAGCTCTCTTTTTCTACAAATTAATGTTATTTTATTGGCATAGTTATGATATCATGCATGAATTATGTTCAGCTATCGAGAATAGATGGAGAGGAGCAGTAGAAAATGTCCCCATTATAAATGGGTTATGTTATGTTTTTGAGATGTATGAGACCACAACAGACATTATCAAGCGGAACTTTCGTAAGAATGATGTATATATTGAAATGTAAGATGTCATACTGTGTCACTTTATACAATATAAATACCATATTATATATTATACTTATATATATATGTATGTTTTTATATATGTAGTCTACTACGCCATACGAAAGTTATCTTTTCCTACAGTTCCTTCATATTATTTCCCACTCTGTGTGAATTTTCACAGCCAATTTGGCAGCAATATTAATTGGCATTTAATTAATTTTCATTCAATCATTAATAATCAGAAAGAAAAGGGAATGTAAATTTGTTTTACATCTTATGTAGGAAAGTCAATAACGTTGTGAATTTGTAATTTTCCCAATGTCAATAATTAGATGCCTAATTAGCATCAAAGTTAATTACGAAAAATTCCAATTTGTCTGAGATCATAACATGCTCCACAATTTATGTATATATATTTAATTTTGTTATACATTTAACAGGTTAAGTACATCCGTTAACAATAAAATATTTCCTCTTCCACTGCCAATCAAAACATGATTTTGCTTAATTAAGAGTTTAGGGGCAAGAAATACACAGAAAAAATAAAAGCAAATTCAAAACTTCAAACTGATGTAATATTAATACAAAGAAGAGATATTTTGAATGTTGACGATTGAATACTCTATGTAAGGTTATTTGGTATACGAATATTATTGTTTTCAGAGGAAGAACTTTGATGCCTCGATAATCAGGCAATATCTCAATGTTTATCTGGATAGAAAATAGAGCTTCAATTTTTAGTTTAGATCTAAGCATACTACATGATCTATTTATAAAACTCCATAATAGAGTATATAACGAATATGACATATAAAAAAAAAAAAAATTTTGTTTTTTGCTTTCGGAAACTTCTCATAAAATGGGAAGGCGTGCGCCTAACCATTAATCTCTTGCGTAAACATTCAACATTTAACATTCATAAACAAGAAGTAAGATCAAATATTTGTGTGCAAAGCTGATAAAGTGGCTGTGGCTTATCAAGCCCGCCCGTTGGGTATATCTAGTCGCAACCAGCAATCAGTTTGTCAATTTGTCAGTCCATCAAAGGGACCCACATCAGTTTGGAGCGGATCTACCGATAGAGAGACAGAGCATGGGAATGGGCGTGTCCTGGTTTGGTCTATAGACTCTATATTATTTCCATTTCCATTTTCATTTCTTTTTTCTCTTTTTTATCTGAGCTACTTTTTTGCTGCTTCTTTATTTTTGTTCACTGTGGACACTTCGAATGAAAATATTCTGCGGCTTATCTAAATTCCCGAAAATTCAGTTGTTTATTGTTGTTGTTATTTTGTTTACAAGCAAACAGCTTGCTGTTGTTGTTGTTTTTTAATTTTATTTTACAAATCAACACCTCGAGTATCAATTACCCAGAGCGAGATGCAAAGTCCCTTTGAACTAGTGAGCTAGAGAGAGGGAGAGAGAGATATAGAGAGTGAGGTTGTTAGCTGGGCAGGCAGCACTGCGTGAATCATATTGAAGTCTTCTCTGTGTACATTTCTCAGATGCGTTCAGACCCGTTTTATCTACACTAATTAAAGTGTGACCGACCGACAGACAGACGGACCGACGGACTGCTGAAGACGTACTGGCAGCATTCGTCGTGAAATGTAAATCCTCTCAGCTATTTATTTATGATCTTTTATTATTCCTACTGATGACAAACTGAGCGAAATAGCAAAAAAAAAAGGCGAGCCTGGGCTACCGCACACGCCGATCCCTATCCGTCTTCCAATTCCAAGCCCTTGGCCCTGTGCGATCTTGTCTGGCATTAGTTGCGGATGGTTAGCGTTGCTAAAAGATATTCAGACAGCAAAGCGGTTGAAGTACTGCTCCCTGGGTTTCTGGGAAGCCAAAGTGCACAGAGGCTGGACTCGGACAAAGTAGCAAAAAATAAAAGACTGTGGGAAGCCAGTTCACTTAATGGAAATAGAAATATGTTTATATATGTTAAATATTTTGGGAATATTCAAAAAGAATAGCTAAATAAATAATGAAGGTTAACATATAAAATATACGTAATAAATGTTGGGAAATACCAAAGTCAAATATTATGATACATTTCATGAGAATAATTCTTGCAAAATATTTAAGACTTCATATATCTAAAGTCTAAAATCTTAAAATAAGTTTATAACTAAAATTAAAACCAGAGCATCTGAAATTGATGTTGAAACTTTGGAGTATATCAACAATTTTTTTTCTTTTTTTTTTTAATATTAAATTTTAAAGCAATTATATTTTTTTGCCTTTTACTTAAAGTCATGCTCCTAATCTTTTGATCTATTCGAGGTATGTGGAACAACCATAGGAAGTCAGTCTTTGTCTTGTTGCTAGAGCCGCTGATCTCATTAGCTGTTAAGTTATGTATCAAATGTCTAAATAATTGGAATGCGTCTGAGTTCATTTGTGGTATGTACATGGTTTATTTGTCTATGGTCCGCAGCTGACATGCACCTGCCACGTTCCCCTCTGAGACGTTGCAACTTCATTAGAATTAGCGCCCCAGAATGCGAGGCATAGTTTACACAGAGCTACAAGTAAATATTTTGGTATTTAAGAGACTTTGTCTGCCCGGCTGGCTGAAGCCAGTCAAGCGCCGCATTATCCATATATTTGGGTGCAAACGGAAACAGGTGCCGCGCACTACTTGCATGTGAGTCCTACATGTTAGATAACTCCTGCCCAGCAATGTAAAACCATCGATACAACTGAAACACGAAACACGCGTAAATTTTCTAGCGCTGAGTGGGAAATTGTACAGAGTTTTTTATTTGGGTAGTTCGATTGTGACTCAAAGAAGGAATAAGTTGATGAAAGTCTAGTTGACTGCATAATACTCTGTTTTTATTCTTTGAATGACTACTTAATAGTGTTATCTAGTTTCTGTCTAGTATGATTCATTTAGCTTGAGTCTTAAAGATTCTGATTTAGATTTTGCTAAAGAAAAACTTAAGGCATGCAACTCATGACTCAAAATATTTAAAATACATTCAAGCTGTTATATTGTGACTTGAAGGAAGAGTAAGACTAGTCGACTGCTTAATACTCTGTTTAGAAAGGAATGTATTATAAGAAAAGCAAACAGCGTGAATTTTAGTTTACTTACAATTGATAGTCTATTGCTGATTATATAAACCACATTTAAGGCCTGTAAATTCCATTTAGAGTGAAGTAAAGGCAGCCAGCTAAACTACCCTTTACTTACATCATACAAGGCACCCATTAGAAACATCAGAATTCTTGGGTAACACGCACACTCATTGACTAATCGCGCATGACTCAGTGTGACAATTCGAGATTGTTGCACATTAATTACCCGTGTTCAAGGGGGCAGGCAGGTGGGGGGCAGCCGACAGCAAAAAACTGGAGCAGTGTGGAGCGAGTGTGGATATTATATGATATGCATGCGGCACGTCCACGTCCACTCGCAGCAGTGTGGGAAAATGCCTCAAGAGAAGTGGCAAATGCTTTTCCCCTTCACTCTCTCTATCTCTTTCTCTCTCTTAGTCTATCCACCTCCCATAAAGCAGGTTGCACTCTAAATTAAATATTTGTAGCGCGTTGCGCGAGGAAAAACAATTTTCACCAGAAATCACAGTGGCCGACTGAGGATTTTTTCACTTTTCTGTTTCTTCTCTTGTTGTTATTGCTGTTGCTTTTTGCACCTTGCTTTTGGTTTTTGCAACACTTTCACCTGCAGATTTGGCACGTAAATGGGCAGATAAGCAGCAAGCAAAGCGTTGCCCAAAACAACATTAGCTAGCGGCAAGTTAAGTATCTATTAGATACGTAAATACCCTATAAGAAGATGGAAGAGAGGTAGTGTAGGGCTGAAATTACGGTTAATTGAAACTGCTTAAATAGGAAAAAAAAGAAAAAAAAAAATGTATATATATTAATTCAAAATATATATATAAAAAAATCTCAAAATATGTAAAAAAAATAATAAAAATAAAAAAATAACTTAAAAACATTTCGACTTCAAAACAAATTTTTTTTTAATTAAAAAAATATATTTAAATTAATAAATATTAATGTCATATTGAAATTTTAGTTCTAAAAGAATTTTAATATTGTTTCATACTTAACCAACAGCCCCACCTTACGTTTCTAGCATATCTCTAAGTCTATCACTCATAATCTATTTATATATATATATTTTTTTTTGCATTTAAGATTCGGTTTTTGCTCATTTAGATTGGGAAATCATTCAAAAGTTTTTTGCCTAGTCTCAAGTTGAGGTCTTTTGTTGAGGTTCTGCCCACTGACGGCTTTTGTCAACTTTTGCTGGCTCGTTTGGGCCATGTTCGTTGACCTCATTTGTGATCTCTGTCTGAGTGTGTGTGTGAGTGTGATTTGTTTTTGTTTTTTGTTAAGCATTTCGACTGCCAGTTAATTCACTTTCATTGCGGACTGTCTTATGATTTTTTTTCTGTTTGTGTGCTTGTTTGTTTGTTTTAGATGGCACGGCTCCGTTTTGATTAAGTTGTGTCATGCAACGCTGATTTAATTATCATCAGCTTATTTCCATTGTGAACAGCAACTAACTAACTAATGAGGAAGTGCTGTGAGCTTTCAGTGAAAAGCCGAAGCTGCCATGTAATATATGACAATAATATGTTTGTGTATATATAAAAGAAAGCTGAGCCCAAGCATATGAGCTGGGGCTTTTGTCTGCTGTTTCTGTGAGCAGGCACCCGAAAAATGGGTGAGTAGGTTGTACATGGGCTTCAAGATAATTAAGATGCTATCGACGGATGTTTCAATAATAGAAACTGACTGCACAGAAATATGAGATCTGCTGATAAAAAGTGAGTTACAAATTATTGTCATAATATATTCATGGAAATTGCTTTTTGGGCAAAATGAAATAATTATATTTTGTGGGGGATTCTAGATCAGGCTTAGGCTGTTGCACGAGCTAAGCACAGTAACAAAGCCTGTATTTAAGAATCGCATAGATGAGATGCTCTTTAAATATAACAAAATAGTTATTCAATTTAATTTGCTTCACATTTTATATTGCTTATATTCTAGATAGTTTTGTTTAGGTATTTAACAGTTTTCTAACTGTAAACATATAGAATTTCTATTACTGACTTGACATTTTCAATTTTGTTTAATAAACATGTCAATTGTTTTTCGACTGTGCCTTATCCCTGCAGGACCCCATGCTGCGCTCAGCACATGCCGCATGCCACAGGACTAACCCAGAGAGTGTGGAAAACATGAACATGCCTGCCAGGCTCACTTCCATCAGGACTTTCCCTAAACACACGCTGCGTCGCGATAAAGTCAAGTGCGGCCCACAGTTAATTCCGGCTAAAAAGCTGCTAATGGCCGAATCAGAGAAAAACCCAGAAAGAGCAAGAGTGACAGAGACGGAGATAGACTGAGTTCAGATTGGGCTTCGTCGCGCGGTTCATTCACCAGTTTTGCCCGGGCAGGTAAATTTCATTGGGCTGTCTCTTTGTATGTCTAATATTTTTGTTTGGGTTTCATCTTACTTTTTTAGTCTTTAGGTTTTACTTTTCTTTTTTGTTGTATTATTTCCGCTGATTATGATAAACAGCTCGGCCAAAGGCAGATAAATGCGACTCAGTGAAATGCGCAAAAGTTCACGCGAACAAAAGCTTTTTTTGTGATACCCTGTAGATTTGGCTGGGGAGATGGCAAAGAGTACAGAGTGTGGCTTGTTGGGCAAGTTTTTAGAGAAGTTTATGGATAACTGATAAGCAAAATGAGATTAATTAATATTGGCTAGCTCTTGTTTCTATCTTGAAGACGCGTAAGTATTATACATATGTATAAAGGATTGCCTCTATAGGGTCTAAAGGCCAAGAAATTTCTTATTTTCAAGTTTTCTTATTTTCAAATTGTGTAGGAATTCAAAGAGTAAGTTCAGTTTACAGTTAAGAAATATTGTAAAATAAATTAATAATATTAGCCATAAGTTGAAGACTTGAACCTTGGCATTTGAGCGCTCTTTTATGTCTACTAGATATAAAACCTTTCCTTATTTAACAACAATTGTCATTTCTCAGTTCAAATTCCGAGCTCCAAGTCACAGCTCTCTTCAGGGTATATTGCAGTCAGGCTCAGCTCATTAGGCTAAGTTTGCTTTTGTTGAATGAACGAAGTTTATACTCTGCCTGCGTGTGCCTTTGGCATGTGAGAGGGTGAGAGTGTGCGAGCGTTTGTTTGAGCAACTCATTTAAAATGCAATTTTCGCATATAAATTTTGACAATAACATTTTTGAACAAATAATCAACCTGCGTCTACTTCTGTGTAGGTTGGCATCGAAAAATTATTTAAATGCCTTACATTTCCTTTTTGTGTGTTTGTGTGTTTTTTTCCGTTTGGTGTATGCCAAAGCGTGGGATCTTTAGACAGTTTAGACAGTCTGCTGTATGGCAGGCCTCTTTTAAGTGTTTTGAAACCAGTCTAGAGATCTGCTATATGTGCGTATGCGTGTGTGAATATGTCTCAAAGTGCTGTGCGTGCTGCCAGTCGGCAATTTTTATTGACAATTGTCCGTTCTACAGGGCTTAAAAGACGAAAACTTTGAATATTATCAGCTTCTCGTGCTCCGCATGCTAATGAGAGGCGATGCGCGGATGGGTAGTGTAAGTGAGCGAGAGAGAAAGAGAGAGAGAGAGAGGTCTATAAACCATAAAGCAACAGAAGAAAACAATTCACAGAACCCAGCTGCTATAACAATTCCCTCTCATTCCCTTATATACCTCTCTCTTTCTTTCTATCTAACTCTTTTTAATCCCCGTCGAAATTGTGGCGGGTTTCTTTTTCATGGGGCTTCTGTCACGTTGTTTGTGTTGTGAATTCGCGGTACGTCGAACCATATGAAAAAGTAACCAAAATTATTAGCGGGCTGTTAGAATTTGTATACCCTGATAGATATTTTCAAATACTTATGTAATTTTGTTTAAGAATTATATTATATCGATAAATATCTAACAATGGTTGTTATACATTTCTTCTAGATATCTATTAAAATACTAAATAGTCTCTAAGGCAACTCTAAGCTAAAGCTATCCAATCCATTTAATTTTGATTAATGCTAAAAGTATTAAGAGAGATGCGTCTCTCCTCTCCAAATGTTGCATTAAGGTAGCTTAAGTGCAGCCTGAGTTCATCTAGGTACAAGTGGAAGATCGTGACCCCAAGTGCGCTCTTACAATGCAGGGGTTACTTAAGCCATAACAATATCATAATACCCTCTACCCTACACCATGGAATACTTCATTTATTATTGTCAAAATATGCTCAGCTAGAGGAGCTCACGTTTTAATTTTTTTATAATGTCACTAATTTATTGTACGTGCTGCACTACAAAGCACACACAACTCGAACCGTTGTTCCCGACTTTTCGATGCGACCCATTTAGTAATAACATTTTAATAATAACATGAAATGAAAAAGTAACAGTAGAAGACACAGGAGACGGAGAAGGACGGAGGCATGGGGCTCTATCGCGAGTGTTTGCATTTCAATGAGAGGGCGCCCTCACGCCGTCTTAAGAATAAAGAAAAGTTCACATGACACTTTTTCTGGCAGTTTGTCAATTTGAAAATTAGACAGTTGCTGACTTGAAAGCTGGCATTTAGTCGGTCTATTGAAATGGGTCGGTTTTATGGCCCGAACAATTGGTAAATATAATTATGGTATCCAAATATGCAGTTGATGTTCACACGGTATTCCAAGCATTGGCCCTCCTCCATCTCGGTTCTTTCACACTCCATAAACTGATGGAGTAATGGTATTCTGTATGCAAATGACTTTGATCCGATGCGAAGTAAGTTTATATATTTTATTATGTGAATTATTGATAAATTAGGATTGTGATTAGTATGTTGGCGGGTAAATAAACGCAGGCGGTATACCCTTTGTTTTTTGTGGAAAAGGTATAGGATAATGATTGATATAATCTATAATATTTTTAATACATTTTTCAAACTGTTTGTATTTTATACACTGTACTTTATATGTATGTTTTTTGCTTTTTGCTAACTACAGCACTACTTCTTATTGTACTCACACTTCTTATGTAATTTCTCCTTCATCAGTGTATAACGGTAATTCTATTTTCTTTTATAAAAAAATATTCCAAATTATATATATGATATTTCATAATGGAATTGGTATATACTTAAGTGACATTTCACATTAAACTGTATTTAGCTAAATATATATACCACATATACTTTTATACAGGGTATTTTTTAGTCATATTTCTTTTTAAGAATCTTTGCCCTTTACCAACTCTAATACCATTTAGCACTATCTTTATTAAGGCGTAAATCAAATAATAAAACTCACAAATTTTTCAAATTATTCGAACGTTTGACTGGGATCAACTGCCGATCTGAAGACGCACAGAATGCCAAGTACATTAAATTTATGATCGAAGCGAAAGCAGCTCAGCTCGATTCTCTCCGCCTGCTGCTCACTGCTAGTGGCAAACAAACAAGTGCGCTGATTAGTGGCTTATCAATGATAATGCCACTGCTTGCGCCTCGCTCTACACTCTTGGCTCTGCGGTCTGTGTGAACAAGTCAGCTGCTTGTCAAATATTTGTGCGCAGCCATCAATGCCAGAGCCGAATTCGAATCCGTTCTCAAAGAGCGGGCGAACGAACTGCGTATAAAAATATTTGTTTACTGATTAGGCAGACGGACAGAAAGATGGACAGAAAGACAGCTAGATAGATAGAGCAACATGTAGAGTCAAGTCGAGTCAAGTCGAGTGCTTGCACTCACTTGCACTTTCCATACAAAGATTAGCGATCGGGCTGATTTCTTGGGGTGTTTGGGTGGAGGTTCAGCTTGTGATCTCTAAGGTTCACTAACTCGTGTCTCTCACTTGCTAATTGCAACATGAGACGTGATGTCAATGCTATTGCCGCCATTGCTGCTGCCGCTGCTGCTGCTGCCATTAAAGTTCGTCGCCTGCTTGCCACACGCTCAGCTTTCGCTTAGCTGCGATCGTTTGCGGTTGCCACAAAATGTAAACGTATCAATGCAGATGCCAGCTCGGTTGCATGTGCAACGCACTCAAGCGTTGTAATTTGCAATTTTATGCGTTTTATCTCCATGTTATACACATACATATAGATATATGTATATGTATGTATGTCTATCTATGTATCTATATATCTGTATCTATGACATTTGCTGTGCGGCCAATGCACGCAGCGGTCGCAGCAGCCTTGCCACATGGCAAGACCACATATTTGCTGCCTCTGCGGTTGCTCTGCTTGACTCGCCGCACAGCTCTAATGGAACTCGAGTGTCTTAGCTGATGATTAGCTATATAGAATCTGGAAATTCCTCTAATGTTTATAAGTGCAAATAATTTATGAAAATGGCTAAAGAGATTAGAAGAATATTGTACGGACAGGATGTGAACTCTGAAGTACGTTAAGTTTAAGATAAATAAAGTTTAAGATGAATAGAATAAGTGTTTAAATGAAGATTAAATCATCTCAGCATATACTATTGCTATAGAGACTTCTGATATATATACAGATACCTTCGACTCCTGTCAAACACTTTAAGAAGCGACTATCGTTTCCTTATCGACTGTACTTGCAATGTTTAGGCAATGACACCTACTCTCTAGCCGGAAACTGCGTCGCATTAAATTCAACAATAAGCCAAGCGCATTGACATTCATGCGCCTATCAACTGGTCGTCATCAGAGCAGGCACTGATGAAAATTACATTCAATTAATGCAGAGCCAAGCAGAGTAAAAGGACGCGCCCAAAAAGGACACACATAGGCAGATGTTTAGCTAGGTAAAGGTATATAAAGACAGCGAGAGAGTGAGAGAGAGAGAGGCCGACAAACCTGTGCTGGCTCCAACAAAAGGACAGGCAGCCTGTCGAACAGCGCGCCAAATGCAGGACGACGCCTGTAATAATACAAGACAAGAACCTTTCAGAGCGACGCGCCAATATCCTTAGCAGGACAGTTAGGTACAGGCTGATCGACAGATGTTTCCAGACAGAAATACCAAAGCAGGTCATTGCCTGCTGCTGCTGCTGCTGCTGCTGCTGCTGCCTCGGCTGCTTTAAGGATACGCCGCATTGGTCCCGAAATGTATCTTAAAGATACACAAAGCAGCTGCCACACTTGAAGATCAGCCTGTTTACAAATCGAAGACAGCACCGTCTCCTGCCTTTGTCTCGCCCGAGCGCATTCGCTGAAAGTGGTTGCCACTGGCTCCGATTACAGGCCGCGCGCACTTCTAGACGCAGATACACAGATACACAGCTACAGATGCTGGCAGAGCCACAGCTACAGCTATAGCTATAGATACATATACACACGGTAGTTGCTCCTATAGGCACCCCATTACTCTTGCTGCTCCTGCTGCTCCTGCTGCTGCTGCCGTTGCTGTTTTGTTTATAAATAGTTGGCCGTGAACTTTCTTTGGATGTGCCTGAGGCTTGCTAAAAGATTTCTGTTCGCCTTGAACAGGAAAAATTTGTATTTATGAAAAGCAAATCAAGAAAACCGATCGACGCGTAATTTGAGAAGTTTCGAACCACAAGGAAATTCGGCGCGGCTTTGGAGTTTTTCTTTTGTTTTGTTTTCCCTGACACAGGGTTGAAGAATAAATTATTTTCCAAATGCCATTTGATTTGATTAATTGGCTGAAGTTTGATGAGCAGCTCGGAAAATATATTAAGAAAATGAAAAGATCTTGTGGGTAAGCAGGTAGCTTTGATCTACATGCATATTTCTATCAGCGGGTGGCTCTTGGGAATTTTTATTTTTATTTCACATTTCCACAATCTGAGTAAATCGATTCTGGGAATGCTTCATTTATAATTCATGCATCGGAATGTTTCTCAATTACTTTATAAGGCTATGTTTTATATGAGTGTGTGTGAGTATAATTATCTTACCTCCTCGTAGGTATTCTCCCGGGAGCTCGATTGAGTGCTGCTCGCGATTGAGCGACGAAACATTTCGCTGTGTTTTTTTTTTTTTCGCAAGAGAAGAAATGGAAGAGATGTAATGAGAACAAAAATATTTAAAATATGTCAATTCTATTAGGTGAGTAATTTAGTATTAATGTATAGATATGTGTGGATATAATAAAATGTTAAATATAATAATAATACAAAGTGTTTTATACCCAAGTTTTCTTAAGACATAATAAATAATCTTTATTGGTAGCTTTTCGTCAAGGTTGAAGATAGAAAATAGACGCTAGAAGCCAGCTCTATCATCTGCATTTATCATTCTAAGTAAATTCTTAATACATATCATTCTCATCAGATATATATACCATACATATTATCTAGAATACAATCTCTTTAATCTCATCTATCGTCCCCGAAAATATGTTTATCAAGATCGTTTGCGTATTAATTCATATGTAGGACAATCAAAAACTCTTTCGTCTGCTCTGCCTCTTCCCCTCCCGCCCCATGTCAATTCCCAGCTTCACGATCCAAAAATCTGTTGCTGTTTCGAATTCTAATGCGACACGTCCAATATCCATTAAATGCCAATTAGTCGTCGTTGTCTGCATAGAAACCGAGCGCCGTGTCCAATGTAATGCTAAATGCGACCCACACGCGAACAATTAGCATAATTTATTAATATTGGGCGACCTGGGCACAGCGAACTTCAAAGTTTTCAAGCAAATAAACTTGTTTTAAAAAACCTTACATATCACAAATGAAAAAAGTGAACGAAGAGTAAATACGCTTACTAGAATTGAGTTGAATGTGGAATTATTATTATATTATCATTATATTATCATTATAATATTTGGGAATTTTATATTGATATAAATATGTCGAATTTCGCTTTTAATGTCAGCGAAAGATAGAGAGAGACATATGAAGAAGAGTCCTATGTAAAATTCAAGGTAGGAAGACAGATTAGTCCTGCCTATGATCTACATCATATACACATGCGTTCTATAGACAAATAATTATTTTCTTCAGCATGTTACATATTCCCCAACGTTTGTCCAATACCCTCTTAGCATTATATACATATTATAAAATCCAAGTTGAAGCTGCTAAATTGTTTACCTTAAACGCTGGCAGGCTGTGGGCGTGTTGACAGTGAGATTGGTCCTTGAATCGCTCAGATGGGCGATCGAGTTGCATAAGCTATTGTTCATGTTGCTGTTGTTGTTGTTGTTGTTATTTAGCATTATATGATTGTTGTTGCTGCTGCTGTTGATGTTGTTGTTGTTGTTGTTGTTCAGCTTGGTCGTGTGACCGGAGGCAACAGCCAGCTTCGTGGCGGGCATCTTGTTAGCTTCAAGCTGCCCAAATATGGCGCCTCTCATTAACCCGTCTTTTGGGGTTGGGTTTGGCAGTGTTGTTGTTGTTGCTGATGTTGCTAATGTTGCTGCAGCCCACACGACAACGGCACACGAACGCGTTGCCCAATTTGGACTGTTTAGCTGATTGCAAGTTTTTATTTGTTTGTTTTCTTTTTATTATCTTTCGATATATTAGATGTGCTTTGTTTTTGTTTTAGTTTTTTAATTTATGTGCATTAACTAAAATGTTGCTAATTTCTGCGTTTGTTTAGCGCCATTTTTGGCTAAAAGAACGGAGCCAGATAAATCAGCCTGACTATCAACTGAGCAGCGCACGCAGCACACGTCGTCTAATTAACTCGTTGCCAAAATCAAAGCCTCAACGCAGCGGGTGGCTGAGGTGTTGTTATTGCCATTTAAGGTGTTCCCAATAATTATGACGCAATATAATTCTCTTTAGCGCGGACACAAACCGAAACACATAGACACATAGACACACACGAGCACACAGGTAGCACAGGTGACACAGGTGCAGCATGTGGCAAGTTTGACAACAAGTTCGACTTCTTGCTGCGCCGATAACTAAAACAAAACTGATTTATGCCTGTCACAAGGCGGCACAGTGCAGGCCATGACAGCGCCAACTGCTGCTATCGCTGCTGCTGGTGCTGCTGGTGCTGCTACTGTTGCTGTTGCTGCTGCTGTTGCTGCTGCTGGTGTGGAGCGCTCCCCAATCCCGTTGCCAGTGGACGACAATTAGTTCTACATGTCGTCACACGTCGTAAGCCACAGGAAGCCACAAGAGAAGCAGCAGAAGCAGCAACACGAGCAGCAACTGCAACAACAACAGCAGCTTCTGCTATAAGAACAACTGCAGCAGCAGCAGCAACAACAGCGAATTCAATAACAACAACAATCTCAACAGCAACAGCAACAGTAATCGTCAGCTTTTAAAGGAAGGGGGACTCACAGCGGGGGACTTGTCGCGCTTTGTCTGCACTTTCATCTCATTCTCTGTTCACTTGCGCACTTTGCTTTTGAAGCTCTCTATCTGCTCTTCATACTTATATTTATACTCGTCTTATTGCACCTCCGCCAGTTGCCTTTCCCTCCTCTCTCTCTCTCTCTCTCTCTCTCTCATTCTCTTGCTCTCTCTTTCTTTCTGTTGCGGTTGTGTAATGCGACAACAAAAAGCGATCAGATGTCCTTCTACGGATGTGCGCTTTACTCATTCTTAATGATCTTCACTTCAGTTGCGAACATCAGCAACAACAACTACAACAACAACAGCAACAACTACAACAACTTTGCCAAGTTGAAGCTATCAGAGCTGACAGCGAGAGTGAAAAGTTGTTGGATTGTGATATCTGAAGAAGCTGTCATAAATATGCTCAAATTTCCATATATCAAAAGTCAACAGGAAAGGAATTTTTTTTGGGTATTTTCTTTCTGTTTATTATACTTTACCTGCACAATTTTAATAAGATTTTGATTGAAGCCAAAGGGCTTGAATTCCATTAAAGGGCATATTTTATGCCAAAAGCTGAAGGCCGTTTAATCAGCTTAAAATAATTAGAGCTTATTGTAGTTAATATTTTTTTAATAAAGTATTATTATTATTATTTTTTTAAAATATTTTTTTCTAATATAAGCAATTTATTTTTGTTTATAAAAATATTAGTTTTATTATTTTTTTTTTTTTAATTTATTTTTAATATTCTTAATAAGTGTCTTTCAAATTTTGTATATTAAAAAAATTGAATTTATTTCTATCTATTATTTTAATTTGTAATAATTATAATTATTCATTCATGGTATCAATATATATTTATTTATATTCTAGAAACTTCTCTCTAAGCAATCTTTAGCATTTGGCATCACTATTGCTCTAACTGCAAACCGCTGTGTGCGGTGCTTACTAATCAAGCATCAAGCCATCGCCCATTGCCCATTGCCCATTGCCCATTGCCCATTGCCAATTGCTCGTCCTTGTCATAATAGTGCCTCGTATGGAGTGCATCTAGCATGCTCTCTGATGATAAACTACATTAATGCCCCTTAAGTATGCCCATGTATGCTAGGCCGGGCAATACGTGACAAGGGCTGCTGCCGACTAGTGCCAGTCCGGCAGCAACAGCAGCAGCAACAACCGCAGCAGCAGCAGCAGCTGTTGCTTGTCCAATGTAATTGTAGTTGCTCACACTGTCATTTACCACTCAAAGCTGACTTTTTGTTGCAGCTAAATGATCAGCAGCCAGAACTACTGCAGCAGCAACTGGCTAAAAACTTGTGCTGCTGGTTGCTGGTTGCAGGTTGTTGGTTTGCTAGTTGCTGCCAGCATGTTGCTGCTGTGCGGCTGTCTTTTTGCATTGCTTTGGTTTCTGTGCCAGCAGATTCTAAAGGTCATTGCTAATAGCTGAGGCTGTCTGGACACGGCGACACTTCCGTTTCCACTTTGCGGTAACAGCCCTAAAGATCGGCTCAAAAAGCTGCCGCTGCCTCTGGTGTTGCTGCTGCTGCTGCTGGCAGCAACATGCCCTGAAACACGATAGCAACAGGATGATGAGTTGCACGTCAACGGAAGTCAAACACTTTATGCAGACATTTTTTGTATAATTATATAGATCTGCCTGTCTGTATATGTATATATGTTTATGTATGTATGTTTATTTAAAATCTTTAGGCCAAGTCTCGAGCGGGTTGTGCTGCCGGCCTACGCAACTGGGTGCAACTGTCGAAGAGATTGTTGCCAAATATCAAGCGACAGGTTCTTGTTTTGCGGTCACACCCAGTTCTGGTCACACTGTATTTGCAGCCGCACTTAGCTCAGTGGCTGTTGTTGTTGTTGCTGTTGCTTGGCTCTTAGATCTGAATGCGGTCTATGCTCTGGCCAGGGACACGCTTGGCTGCAGCTGCTCAAAGAGCTGCCTAGAGAAGCTAGCCGAGTGCGTCCAAAGATATGGAAATCCGCCCGGCTGTCTGGCCGCTGAGTGACACGTGTTGCTTAGAGTTCAACAGAGTTCACTCTATTAATCGATAGACAATGTATATGCTTTACTGCAGCACTGTTAAAAATAGTTATGGCAAAAATAGTTTGTGATATTCTAAAGTATTTTAAGATACTTTACTTTTACTTTTATTTATTTAGTTTTTTTTTTTTAACAACAACTGTAGTGCATTATTTCTAGCTTAAAGGGTAAATTGTATTTTAAGTTTTTAAAATATAATTTTAAATAATTTTTCAATGCTAAAAGTATTCATAGTACTAGAAAATAAAAAAGTAATAATAAAATTATTTTTAAATGTTTGGAAAAAGCTAAATGAAGGTTTTCTTATTTATAATTTACATTTAAATATTTGTTTGCAGTATATTTAATTATTGTATGCATCTACTTTAAATAAATAAAACGTTTTTTATTAACTTTTTAACTTAATTTAAATATGGTAAAATAATTTAAAATAGGTAATTTTATTTTTTATTTTATTTATTTATTTATTTTTTTTTTTTTTTTTGAAGAATGTATGTTATTAATTGTTAAATATTATTGTTGTCCTTTCTAGATAAATCTATGGCTGAATATAACAACATTTTATATTAAAATTATCTGTAGACATATTTTGTACAGTGTAATAGTTAGTAGTACATAACAACTAGTAGCTTAGACTAGCCCTTGTTGCCGTCCAGTTAAATGCAAGTACTTTTTTTTTTTTTTGTATTTCGCAAAGGGCCGCGACTGCGACTGCGTCTGCGCACGAACAACGCATTTTTGTGCTTGTCATGCCGGTAATGACTGCAACAACGACAACAACTACAACACCAATAACAACAACAACTGCGAAACATAACATGCTACAAGTTTGGAGCTAGGCTAACTGCCCCAACTGAGCCATGAAAGCCAACCGTGCGCGTCCATTACCAAGTTCTACTTGCCCGCTAACAGCGCCAACTGCAACGATGACGGCTTCGGCGACGGCTACTGCGACGCCGACTGCGACTGGCGCAGCGACGTTGACGTCTTTAAGTTTTTGTTATGCTTTTCAAATTCTTTCGTGGCATTAAATGTAATGAAAAGCGGGCTAAAAAATGCTCGATAAGTAAAAAAAAATATATATATACATGCACGTGATAATTATAATGGCTGCAAGACATGAAAGCGCCACAGAATGTGCGTGTGTGTGCGTGTGCATGCGTATGTGTGTGTGTAGCTAATTTGATATCCAAGCTATATGAGGCTGGTGGGAGTTTATCTCTAAATTAGTTGTTTGATAATTTGTCTCATTAAAAAGTGCTTTACAACTTATGGAAAATGAGAGAAAATGAAAAAAGGGTATTGAATTGGGAAAACACCAGCGAATGGGAAAACTTGTTAGATTTCGGGTAAAGCTGAACTGTAACTATGAATTATGCTTATTATGAATTTTCGGATGAAAATGAAAACGGTGTGATCTTCATCTTAATCAGACGAGCAGCTAAATTTGAAGCAGCTAATTGTGGAGCCAGATATGAGGTATGAGAACTCTAGTTGGGAGTGTTTGACTATTAGATACCTTAAAGTTCGGCTTATGAGCCTTTCGATTAACTCGAAGACACTGAAATGGGATATAAGCAGCCTTTTATAATTTTCCACTGTTTCTAGGGATTGAAGCTCAGAGCTATGAGCTATATTGAAGCTTAATGAGAAATTTAAGGCTACAAGATCTAAAATAACTAATGAGTTTTTTTTTTTTTTTGCAACCGTATTGAAAGGGAAGTCTCACTGTCCAATTCCGTTCTCTCTTTTCATACTACGCATATCGTGTAGACGTGTGGGCGCCTTCTGCTAACGCAACCCCTTTCATTTCCACTTTCTAACCGAAAATTGCTAAATAACATTGAAACTGAGCTATTCTCAACTAGCTATAGGTAGACTGTAGACTCGTGCAACTCGTTTGCCAGCGACAACAACAACAACAACAACAGCAACTCGCATCACTTTCTAACATGATTAGATGGCAGGTTGCTGTTTTTTCCTCCTCTTTTCCAGCCATACACAGAGTAATGAGCACTTTTTTCATCTCAAGTTGATAATTACGATGAAATAGCAGAAAAAAAAATATAACAAAAACAACAAGACGGAACGCAACTCATTTGTATAGCTCGAGGGGTAAGAGAGAATCCCAAGCATAGATGATTTGGACATTTAAAGGGCGCGTAGGGCCAGCTTAGGTAAAATATTTGTTTATACATCAAAATACCAGTAGCCGATTTCAATTATAGCTATATAAATTTATATGTATGTAACCAGCCCAGGTAAAGCCTCCCAAAAAGCAGAATGAAAACGAGTTGAGACAGTGGAAGAACTGAGGTGATGAATTCTGACAGCGAAGCGTGGGAAACTGCGGCAAGAGGATCTTATGTAACCCATTGAAAATTGTTGTCTCTGACACTTATTAAATACAATGAGCTGTTGTAATTTTTAAGCAGATTTCTGGCAAGGTCTTATTTGCAAATCAATCAAAGTGTTTAAGAAAATGAAAGAGATGATAGGGGAGAAGAAGAAGCACAGGTAGCATTCCGAAAGCAAAGAACATGTCAATTAGAAATGCAAATGTGCAGAGTTGAAATGTTATTCCAAAGGCCAGCAAAGCAGAAAGAATAATACGAATAAGTGGGCCTGGCTTAATATTAAAGTTATTGTATTCAGATGACAGTTAAGCTGCGCTATGATGAACTGAATAGGGGAGAGCACTCAACACTCAAAGGTTGTTAGGAAAAGAAAGGTGAAAAGTTAATACCGAAGTACGCTTATATAAAGTATATATAATATAGTATGAATTTGTCTATATATATATATATACATATATTTTTTTAAATTTTCTCTACGTACTGAAATATAGCTGATAATGGAAAATTGTGAAAATTGAGGTGAGAATTATGGTTAGGGGCAGGGTGTATTTATACACCCCGAGCCTATAAGCAAGAGTCGATGATCGCTGTTTTAAAATATTTCTAAAATGTATTTACTTATTTATAGATTATTTAAACGCCCACAACAGCCCAATAGTAATGTTGCGTTTTGCTTACATTTTTTCATAAAGCATTATCCGATCTATAGAGTAAACATTTATATAAATAGACAACAGAATATTTTTAAACTGCGCCTTAAAGACAATAACCATAAATTATAATCAATTATTGAGATTCTTTTAATTGAAGAACCCACACAAACCCTTTTCAATAATCCACTTTAGGCCCACATCATGGCAAACTCTTATCCGATATTTCACTTGCTTGCACGCTCCTCTCAATCCACTTTGCATAGTCTCATGAATGCTAAACCAAATAACCCCAGGGCATACACTTGTCCGCCATAAATCAAAATCAATTTAATCCCTCTGTAAATTTTCCAACAATTTAATTTTGGCAAAGTCTGCAGCGCATCAGCAACCCCTCGGCAAAGATGACAATTTGATAAGCCGCAACAGACGAGCACTTCAGAGATAGAGAAAAAGAGAGAAAAAGAGGGGAAAGAGATGTACGAAAAAAATCAATTGGAAGCCCGCAGACTTTCACACAGAGCTCGACATAAATCAATGGAACTTAAGTCGAGCTCATTGAAATGAAAATTCAAAAAGCCGCTCCCACGCTCTCAGGCAGTCAGGCCGTCAGGCAGGAACCGCAAGGCCAAGCTAACGGTGCCCCAGGGAACAGGAAGCGACGGTCAGTTAATAAAGTAAAAAAACAACCCAGCTATAATATGAAAAGGATACAAATATGGTATATGGGTAGATGTTGTCTGTCACGTGTGCTTTTAATTGATTTCTGGCAGGCGATTTGCATGGGAAATAAAAGCAACTGGGAAACTTAGAATTGAGATTGTCTATCGATAAGCTTATACCCTGTAGTTTTCTTTATTGAAGATGGAAATGATGTAAATGTATAAAATGTACGACCAAAGTATTTATTGAAATTGTACTACGAATTGGTAAATTTATTTGTGATAAATTAACTATAATTCAATTCAATTTTATTGTTATATTCAAGTTTTGTAATCCGCAATTCTATGCCTATAGACAACGAATAGAATTTGAATATATTTGATATACATATAAGGCTGTCATAATACTTATGTATGGTCCATGTATGACTTTGCTAATCAATAAATATCGATTATTTAATTTATTAAATAATTCAATTTTTGATATTTTAGAACATAAATTAACAATTGAGTAGTGCTTTGATCAGGCAGAGTAAAAAAGCTCTATCGAGTTTTAAAAACTGTAAGGGAAAATAATCGATATTTATCGATTTCACTTTAGCATTTGCTAGATACTTTATATTAATATCAGCAGTTGTTCAAAATTCATTAAAATATATTTGAGTCCCTCAAAGTCGCTTCTCGATACACCTTATATCTAAGCTCACCTGCAGGGTATACGAGTCCTGGCCGCACACCCTGTTTAGTTTTCCACGGTAAAAGGGCTTGTTCGTGTTGGGTAATTAACTAACGCACCCAACAAATATTGTGTTAATATCCATAAATTCAGAGCAAAATGCAAACCTTAACCCTTTTGTCGCCTTGCTGGCTACGCAGTCTGTCTGTGTCTCAGCGAACTAGTTTGTCTGTCTGCCAGTCGCTTTGTCCGTTTAGCTCGTATGCAATTTGCATAGAATATTTCTCAAAAAACTAGAACCCGCCCCATTGTCTGTGACATTCCTGTGACGCACTCGAGCGGAACTCGGCCCCAGGTCCATGCCCAAGCCCAAGCCGAAGCTAAAGCCCGAGACGCGCTCTCAATGTAAATAAATATATGTATTTATTTTTATTTGTATTTTATTTTCTTCTTTTTGCTTCTTGTTTTTATTTGTATTTTTATTTAGCTGCACGCGTTAATTTATGCCAGAGAACTGTGGAGCGTCTGTGGCTCGCTTCGGTTAGCCGTTAAACCACATCCGAAAATTATACAATAAAATGTTAAATAAACTTGTTGTTACTTTGTTGTTGTTGCTGCCGTAGCTGCTGTAAATTTATACAAACAGCTGCGCCAACCGCAACTGCAGCGCCAGCGTCGAGGCCTCAATTCTCAGCACTTTGCCTTCTGTAGGGTATAAACTACTTTAACTACTTGTCAAACTGACTGTCAATACCCAAGACGACGAACTCAATGTGCGACTGTCAATGTGTCCCAAAACGGAAGCAGTTAAGCTTTGAATAATTTATGAAAATCACTTTTATTGTTCCTCTTCGTCTGACTGCCAAATGTGCATATCAATTTTATTCTTGTGCATTGCTGAAAGGCTTCAAATTGCCCAGAACTTGATTTTCACACTCTCCTTGCGTGGCTTCTTTTAATTTGCTGTATTTTATGGCTTATGAGTTGGTAGGTTTTTAAATTTATGAATATTATAGGGTAGTTCAACTTGCTGCGTTTTCAATTTTCAATTTATGGGAGCTTTATAGAATTTACAGTAAATACAGTTGACTTTTATATGGGCCTTTTTTTATAGCATTTAAATATTACATATAGTTGGAATTTTTTAATAAATGGATAATAACATAATTTTAATTTTAAGAGGTTTTCGGTATTATAATTTAAGATATTTATTTTATTGGTGGCAGCGAAAAATATTTATTAAAATATTAGTTTTGTATTGATAAGGTAAATGCCATATACATATACTGAACAAAAAATTATATAAAATACAAAATACTGTCTTTTATATACATAAAACGAAAAATGTTCGTTAAAAATTTTAAAATAAAATAAATTAAATGAAAATAAATTTTAAATTTTAAATGTAGTAATAATAATAATATAAGTGGGTAAATAGTAAAATATTTGTTTTCAATAAACTCTAAAAATATTATAATAGTAATATATAGTTTTCATTTGTCAATGAAAGGCTTCTTAGGATGTAGCGAAATAAAATAATTTTTAGAATCTTAAATAAATAACATAAATATTATAATTAATTACCCAGTCTCTAATAGTTTTTTTTTTTGGTTCCTAATGCCATGAAAATATTTTACAAAATATTTCTGGAATGTCTACAATGTACGAGTATGTTAGTATGGGTTTATTACCACTAACAATTTTGTACATAAAGTAGTGCCCATAATTGAGTTATCTCTTAAGCTATAAACATTTGATAGTGCATATTTGTATGTCAAACGAACCGCAATTCAAGCCATCCATAGTCATAATGGGAAACCCAAACATATAGTTACCTACATACATACATATACACACATCTATCAGATATCGAATAGTGTTTAATATGCCAATGACAACGTTTTAGATTCCCAACCGCACAAATATCCACTTGACGACTCGGCTCAGTTTGTTGTTGTTGTTGTTGTTGCTTGGGCTCCAAATATGGCCAGACATTCTGGCCAGTGGCCAGTTGGTTACCGTGCGTATTGTGGCCACTTCCTAATTTGGTTCCGCTATTTATTCTCGCATGTTTTTTTTTTTTTTCGTTTTTATATTTATTATTTAATTTACTAAGGCGAGTCTTGAATGCCAAGCATTATACTCGAAATGTTTTGTATGCCAAATGCAAATGCCGGTGGAAGTTGGCGCGCACACACTTGGCCAAAACTAAGTGTTAACGAAAATTAAACAGACAGCAGAATAATGATGTTGAAAAAGAAAATGAAAATTGACACGCATAGCCATAAAGGAAGTTCAAGCTGTCTGCCCCTTTTGGCAGCAGCCGCTGGGCAGGGCTTCCTTATGGCCAAAGACTTGGAATCGGCCTCAGCGTGACCTTCAAGCCAAATCTCTGAGCTTTGTTTGATTTTAGTTTTGGTTAAGTGCTTTCTATTTCAAGCTGGGAACAGGAATGGACTGAAGTTTATGTAAAGCTTTTGGCGTCTAAATTAAAGCGGACTTAGCTGCTATAAATTCTCCGTCAAATTGTGGAGCTGCTCGCATACCGGAGTCTCTGCCAACTTCCGGGCTGTTTGGGAAAGAATGCGAGTGCCATAGAATTTAGTTACGCATAGCTCAACGCCTGTGAGAATGGGTCATGGCTAGCAGTTCTTATCTCTTCTTCTTGCTATTCGCATACCAGAGCAACTGAGTTAGTGCATTGAAGTGGGTTAGTTGTGGGCGCCCAAGACTCCGGGTGCAGCTTCTCACTAAGCACTGTGTGTTAGGGAACTGGGAATGTGAAGTTTTTGCGGCGAAAATGTAGGCTAGAAATTCCAAAATGTTGCGAAAGAATCTAAGATTCTTTAATGTACTATGCATTAAAATACTTTGACATCTGAAAAAAAATAGAGACGCAAAATAATAATTTCACTTTACCCGAAATGAATCTGTCAAATGACAATCCAGATATATATTATAATTATAATAAATAATATTTTGGTTAGGTGTAGTTATTCTTTGAAAAAGAATTTAAGAATTTAATACATATGTATCCCATTAAAACGACTCTCAAGGAACAGTTGTTCTAATCGGAAGACACAATAACTGTATAAATATATATCTAACATATTTCAGAATCAATTTTACTACATATACGTATTAGCTATAAAGACAAAGAGAAGCACACATCTATACCTAACTATATAGTTGTACATATATTGTTGTCAGTTTATAGACCATTTAATGCTAGCTGGGAGAAGTGACCATAAATGTCACAATTGATTGTTAACAGCTACACAGACATAACGACAATTTTATCTGTGTGTGTGTGCAGGCAATGAACTCTATGACTGCATTTAATAGGCAGCACAAACAAAAGACTTAGGCAACGAACTTGGCGGAACGCATGCCAAAAACTGGTTTTGGCCCAAAGCCAAAGGCAAACGCACATTTGCTTATTTCACGCGCACAGCGGCCAGTGCAACGGTAGATTCAGCCAGCTACCAGCCAGTGTACGAGGTGTAGCACGACTCCCACTAGCAACAATGCTGATTGCCGCTGTGTTTGGCTGCCTTTTGCTGCCAGTTCTCCAATCTGGCTTAAGTACGCACTGCTCCTTTTCTGCTCATCTTTTTTTTGGTCTTATTTTTCCCATGACCGAACAAAGTTGTTCGCCGAATGAGTCATGGATGTGTAGTGCCGGCACAGAATCTTCTTCATCGATCGTCGGACAGTCGCAAGTATTTCACAAGTTTGCGTCAGGCTTGCGTTCAGGTCTCAGCTCCTTTTGGCCCTTGCACTCAGTCTCAGTCTCAGTTTCAGTTTCAGTCGTATTCTATTTGTTAACTTGTTGCCGCGTGGGAATGATGATGCCTGGGACGTTGGCTCTTGGGACGTGCCTCCAAACGGAGATTAGTTTGAAAAGTATTTCACAACACTTCAAGTGCAAATTACTTTGGTATCTTAGCCTCTGGCCATGTCACAAGCGACGCTTGCTCAATGTAAATTGCGAGCGCGGCGCCATTTACGGATCTAAACTTAGAACCGGACCACGGCGAACGGGTTTTCACGATTACAGAATTAAAATATGTTTTTAATTGTGTTCGTTCTTTATCAAAGTGGAGGGGCTGGAATTAATTATTTATGCACAATGCAGGCAGACAATGGGCGGCTACTCAGAATCCGTGGCATAATCCATGTCAGAAACGAAAGACTTAAGGCACAAACTTGGCATAATTCACTTCAAAGTAGAAAAAAAGCGTTTACAGTTCAGTTGGCACCCCTTAGCAGTGGCAATTGCAGTGGCAGTAGGCGATGCTGCTGGCCGACTGTAACGCGTGCCAGCGTCACCTACAAGAGGTAGCCGGGCGGGCAGTTGGGCAGTTGGGCTGCTGAGCAGCTGGGCAGCTGCAGGCGTTGCGAAGCGTCATACACGAGTTAACAGCCATCACATCCACATCCACAACCCCAACCCCATCCAAGCAGCCAACCAACCAACCAAAAAACCCGCATATATTAAGCAAGCCAAAGCAATAAGGCACATTTAGAACATGCACTACATACACTGAACGAAATTTATGAACATAAAAGGTATTTCAGTGAGACGCAGCAATAAAATATTTTGAAAATTAATTCTCGAAGTTTAAGCTAAGCCTTTCAGTTTCATAAACTATATTTGAATTTGTGGACTATAAAACAATTTAAAGATAAACATTGTAGTACGGATTTCATATATGATGGTATTTTCTACATACATACATATGTAGTTCATGGATTGGTCATACATTTGTGACACATAAAGAATCCATAGTTAGTTCAATGAATATATCAAATGTGTACGATCTGCCTCAAACAATAATTAAGTTAACTCTTTATTTTCTCTGAAATTTCTTCCAGTGTATTTCATAGAAGCGGCCCTGAACAAGTCCGCTGCACTTTTGGGCTTGTTATTATTAGCAGCTCATGTCGACCATGACATTTGTTTAAAACGAAAATAAATGGTATTGCGCGAACCAGACCTAAACTAAAACTCGATGCAGACCCAGACCTATGCCCATACCCATGCCCATGCCAATGCCCAGGCCTATGGCCATGCCCATATCCAAGAGGCGAACGCAGCGTAGCTTGAAATGCTTCTTTACCTGCACCGTGCACAACAAATTTTCGACTAGCCCAAAATTGTGAAAGCAGCTAAAAACAAATTGCCAAATGCCCAATCAAGCGATGGTCAAGTCATCTGTGTAGTAGAGCCAGAGGGAGGGCGGCGGCAGTTCCACATCGCAGTCCTCATCATCTGTCAGGCCATTCTCGTCCAAGGTGCCATTCAAATTCAAGAGGCCGCAGCGCTTGGCCTGAGTGGCAGTAGAAATGAGTTGAGCCCATCAATGCGATCTCCCTGCAGACTTACGCTGTTTGAGAACTTGCGCCATTCGTAGGAGCCAGCATGATGATTGTAGCGGGACTTGTACTTCTGCTGAATGTCGTAGATGCTGTCCTCATCACAGACGGTCATGTGCTGCACATGGCCAGTCAGCGCGTTGATCACGCGTATGCGGCGCGGCCGTCGCGTGATGCGACCTATGTGATAGAACGGATCCTGGCTCCACATGGCGTGCTTGGTTTTAGCGTACTCGCTGATCGCCACCTCCAGAATGGGCGGAAAGAGCACTCGGGGTCGGCCCGAGCAGGGCGAGATCTCGGTGCGGGGTTCACCGTTCTCGTGAAACAGATGCGTCAGATCCTTGCCAGCATGGGCCACCAGATAGTCCAGGGTCTGGAAGAGAGCATAGCTAATAGCTGATAATATAGATATATAAGAGTGGTGAAAATTACGCGATTCCAATGATCGCAGCGATCCTTGAGCATGGGCGTCAGATTGAAGACATTCTTGTGTATAACAACCCAACAGTCGAATTTCTTGTTATGTATAACAATCTCATCCATGAGATAATAGCGCATTGTTCGTACGGGTTCAGCCATTTTCAGTGTTTCGATAATTAAGTATATAATGGAATATATAATTTACGAATTAAATTTTTGAATATGATTTGTATATTTATTGACAACGTTAGAAAATGTAGCTTATCATAATAGAGAGACAGAATGGAGAGTTGGTAAAAAATATGTTGGTAAATAAATATAAGTGGCTTTAAAAATTAGGATAGATAAGATAATTGTTTACAATACATTATATTATCATTTTGTTTACTGTAAACTTAAATAAACTATTGTAACATTATAGAAAGAAATTCTTATTATTTAATATAATTAATTAAAAATTATATTAGATAATTCAATAAAAGTTCGTATTTTATATTACACTTAAAAACACATTTTAATTACGAATTTAATGAAACAAAATGATAAAAGTAAATGAAACAAAAAGTTAATACAAAAAAAAAAAAAAAAAAAGAATTTAAAATGAAATTATTTTCTATTCTTTTCTCATCAGCTTCGTAACTCGAACTGAAACGCGACCAATCATATTTCAAGAATCTTTACCCAAAAAATTTAATGAAATAAGAGTCTCAACCACAATCTATGGTTCTATGTAATGGGTACTTATATTGTTATTAAGTAAATGTTTGGTTATAAGTGCATTTGAAGCTTGTAAGAGATCTTATCCGTGGCCAGACCAATTAATCTCGGAAGTCAGCTGCAACGAGGCGTCTTCTAATTTCATTAGGAAAGACTTCGGCAGCTGAATTTCCATTCATTTCTTTGCTGCTGCTGCATAATTAGCTGGCAATTGTCAAGTCATCAGCGCCTCGCACAGCCATCAATTCGTGGTTATAAATAGAGAAATAGATTAATGATTGTTCCAACTGAAATGTGGTCGAGTTTGAGCCCCAAACCAAAGACAGTTTTATTGATGAGGCTGTTCAGCGTATGCGCGTTCCATGATATATGATATGTTTCCGAGGCGATCCGTTTAAGCTTTGGGCTACGAGCTTCTGGAGTGTGCCGTAAACGTGGGAACATTAGAACAAATATGTGCGCTTCGTCTGGTATTTTCAGCATATTTCAGCTATGACAGATGGCCTACAGCATCCGTAATGCCCTTTAACTTCTCTCGCATATGTTGGCAAATTTCAGATTTGCAGCAAAGTTAAATTTGAATTGATAAAATAACATTTGGCTTAGGATCGGCACAACCCTTATGACGTTCCTCAACCGCAACCGAAAACGCCTCACTAATATTCGGATAGCTGTTTTTCCAGTTTTCCAACAGTTGGTCCTGTTATTGGAGGCTATCAAAACATAGGGCCACACGCCTCGGTATGCCTGACGAGGTATCGCTCTATACAGATCTGACATGAGCTGATGTTCCAATGAATTATGCCACACTCAGCAATTGCTGATGCAATCACCCTGATCCAGCCTCAGCGGGGGTGAGCGGTGCTCTTTTATCTGTTTACCCAAGCCATGTGACTGCGTCAGCTGTTGGTAAAAAAAAAAGAAACGTGATCACAATTTGTGGGGTGCTAAGCATTATGTAGACACACTCTGAACCCTGTGGTTATGTCTAATTGTTTTTACGCATCTAACGTTATTTGAGTATGTCATATAAGAGCCATCTAAATAAATATGATATATGGTTGGAGTACATCACATATATGTAAGTGATATAAAGTTACCTATCATAAAAGGCAGTTTGAAGATCATTTGATGGGCTCCCTTATGTGAGCTTTTTAATGAACATTAATTGAGGATTGTTTGCAATTCGAGAAGGAGAAATAAAATATATATCTTAATTATGAGGAACCGTTGATAAGTATAAAATAATTATATTACATATATCTATTTATAGAAATCGTCTTTGAAGGAGTTTTTCTTATTATATCGTAAGCAACTATCTAGAATCGTCTAGGGCTTTTTATCTACAAAGTTTGTCATCTGACCGCCCACTCTGGCCTTCTTTATAATAATCTAGCCTACGTCTATTGACACTTTATTCAATTGCAATTCAACAATTTCATTGTGAATAAATCAGTGAGAAATCAACGACGTAAGCAACTTTGGCTGCCAGTTAAACTTGTCTAAGTTAAGCCATGATTTGATATATCTATTTATATACATATACTATATATATACTGTATATACACATATACAACTTTATCCATTTTTTTATGCAACTGGCGCCGCACTTTGTGTCAAGGCTATGAAAATGGAGACAACATCTCAAATGCCTCCAACTAGTTTTTATTTTATTTATTTGATATCTTGTTTTAGCCTACGCGCGTTTCTCTTTATGGCGATTGCAATTTTAATTATTCCAGAGAGAAAAAAAAAATGCCAACCTAAATTAAATAATGAATTCAAAATGCAGTCAGCTGCGGGCTTGGAATACCCATTGAGAGTGGGCATATTGTTTTAATGTTCAGACTAAACAAAGTGTTTTAAAAATAAATTTTAAAAATAAAAAAATATATTTAAATATATTTTTGTATTGCTGGTAATCTCTCATAATTGCCATAAATGCCTTCTTAATAAAATAATATTGTTAATCAGTTAGTTTGGCTTAAAACTAAGAGCTAGACTATGATCCATCTCATTTAGCTCACATTAATTGCAAATATTTTGTATTAGGTGTACCTATCTGTACTATATACTATATGGTATATATATTATAAATTCTTTTCTTTTTGGCTTTGCTCAAATAATTGCCAGGGTTCTATATTCTTTGCAAACACATGAATTAGATTCAGGGTATTTTTTTAGCAGCGTACACCCGACTAGAGCACTCATATTTGTGTGTGTGTGTTTTTTTTTACTCGGTAGTGCATTCAAATCGAATTGTGAATAATGTGTTTTCCTTTTTTTCTGCTTTTATTTTTTGTAATTTGAAGTTTTTGTGCAGCGCGGGGGCAATTATTGCCGCTGCTTGTGGATGCTGTTGCTGCTGCAGTAGTTGCTGCTGGCACTCAAGTGCACATTTCCTGCCATTTACAAGAGAACGCACACACACACACATACAATGGAGTATTTGCTGCTAGTTTTTATTTATGTTCAAAACGCACTTAATGGGTTTTTCAGCCCATTGTTCGATCTGTAACGGCAGGGGGAGCCCTGGTACTCCGTCAACGGCACAGACCCATAGCCCGGATCCCGAATTATGACCCCGTCGCGGTTCCTTCTGCAAGTGGCTGCGTCTGCGCGTGACGCACGTGGTGCCGCAGCGGAGGGGTTGCTGTTAGAGTTAGGCGCAAGGGTAGCTGCTGCTAACTGGGGTTGATTATGCGGCCAAGTGACCCGCAGCATTTGTGCTGTCGCTTGTGCCTGCCACACGCAGTCAACGCCTTGACCCAAGTGCTGCCAGCTGCAGCTGCAGCAACTGCTTGTCCAAAGATCAACACACACACGCACACATACACATACACACTTGGCGTGTCAAATGGCCAACCAGCTGTTGGCATCGCCTCAGCGTAAATCAAAACACACAAATTATGCTTCATCGGAAAAACTCAAAGGTTTCCATTTCTATTAGTTTTTCTCGACACGAACATATGCGCAGCTTCACAGTTCAACTGCGAACAATTAGCGCACTCACACCCTCGTTCGGCTGCCCGATGTTGGCTTAGCCTTCAAATTGTCCACAAGTGTCAGCATTTTCACCCACAGTCCACTATATGCAAATGAAGCTCATTCCAAGTCCGAAGCATTCCACATTTTCCAACTGCAGCTGTCCCTGCATTGTTAATACTCATTGTCGAGGGGTGAACTATTGTAATACGCTGAGTGGCCACAAAGTGGCTGAGAAGGGCTATTAAAGAGTTGCAACAATAAATTGTAAAGATCTAATTTACATTGCGCTCAATTTATTTAAAATTTGTCTGCAGACTGCAAAAACTGTAGAAAATATTAGAATATATATAAAGATAATTTTGTTAGAATATTAAAATATATAAAAGAGTAATTTGTTGAAGCAACTTCGTTAAAGCAACAAATTACTCTTATATACATATACAGATATCTGTATGCATAAAGGTAAATAAATATACATACATGTACATATAATATTTTTGTCGAAAAATTATACATATATATGCATTATATAATTTTATATATCATTTCAATTTGTAAGCATCAGAAATTCCTGTTTAAAATTTATTTTCTAATCAAATAAAAGAATCTTCAAATGCCATTAAATACATTTTAAAAATGGTCCATCTAGTAATGACTTTCATGAACTTATTTTATTTAATTTAATTTAAATTTTTAGTTGAGTTAAAAAAAAAATTAATTTCATATCATGAAAAAAACTGCATAATGGAATTAAAATACTACATACCCGAATACTAATATAATGTATAATTTGTAATGTAAGTGTAATTTATATTTAAATTGGAATATATGCATATACATATTTTTTTTTTATGTATAAAGAATATTAATAATAATTTAAATTTAAAATATATTAATTCTTTTATACTCATTCTTAAAAAAAAAAAATCATTTGTGTTAGCTGGCTTTAAGTATTACAAAAAATATACAACTGACTCGGGTGAACTGCTTCATCTGCCTCAATTATTCCATTTGGGGGTATCAGCTCGTCGTGCAAGCCCTACACTTCCTTTTTGCAGCTTTATGAATTGCGTGATTATACGACTTTTGCTTCTCGGTGGCCATTTGTATCCTGCTGTTGCCGCTGCTGTGGTTTTTGCGGTCGACACGGATGTGGATGTGGAAATTGTTGGCTTTTTGGCAAGGATGTGAACATACAACGGCGCATAATTGCCAACTGATGTTTGATGAATGCAGCGACAGCTGTTGCTGCTGTTAGGACTGCTGATGTTGCTGCTGCTGCTGCTGTTGCAATCAGACAGCCCGACTCGAAGGCCAATATTAAAATCCACTTAGGAAGCGACGCGTGGCGCTGGTAGACAAACCAATTAAAGTAAACACAAAGTATCTGTAAATCCTTTTAGCGAGGCTCGCGCTCTGCTGCAACATATTATGTTCACCCCCGACACATTATCCTTCTGCCAAGCCTTTCGCCCAGCCCTTTGTTATTTGCTCTCTCGCTCTCTCTTTGTCTCTCTTTCTGTTTGTCATTGTTTCGAGTGTTGCCATGGCAAAGCCCGAAATCCCAGAGGCTCGTTGTCCGCGCATGCGCAACGGCAGCTGCTTGGCAAACAAACTGACCCCGATCCCGATCCCTATGTCGTCTCCTACTCTGAGCTCGACTCTAGGGCGCTGACTTGTGTAATCCTGCGGAAGTTGATTTTATCACGTGTGTCCATTAGTTTACATTTTTGGTTTCCTTAGCATTTGCATTTGCTTCTCGCGGCTGGCGGCTGGCGGCCACAACAAAACGCTTTAAAGGCTCGAAATGTCAACGAAACTGAGTTCAAAGTTCAGACCAAAACATAAATTTGAAACAAGGAAATTGATTTTTAGAGTATTAGAAAAAGGTCTTTGAATTCGAGGAAGGTCTGGGAACGAAATGAAGAAAGTTTCTTATGATCAGAGTCAATTTGAATTTTATAAATTGACTTCTTTTTAGCTCTGAATCATTCTGTATTGATTCCTTATGGAGCACAATAAGTAAAAGTCGAAGAACTCTTGACTTGTTCGAAATATATTGCTAAAAAACTAAAGAGATCTTGTGGATCTCAAGAAATAGAATATAAAGAAGAGCCAATATATAAGCTTATCAGCTTATCATGCTTAAACAAGCCTATCAAATCATATCTCATAACTAAACTAGTCTTATATTCCTTCCTCATTCACAGTTCCACTTTATATTTAAATATGTAATATCAGCCTTACATGAACTCCACCGCAAAACTCCTTAATTCAATATATTTACACAACTCAAGAGAGAGGGAGAGAGTATAAAGAAAGAGACGAAGCAACAGCAGTAAACAATTTACTAAAGTAAACCAAGCGAATTGACACTTGTTTTAAGGCACAAAACTTCAATAAATATCAATAAAAAGGAAGATATTCAAGCAGCTAATTGAGGCAACAACTACATCAAAAGCAACAAAGCCGACAAGATGCAGACAGTAAGCGCGAAGAGATGCGTGAGAGACAAGAGTTGTTTAAGTCGAAGTTTATTTCGCAGTCAGAGTTAAGCCAATAAGCAAATACAGCCAAAGTTAAAGGCTTGAAGGGGACTTAACTGTAATAATATTAACTAAAAGAGCGCGAAAGCTTAATTAAATTGCCAAAACAAAAATTAATGAAGCTAAGACAACGTGTCTTGTTGCTGTTGTTGGGAATGCGAATGCGCTTAAATAATATTAAAATATGCGAAGCTATTTTGCTGACATCGATGTGAAAAAAGTGTAAAACAAGAAAGTGCCGTTGGTAAGGGCAAGTCGAAGCTAAATTACTCTAGAACAACATTAGAGAATACCCATAAAAAGGAAATTTCCTTACGGTAAATTACATATATACATATATGCATATTGCATTTAATTAGAATATTAAGAAAGTATAAAGAAGAATTGTATATATACATATGCAAATTATCCATATATCATGATATAAATAAAACTCAATTCTGATATATATTTATGTCTCTCTTTCGCCCTCATCCATATTTTATTTTGTCTGTCCTCTTCTGCGTCTCTCCGTTCATCTCTCCATCTGTCTGCTCGTCTCTCCATATGTCCTTCGGTTCATCCAAATCAAAATTCTGCATGACCATAATACAAATTGAATCGAAAATAAATTCTGCTGCAAGACCATTGTGAATGCCTTAGTCTAGATACCCTGTGTAAGTGTATCCAAAGGAATGTGCTTAATGACAATGTCTACAGCAACAGCCAGAACAACAACATGAAGAAGAAGAGCAACGACAATGCCAGCTATTAAGTGCAATGAGTGGCAGGCAGGAAGTTTTTGGGGAGCTGCACGAGCAGCGACCTTGCAATGTCGCAATGCGCCATGCACAATGGCCCAATGATGATGGGGCCAATGATAATGACGACATTGGCTGTGGCCAATGATAATGCTCAGTTGCTGTTGCTGTTGTTATGCTAGTCGGCTGCTTGTTAAACTTTGTCTGGGCTAGCTGTAGACTAACTGTTAACTGTGGGCCATGCGACGCCCACAACTGGCAACATTCCAGCACGCCAGGGAAAAAGGTGAATTAACTAATCTAACTGCATGTTGCATGCCACATTGCGGCAGCCATTAAATTATGGCTAATAATAATGCAATTTGCAGCAGTTCTTTCTTTCGTTCTTCTTCTTTTTCTTCATATTAGACACCTTCAGCTGACATTTGCATTGGCAGAGCGAGGCGAGTGCAACAATTGCTGCCACTTGTGGCAAGGTGTTGGCCAAGCTAATTGCCTGACCGGTGAGCCCAGAGAAAGGGCTGCACTATATAGGAAGAAGACGTGTATTTGAAGTGTTTACTGCAGCGATTTGTATGTAAATAAAATAGAACTATAATTTATAAAAGAACTATAATATGAAAAATTTATGTAGGAATTGAACTATGCAAAACAATTTAGATACAAAGTAAATGGAAATTCTTTATATTTATTTTATAATAATATATTTATAAACATGTTTTACTGTGCCTTTGTATTTTATTTTCTTTTATTTTCATATTAAAGTATTCATCTTTTCAGATGCCACAGTTGAAAGACAACTTCTCTTTAGTTACAGTTTGACAGTCACCAACTCTAGCAATCTTTTTTGTTTGCCACTCTCCGAGCATTGCGCATTCGCTTCAGAGTTTCTACTTAGATTTTTATGTATTTACTCAGCTGACTAATCAAGCGCACAAAGTTTGTGAATCATTGAGCACACATATTGCATATATGTATACAAATAAACAAATGCGGACATTAGTAAGCATTTTAAGCGGCATGTTTTCGCAATCAGCGCCCACTGCCCCGCCTGCTACCAACAACAATATGTCTCTTTTTTTTTTGTAGACATTTGGTCGCCTCTGCGAAAAACAGAAAACAACAAAAATAATACGAATCTAAAAATAATACGAATTTTTATTTGCAGCACATCTCGCGTTGAGCCAAATTGCCGATTGCAACATTTGTTTGAAATGCCAAAGCGAATGCTATGGCATGCCCCGCGCGCTTTGCCCGTCCCTGGCCAAAGAGTGTTCGAGCAGACTAAACAAAGATTGTTAGCCAAAATTTTTTGCTTTTTATTGTGCTGCAAGGCACGCGCCAAACTCAGAGTTCGCCGAAGCTGGAGCTCGTATGTGATTTGGAAACTGCATCTGCTTTTGATTCGCATAATCATGACCATAATCGCTTGTGCCCTTATGGACCAGCTGCCAGACGTGCCAAAAATAAGTTCGTCTTTATTGATTTATGCTTGGGGGCGAACTGCTGACACTGACATTTATATGACTCTTAATGTCTCTCAATTGCCAGCTGGAGTCAAATTATTTTGTACCCTGTAAATGGGTATGAAATGCCGATGAAATATATATAGCAAATTGAGCGAGAAAAAGTAATCTGTAAAATAATATTTGTGCAAACCAAAAAAAGCCTTTTCTATTTTCAAAATAAAATAAGTATAAGGGCTCATATATACAAAAATTAAATTAAACAAAAACATTATTACATTTGCGTATAAATTAAATTTTTGAATAAATTTCATTTAATTTATTTTATTTTAATTTTTAATTTATTTTCATTTTTATTTCATTACGCAAGTTTTTTGTTTTGAAACAGTAATTTCTTATTATTTTTTAATCTTTTTATTTGTAAGAAATATATTTCCCACTATTTGCATTAATTTTATTATTCCTATATGTGGGCATCTTCAACTCTCAACCATATAAAGGGTATCTAGTAGTTATCATCTCTCACTGGACGTTCTTCTCACTCACACACGCTCATAGAACACTCATCAAAATCGCTTGCGTCAATCATTGATCCATTCATGTGTCATCTATTGGCATCCACTCCACTCCACTGCCTCACTCTACCCACTTCCCCTGCCACTCCTCCAGCCCTAGCTGTAGGGCCTTAGCCCACATTCCATTATCAGCTCTAAACGTAGCCATTAAGTGCTCCTCTTCATTTGAATCGTTTTTTTTTTTCTTTATGTTGATGTCTGAATGTCCATTTCTGAATGAATTTTTAATCAATAGATTTTTTTATGCGCTACCAAAATTGGCAACGCCGAGGCTTAGCGGCTAATAAAAAATGACAATTTAATGCTTATGCTCTAAGCCGATGCTAAACAATGCATTCAAAATTGAATATGAACAGTGGTCAGGTGGGTTTTTCCCCAGCTGGGTAGCTGGCTGCCTGGCTGAGTGACATCACTGTGGAAAACGTGAGGGAAAATCGCCAAATAAAATCTGCTCGCCGAAATGGATCGACGTCAGCGCTGACGTCGCAGCATCTCATCGATAAATCACACACACACGCGAACATACACATATGAACGTGTGTTGGCACACATGAAAAGCGAATTTTCTCCCTGAGCGAAAAAAAATATATATCGTCGGAAAATTCATTGGTTGAGTTTGAGTGTGTGTGTGTGAGCGAGTGTGTATGTGTGTATGTCTATTTTGTTGGGTTTTCTTGGTCAACTTTTCCAACTGGCGTTTGCTGTGCGCCTGCTACAAATATCGGAAAATTCCTTTGAGGATTTTGGCACAAAGGCGAAACGCCGCTGCGGCAACCTTTGATGATTTTCCACGCAGCGCACGCTCTCGCTTGCTCTCGCCTCGGTTCCCTATCTCGCCATCTCCCTCAATCCGCTGGCTGTATCTGTTGAACATTCATTTTCCAGACGAGACATTTGCAACCCCCTCTTCGCGCTGCCGGCCACCCCTCAGACACATGAAAAAATGTTTTATGGCCAAACATTCACTCGTAGCAGCAGCTGCTGCCCCTTCGACTGAGTTTATCTGCCTCAAGTGTTGCCGGCTGCTGCTGCTGCTTCCTCTTCTTCTTTCACATACTTATTTCATTTGACTTTTTGGAGGAAAAGCATTTTCCTCAACTGCGTGTGTGTGCTCAGTTTCTCAATGCTTTCGCGCGCGCGTGTGTGTGTGTATGTGAGAGACTGTGTGTCAGTGTGCGTGTATTTGAGTGCTCCTAAACGGTTCTCAACTTCTGCGGTAGCTGCTGCTGCCTCGCCTCGACTTCTGCTGCTGCTGCTTTCTGTTGGCATCGATTTCTGTTCGCCTGTTACATAATTCGCGTAATTTATTCAATTTTCTGAATTAATTTTTTACGAACCGCGAGTTTTTGGCTTTGCATATGAATTATTTGACTTTTATTAGGTCAACACCTTGACATCAAAATATTTACTTGAATATCTAAAAATAATTTTCATGCATTTGTTTTGCCAACACTAATTAAATCGATATCTGCTCTAAATATAGTAATTTATTTAATTTAATCAATTCATTGCTTGGACGATCTAATTGCACTCACATTCAATTGTCGCATTTTGTGACAATTGTATTTTAAAAACATTTGCTTATGTACTTTTACGAGTTGCACGAACTGACGCCAGCTGTTGGCAACAGACAGCAACTAGTTGCAGGTGGCGCCATCTACTGTTTGATAGTGCCAGTTGAACTTGCTTAGCTAAGATAACAACCATCAAAGAATTAGCGTATGGCTTATAGGAAACTTTTATAGCTGATTTAAATATTCCATTTATTGATTTCAAAATGAGTTGATACAATATTTATATAAGCAATATTTATATCTATATAGTAAACACTCTTTATTATTTATTTCTGCAATACATAAAATCTTAGCTCACATCTCTTATAGCTATAAATTGATGTAGCTTGTTTGCGTCACCAAGCTGTAAACAGTCAAACGTAAGACAAAACCACTTTGTGGCGCCATCTGTATGTGAGAATGTTCAGAGTTAACATACTGTGTGCCTTGGATCAGATCCTAAGTACAGTGGACAAAATTTATTATAATAATAGGAAATATATAAAAATATATATACAAACTGTAAATGCTGAAACACAGAATAATAAAGAACAATTCATTTAATTGCAATTACATAACTTTATATAAAAAACATTTTTACAAAAATATGTGACAAATTAAATTTCCATAGTAATGTCATCAGCAAACCGCTTGAGTTTTATTCATAGACCGCTGGATCACACACAGTTTAAAGCTTCCGAAGCAAGGCAAGTCTTATTGACCGTCTTATATACCCTGTGCTACATCTACAATCAAGCATATCCCACCTGTAAGGCAAGGCGTTGATGAATTAAGCACTAAAGCCAGCTAAGTAAATCAAAACTGCAATCAAGAGAATTGCTCTGGGCGCCTTTGTTGCTGTTGTTGTGTTAGTTGTTGTTGTTAATGTTGCGCGCTGAGTCGAGTCTGAATGTCTGGTGCTCCTGTTACTCTTCCTCTTCCTGTCGCTATCGCCGCTCCTCGTGCTCCTGTTACGGCAACGCCCAGCTGCAGTGAGAAACAACAAAGAGCTTGCCGCAAACTGTGGCACACTGTGGCACTCTGTGGCACTCTGTGGCTGCCTGTGGGTCGGGGGTCTCTTGTGGGCATTGGGAGTGAGAAGACTCTATAATCTCGTTCAGTTAAGCGTCACGCATGCCACTCCCCTAAATTGATATGCCGGGCATGGCAAATGCA